>NC_072420.2:44697154-45006154 GCF_028858775.2 Pan troglodytes
TCAACAACAACAACAACAACAAAACAACCAACATCAAATTTATGGTGAAGCTTGGGTGGAAGAATGGTGAAATCACTGATGCTTTATGAAAAGTTTATGAAATTCTTTGGACAGCGCCCCAAAGAATTAGTAGTTTGCAAATGGATATCTTGTTTTAAGAAGGGACGAGATGATGCTGAAGATTAAGGCCACAGCAAGCAGACCATCCACATCCATTTTCAAGGAAAAAATTCACCTTGTTCATGCCCTAATTGGAGGGAACTGACAACAGCAGAAATGACAGCCAACACCGCAGACATCTCAACTGGTTCAGCTTATGCAATTACGCCTGAAGGGTGAGCAGGCGTTCCACTCAGTGGGTGCCAAAACCCTAGTACCCAGGTCCGTGGCCGACCAGAGCAGAGCTTCCCATGGAAACTTCAAACACACGGGATCAAGATCCTGAAGCATTTACTCAAAGAACCATAACAGGAGATGCAGTGTGGCCTTCCCAGTACCATCCTGAAGACAAAGCAGACACGGCAATGGCTACCAGGAGGTGGGGTGGCCCCACCAAAGCAGAAGCAGACTGGTGAAGAGCAGAGGCCACAGCAACAGGTTTTTGGGATACTCAAGGCATTTTGCTTGTTGACTTTCTGGAGGGTCAAAGGACAGCAGCGTCTGTGTATTATGAGATTGTTTTGAGGAAGACAGCAAGAGCTTTGGTAGAAAAACCCCTGGGGAAGCTTCACCAGAGAGTCCTCCTCCACCACGACAAAGCTCCTGCTCATTCCTCTAACAAGCCCAACTTCGTGAGGGTTTCTATGGGAAATCATGAGGCATCCACCTTGTGGTCCTGATTCGGCTCCTTCTGACTGATTTTTGTTTCCTGATCTTAAAAACTCTTTAAAAGGCACGCATTTTTATTCAGCTAATAATGTAGAAAAAGACTGCCTTGACATGGCTAAATTCTCAGGCCTCCCAGTTCTTCAGGGATGGACTAAATGGCATCGTAAGCAATGGCATCATTGCTTACAAACATGTCTTGACCTTGGTGGGGCTTATGTTGAGAAATAAAGCTTATATTTTCTGTTTTGATCTTTGGATTCCATTTTTGCATGAGCTTTTTGTAGTTCCCTCATATGTATTCTCTTTCCATCCTTAAAAAGCAGCTCTGTGAGGCTGGTGGTGTTCTCACCACTATACAGCGGTCATTGAGCCTGGAGGCCTTGGGGTGCTCTTCTGAGTGGCAGAGTTAGCTTCAGACCCAGTGGTCTTGGAGAGTGCCACTTACCAGACAGAACTCATTAACTGCCAAACTAACCATACTTTGGAAGATGACACAAAAATTTGAAAACAAAGTTAAATCATTCATGTATTAACCTCACAGGAAAAATGCAGTTTTCTGTACACGTCCAGCATAATTCATTCTAATCCAGAACTAATTGAAATTGGACTCAATGAAATAGGGGTTGCCACCGTGAAAGTGCATGGCTTTATCTTCAGGCGCAGCTACAAGGCACTGGGCTCTGTGTCCGCAGTGTTTTGTCAGACAGCGTCGGGTGAGAGGATTGGGTAACGACGGCCGTGACTCTCGCCTGAGTACTGGAAGGCCCGTCCTGGATGACACAGCGCTTCCTCTCGTTTCAGTTGTCGACAACAGTAGCAACTGGGCAGTGTGTGGGAAAAGCTGCGGTGTCATCTCCATGCCAGTGGCTGCTCGGGCCACTCACAGGGTCCACATGGAAGTGATGCCGCTCTTCGCCGGGTATCTCCCCCTGCCCGACGTCAGGCTGTTCAAGTACCTCCCCCATCATTCTGCACACTCCTCCCAACTGGACGCTGGTAAGGACTTTTGAAGAAAAAGTTTACCTTCAGTATTTGAGCAGGTGAGCACTTTGTGCGAGAGGTGATAAACTTATGACTGAGCAGGTTGGAGAACTAGCGGCATGTTTTCAGTGCCAGTAGAAACTGGTACCAGAAGCCTCATCCGCTGTTAGAATCTTAGGCACCTGCTCTGAAAGCCAAGCCTCTGTGCACAGGGTGCTCTGTAAAGGGGCAGCCTCGGGTGGCATTCTGCACGTTCAGCCTGGCTCCGTGTGGCTTTGCCCGTCCCCAGGTGAGTGTCGGCGCAGCTTGGGTCTAACTTCCTGTGTGTTTTGCAGACAGCTGGATAGAAAACGACAGCCTGTCAGTAGACAAGCACGGGGACGACCAGCCGGACAGCAGCAGCCTCAAGAGCAGGGGCAGCGTGCATTCGGCCTGCAGCAGCGAGCACAAAGGCCTACCCATGCCCCGGCTGCAGGCACTGCCGGCCGGCCAGGTCTTCAACTCCAGCTCGGGCACACAAGTCCTGGTCATCCCCAGCCAAGATGACCACGTCCTGGAAGTCAGTGTAACATGACAACGCCAGGGTGAACACACGCCACTTCCCAGCTAGGAGTGCACTTTATGGGACTGTGACTGGACTCTTCTCCGTTCTGGCTCCAGCCAGACCTTCAGTGGTCCTGCCTGGCCATGGGGACATCAGAGAGTGTCATCACGCAGCTGGCCAGCTGAGTTCTGTTGTTGTTTTCATGCCGCCTGTGATCTCAGATTCCTGCTTTTCTCACCCCGTCCCCATGCTGGTGTCCGACGCCGCTTACTCAGAGCCCTGGCCTCCCTCCCCCTACCTCACACGCTGCTCATGAAAGTTTCCACCCACGCTGTCTCCACGGAACAGCCTCCGTCTGCTGGCTCTTCGTGGAAGGCCATTTGTCTTTCAGGTAGACACTCAGCAGGCCTCACGGTCTTAGTGACGTGTGTGCCTTTCTGGTCACACAGCTGCCCAGTTTCCTGATCGGGGTGGATTTGTGTCCCCTAAGGGGTAAAACAGCCATTTACCGCAGATCCTCTCATTGTGCTTTTCTAGAATAACACCCTTCTAGGGGAGGCGGGTGGGGGAGGGAGGGATCATAACCCCTTCTGTGCCTTGGGACGCCGGAGCTGGGGGACCTGGAGGCCCATCAGCCGGAGCCACGTGAAAGATACTGAAGAAAGCTGAGACCCGGCTGTGAGGAGCGCCTCAGCGGTGAGGTGGTTTAGGGATAAATGTTTCTGGAACCCTGTGGTCCCCCATAATGTTGATAGAATATCATATGCACTGGGAGTTAAATATATTTAATTTAATGATCATTATATATGTGGGGGTTAATATGTTGTTTTTCTGTCCCTTTAAAGTCTTTACATGTAATTGTAGCTGTATAATCGTTATTTTTCTTTTGCATCTTAAGTCTTAGAAATTAAGATATTCCATCGTGAGGATGAGAGAGGTCCTCAGGGTGTTTTTGGTCTGGTTGTAGGGAAGGACTCAAGTCCTGGAATGTCCTCCACTGGTCTACTGAGTTGCAGTCACACTGTTCCAATGGATTATTTGCTTTCGGTTGTAAATTTAATTGTACATATGGTTGATTTATTATTTTTAAAAATACAGACTAACTGATGTAATGTTTATGTATAAGTTGCACCAAAAATCAAGGACAAAAATAAGTGTGTTTGTTTTTACAGGTGTGAAAGTCACAGCTTGTAAATAAGTGTTGTATGTATTAAACCTTTTCCAGTTCTCCAAAGCGATGTATTTTTGTACTTTTGAAATAGAGTACTCTTAATTTACTGGGCAAATGTGCTTGGAATTGAACTTGACAAGATTAGCTCAAGCAGATAGAGTCGGGTCCAGCAGTGGGTGGCCCTCGTGTGAATCCCCGTGGATGTGCAAGTTGTGGAGAGAAGGAGCACCGGGTTCCTGCCCAGCACTGTGCTTGCGGGAGGCGGTGGGGCATGGGAGGAAGGAGGCACAGACCGGGGAAATATGACAGCCGTCATTTCCAGTATTCTCTGTGTTGTCTTTTAGCTCATTCAATAAATAAAGGTGGTGTGATTTTTTTTTCCTCCTGTCTTTTTCATTTGTGGAAATTGGAGACGTGTAAAGAAGATAAATAATTGTGTAATTAAACTTTCCAGAAATTTATCTTCCTCATGTGCAGTTTAACAAACTTGGTCAAACTAGTTAGCAAATTAGAACTTCAGAATCTAATGATAGTTTAGGGTTTCTAAAATAAGGTTTTTTATTGTAAAAATTGACGATTGCCCTGCATTTCTACCAAGTCCTGTGAATAAAGAGATGGGAGATTTGATTCCGTCAGAAGAGCCTGTAATCCGTGTCGTCAGCCTGGGAGCCTTCCCCAGTGTAATGTAGCTTTCTCTCTTACCTTCTGGAAGAGGGAATGTTTCATTTATTACTGTTTGATTTTCTTGTATCTGGTTCTACTCCCAGGATGAAATTATCCAACTACATATATATTTAGAGGAAGAAAGTGAAGGGGAAATTTCAAATGTTTACGGCGCTTAATTGCCTGGAAATGGAATGAAATCAAATTTATCAGTTTTTTCCCCCTAATTACCCAAAAGATCTTTTGCAAACTATGTTACATGAATGCTTCTGCCTCTTTAAGACAAAGAAGAATGTCACCCAAAATTGTCATTTTTTTCTTAATGTTCATCATAAAAGTCCTAAAAGAGTAACTGTAATTGGATGTTTATTGTTTTTATATAAAGTAAGTTGTATGTGTTTGAGCCAAGCTGGTTTGGTTGATAAAGAGATGTTAAATAATTGTGAAGCCAGATATGCAATGTGTATCTGAAAAGCAAGGAATTTGCAGCCGTTTTACAAATATCTGTGGAACATGTAAATACTGTCAAATGGAAAATAAAATGTTATAATTTTTGTGAATTTCATGGGATGTCCTATGATTGGAAAAATTATAACTCTTCTGATTCTAATGTGGAAATTGTTGTATTTAATCTGAAAATGACTTTACCTACAACAGTTCCATTGTCAGCACAGCCTAGGAGGGTCAGATTCCTGTATTAATTACTCTTAGTGGAGATGCCAGATATCCCATACAGAATTAGCAGAGAAAATACACACAGGCTTCTATTCAAATTTTCTTTAGTGCTTAAAATTAAGTTTTAAAATGAAATCAGACACTGCAGGTTTGTATATAAAATGAAAAGCTATACTACTTTTTATAAAAGGGCAAACTGGGCTGATGTAAATGTTTTACTTTCAACTGTGTTCTTTAAAATAAATCCTACCTGGTTTTTAAATTTTATTTTTCATGAAAATGCTCCTTTCTCTACATTTATTCATCCTATATACATCAGGCTGTAAGACCCCCCCCAGGCATCATTAATACAATGTGTTGGGATTCTGTGACTGGAAAAGGTGACAAGTTGGTGACTTTGACACTGCAGGTATTCCATTTTCATGGTTTACTATGAAAAGTCATTTTTCATATTATGTAATATATTGTTAGATTAAAACCATTGTATTAAGACTGTTTAAAATGTAAGCATTGTAATTCTGAAAATACACATTTTAAGAAGAAACTATTTTGCACTGGATCTTTTGCTGCGACATGGTGTGACAACAGTATGTAATGTGAAGATTTTATTGTTTTATCTCCCTAGTCCTTGTTCCTGACTCTTGGGCATAGATTATTTGCCTTTTGGGAAACATTCGGATTTTTTTTTTTTTTTTTTTTTTTTTTTTTTTGAGACAGTCATGCTCTGTTGCCTAGGCTGGAGTGCAATGGCGCGATCTGGGCTCACTGCAGCCTCCGCCTCCCAGGTTCAAGCCATTCTCCTGCCTCAGCCTCCCGAGTAGCTGGGACTACAGGCATGCGCCTCATTTTTGTACTTCAGTACAGATGGTGTTTCACCATGTTGGCCAGGCTAGTCTCGAACTGCTGACCTCAGGTCATCCACCCGCCTCAGTCTCCCAGGCGTGAGCCACCGCACCGGCCAGCATTCGGAACTTTATTCATAATTCCTTACCCAATAGTTCACAAGAACGAAGACATTTGGGTGTGCAGAGCGCTCTCAGATGTTGTGGACGCTGCTGTGCCAGGCTGGGCGTCCGTGCGGAGCGCGCCCAGCGCTGGAGCGCGCCTAAGAGGCGCCCTGCTGTGTGGCTCCGGGGTGTGGGCGGGGCCCGGAGAAGGCCCCGCCTTGGGAGGGGTTGGGCCTCTTGCGTTCAAACTCCGCCTCGGGGCGGGGCGAGGGCGACGCAGCTCCTCCTGCCTCCTGGGCCGCTGCGGACGGTGGTGCGCGACCCCGTCCCGGGCGCGCGCGCTGTGGGCGGTGCACGCCGTCGCTTCCCGGAAGTGCGTGCTGTGGGCGGTGCCGCGCGGACCCCCGGGAAGTGTCTCTGTGGGCGGCCGCCGGGTTGAGCTGCGGCACACGTGCGACGGCCGTGATGAAGTTCGCTTACCGGGTGAGCGCGGGCGGCGGGCGGTCTGTTGGATCGGCGCGGCTCTTCCGGTGGACGGCGCCTGAGCTGGCTCCGGGCGGGCTGGGGGCGCGTGGTCTGCTTTTGCGGCGTCTGGCCGCGTGGGGGTCGCCGGCTGTCTGCGCGCCCATGGCCTCGGGGACGCGGGGCTGTGGTGGGGCTCCTGGGAGAGCTGGGACGGAGGCGCCGACGGCTTCTCGGAGGGAACAGGGACATTTGTCGGGGTCCCGGGATATTTTTAACCTGAGTATGGCCCAACCTAAAGGCTGGAGTTGGTGCAGTCGGGGAGGGCACAGCACCCTCGGGAGGGATGAGGAGGTGGGACGGGGCGGGGACGCGGGCGCGCGCAGGCGGGGTGAGAACAGCAGGGACCCGGGGCCCGGGGCTGCCCCCTAACGTGCGAGCGTCCAGGTGAGCGGAAGGGCGGGGAACCCAGGTGTGAGCTCTGTTTCCCGAGGCCGGAGGGAATTCCTGAGGCGGACGCCCTCAGCTTTGAGAGCCAGGGAAGACTTGTCCCAGATGTGAAGTGCGGGAGGCGGGTGAGACAGGTAATAAGAGGGGGCCGCGGAGCCGGCCTGGGGGTCTCTGAAGCGTTTGCTACAGCTGGCTGGTTATGGGGACGCCTGTGTTTCCCACAGTGGCCCTGACCGTTGCGCTTCCAGGGTTGCACGGGCCGCCTGCTGCTGAGCCCACCGTGTACTACACTTGTCCTGTCCGAAACTGGGCGTGGCACTGGCCCCTCAGAGTGCTGCTCCTGTGTCCCCTGTGCTGGTGGAGGCACCGCTGTGTGCCCAGCACCAAACCAGAAACCATATCCACGTCCTCACAGGCCAGGACTTCATCCGCTCCACATTCCTACTGCAAGGTGGCAAAAAATGTGCCTTGGAGCCTGCCTGGCCGCTTGAAGTCCTTCTGCTGACCAAGCTCCTCCCTGAGGTCCTGAGGGCGCTGCCCACTCACAGCTTCAGGGCCTGGCTGGTGCCTTCCCATTTAGATTCCAGCTCAGGTGACCCTTCCAGGTGCCTCTCCGTGACCGCCCTCTAAAGTAGCCCCTCCTCCCACACTTCCCATCCCCCTCCTGCTAGAGAGAGAATATAAGGTGTGCGTGTCTGTGCGCATGGCAGTCTCCAGTGAACGCTCGTGCTCGTGAGTTAGTAAATAGGATGCTGGCTTACCACACTTCTGAAAGCCCTGAGTTCTAAGCACTTTTGGGGTGCTGTTCCATTGTTGCAGCTTTTTTCTTGGTGAAGTGTGGGCTCCATGCCCCTCTTCACCTGGCAGACGCCTCCTGTCTTGGGAGGCTTCCTCAGTGCTCACAGGGGCATCTTACCCATCTCTGTGGGAGCTGGGGGCCGCCCGGGCTCCTCTGGTCTCCTGAGGATCAGGCTCACTTCTTCCTCTCTCACCCAGGAAAGGTGAACGGGCCCCCAAGGTGGGGTTCTCTGTGCCATCTCTCTGCCCAGATGCCTCACTTAGTGCTTTTCTGGGAGTCGACTGTTTTCTTTGTGTTAAGACAATTTTGTTTTCTTCACAGTTTTCAAATTTGCTGGGTACGGTGTACCGGCGTGGGAACCTAAACTTTACCTGCGATGGAAATTCAGTTATCAGTCCCGTGGGCAATAGAGTCACTGTATTTGACCTTAAAAAGTAAGTATGTGAAAGTGGTATTCATAATAGTGATACTGATTACTATTATCACCATTTTTTAAGTAACATATGAAAACTGATAGTGTCTTCTGTGCCTTCCTTTTAATGGTGCACCTGTTAATTAAGGGAGCCCAGGACAGGACTACAGGACCGACTAGGGTCAGCAGATCAGTTGTGGAAATTGGCAGCCAGACCCAGTTCTTCGTTGTAGTGCCTTAGCCAGGCCCCATAAAGTGGTGTGTCACTTGGCTCCGTTGCCTGGGAAGGGACCCTGTCCCTGTGCTGTGAAGGGTGGGTGGGGGAAAAGGTGTAGCTCAGGGTTAGCCCTTCCCCCATCAGGGAAGGCCCCTAAGGGCTGAAAGGCCAGGGCTGCTGGGGGAGTTGAAGGTGCCTTGGACCCCTGCTCGGGAGCCCTGCTGCCACTGGGCCTCACCAGTCGGACGGGCAGGCCCAAAGCTTCCAGCTCTGCAGCCGGAGGTCAGTTTTATTCGCTGGGGTTTAGCGGTTTCTTCCTGTGTGCTATTGCACTTTGCTTCACTTTGTTGCACTCTGGCTCTGTGCGGATGCTGTTTTACCACAAAGTGAAAGCGTGTGGAAACATTGCTTGGAGAAAGTTGGTCGGTGCCATTTTTCCAGCAGCGGGGGCTCACTTCATGTCTCTGTGTCACATTTTGGTAATTTTGTGATATTTCAAAGTTTATTATACCTGTGAGGGTGATTTGTGATCATCTTTGCTGTTACTATCGTAATTGTTCTGGGGTGCCGTGATCCATGCCCATGTAAGACAGCGAGCTTAATCAGTAAGCATTGTGTGTGCTGTGCCTGCTCCACCGACCGGCTGTTCCCCACCCTCCCACGTCTCTCTTCCTCTACTTGGGTCTCCCAATTCCCTGACACAAACAATGCTGAAATTAGGCCAGTTAATAATGGCCTACAGTGGCCACTACGTGTTCATGTGAAAGGAAGAGTCACACAACTCTCACCTGAAATCAGAAGCTAGAAGGGACTCAGCTTAGTGAGGAAGGCATGTCAAAAGCTGAAACAGGCCAAAAGCCAGGTCTCTGCCACCAAACAGGCAAGTTGTGAATGCAAAGAAAAAGCTTTTGAAGGAAATTAAAAGTGCTACTCCAGTGAACACACAAATTACAAGAAAGCCAAAATAGCCTTAATGCAGATACGGATAAAAGTTTGAGTGATCCAGATAGAAGATCAAACCAGCCACAACATTCCTTTAAGCAAGTCAAAGCCTAATGCACAGCAAGGCCCTACCTGTCCTCTGTTCTGTGAGGGCTGAGGTGAGGAAGCTGCAGGAAAAAAGTTGGAAGCTAGCAGAGGTTGGTTCATGAAGTTTAAGGAAAGAAGCCATCTCTGCAACATAAAAGTGCAAAGCGAAGCAGCAAGTGCTATGGAGAAGCTGCAGGAAGTTATCCAGAAGATCTAGCTGAGATCATTGATGAAGCTGACTACACTAAACACAAAATTTCAATGGAGACAAAACAGCCTTCTATTGGAAAAAGATGGCCAGGCACAGTAGCTCATGCCTGTAATCCCAACACTTTGGGAAGCCAAGGTAGGCAGATCACTCGAGGCCAGGAGCTTGAGACCAGCCTGGCCAATATGGTGAAACCCAGTCTCTACTAAAAGTACAAAAATTAGCCAGGCATGGTGGCACATTCCTGTAATGCCAGCTACTCAGGAGGCTGAGGTGGAAGAATTGCTGGAACCTGGGAAGCAGAGGTTGCAGTGAGCTGAGATCGTGCCAGTGCACTCCAGCCTGGGCAACAGAGCAAGACTCTATCTAAAAATAAATAAATTTAAAAAAAAGAAAAAGATGCCATCGAGGACTTACATAGCTAGAGAAAAGTCAGCGTCTGGCTTCAAGCAACAGGCTGACTCTCTTATTAGGGGCTAATGCAGCTGGGGCCGTTAAGTTGAAGCCAGTGCTAATTCACTGTTCTGAAAATCCTAATTCCCTTCACAATGATGCCCAAGCTACTCTGCCTGTGCTCTGTAAGTGGAACAGCAAAGCCTGGACGACAGCACATCTGTTTACAGCATGGTTTCCTGAATCTTTCCAGCCCATTGTTGAACCCACTAAGGTTCCTTTCAAAATATTTCTGCTGTTGGACAACGTACCTGGTCACCCATGAGCTCCAATGGAGATGCATAAGGAGATGCTGTCTTCATGCCTGCTAACACCACATCTCTTCTTCAGCCTACGGGAGTAACTTTAACTTTCAAGTCTTACCATTTAAGAAATATATTTTATAAGGCTCTAGCTGCCAAAGATAGTGACTCCTGTAATGGATCTGGGAAAAGCCAGTAAAAAGCTTTCTGGGAAGGAGTCGCCATTCTAGTTGTCATTTCATGATTCATTCAATGAGGGCAAAGTGTCGACATTAACAGGAGTCTGACAGAAGTTTAGTATCAAGCCTCATGGATGACTTTGAAGGGTTCGAGACTTTGGTGGAAGAAGTTACTGCAGATGCAGTAAAAATAGCAAGAGGATTCGAAATGAAAGCAGAGCCTGAAGATGGGACTGAATTGCCGCAATGTTGCCATCAATCTTGAATGAATGAGGAGCTGCTGCTTATGGATGAGCAAAGCAAGTGGTTTCTTTTCTTTTTTTGAGACAATGTCTCACTCTTGTCCCCCAGGCTGGAGTGCTATGGCGTGATCTTGGCTCACTGCAACCTCCACCTCCCGGGTTCAAGTGATTCTCCTGCCTCGGGCCCCCCTACCAAGTAGCTGGGATTACAGGCGCCTACCACCACGCCCAGCTAATTTTTGTATTTTTAGTAGAGATGGAGTTTCATCATGGTTGGCCAGGCTGGTCTAGAACTCCTGACCTCAGGTGATCCACCCGCCTCAGCCTCCCAAAGTGCTGGGATTCCAGGTGTGAGCCATCACGCCCGGCCAGCAAGTGGTTTCTTGAGATGGAATCTACTCCTGGTGAGAATGCTGTAAAGACTGTTGAAATGACAAGAAAGGATTTAGAATATGACATCAACTTAGTTGATAAAACGCTGGGAGCATTTGTGAGGATTGACTCCGGTTTTGAAAGAAGGTCTGTTGTGGGTAAAATGCTATCAAACAGTATCACATGCTACAGAGACATCTTGTGAAAGGAAGAGTCCATCGATACGGCAAGCTTCACTGTTGTGTTAGGAATTGGCAACGGCCACCCCATTTTCAGCAGCTGCCACCGTGCCTGGTCAGCAGCCATCCACATCGAGGCAGACTGTCTGCCAGCAAAAAGATGAAGACTCACTGAAGGCTCAGATGATCGTTAGCATTTTTTAGCAGTAAAGTGTTTTTAAATTAAGGGATGCACGTTGTTGCTTTAGACAGAATGCTTGTGCACACTGATAGACTACAGCACACATGAATAGACTGCAGTGCACACCAATAAAGTACACACTTCGACGACAGTACACACGAACAGACTACAACTCACACGAATAGAGCACAGTGCACGCTTACAGACTACAGCACACACTAGTAGACTACGCCATACTGTTCACAGTATGGTGTAAACACAGCTCGGCTGCGTACGGGGAAGCTGGAACGTGTGTGCCTCACTCAGTTGCAGTATAAGCGTTATCTGCAGCATCTCCGTGGGATTCCTGTAGCCCCTTATTTTCCATTTTTCTAGCAACAGTGTTACATGGGTGCACTGTCATGGTGGTTAATTCCTGTTGGGCACTTAGCTTGCTTCTGGTATTTTGATGTCACACTGAGGCGGAATAATCCTCTCATCATATCATCCTGGAAGCAGAATTGATGTATCCAAAGCCCATTTTTAAGGCTTTTAATGCATTTCACTAGAGTTCCTCCAGGGACAACGTCATTTCTTTTTTTTTGAGACAGAGTCTTGCTCTGTCACCTAGGCTGGAGTGCAGTGGTGTGGGCCCAGCTCACTGCAACCTCTGCCTCCCAGGTTCAAGCGATTCTCCTGCCTCAGCCTCTTGAGTAGCTGGTATTACAGGTGCCCACCACCATGCCTGGCTAATTTTTGGGGTTTTTTTGTTTGTTTGTTTGTTTTGAGACGGAGTCTCGCCCTGTCGCCCAGGCTGGAGTGCAATGGTGCAACCTTGGCTCACTGCAAGCTCCGCCTCCCGGGTTTATGCCATTCTCCTGCCTCAGCCTCCTGAATAGCTGGGACTACAGGCGCCCGCCACCACACCCGGCTAATTTTTTGTATTTTTAGTAAAGATGGGGTTTCACCGTGTTAGTGAGGATGATCTCAATCTCCTGACCTCGTGATCCGCCCGCCTTGGCCTCTCAAAGTGCTGGGATTACAGGTGTGAGCCACCGCGCCTGTCCAATTTTTGTTTTTTGTTTTTATAGTAGAGACGGGGTTTCACCATGTTGGCCAGGCTGGTCTCGAACTCCTTACCTTATGATATGCCCGCCTTGGCCTCCCAAAGCACTGGGATTATAGGCGTGAGCCACCGTGCCCGGCCAACAATGTCATTTCTTTTTCAGGAGTTGGGGGTATCTACAGATGAGCTCTGGCTTGTGGGGTCCAGTAAGATTGGAGGCGCTACTTGGGGAGGGTGAGTCGCTGGTCCCAGGCCAGGCCTGGCCTGTCTCCCTCGTGTGACTTGAGGACCAACAGCACACTGTGGTTTTTGTCTTTATCAGCAACAAATCTGACACGCTGCCCCTGGCCACTCGGTACAACGTCAAGTGTGTGGGGCTGTCCCCGGATGGCCGCCTCGCTATCATCGTCGATGAAGGTACTTGCCCTTGATGTGGGCGGGTACTGAGGGGACCAGTGAGGAGGACTCAGGGCTGTGTGGGTCTGAAATGATCCACTCCCCAGTCGCCTCCGTGTTGGGGCCCGGGTGGGGATTGGGGATGAGGGTGTCATGGGTGAGGCTCCGTCCCCGCCGCAGGCTGTGTCTGTGGCATCGCCTGTGGCAGGGCAGGGCCTCATGGCCCTTGGGCATTCTCAGTCCTGACTCCTCACAGTGGACGTGAGAAAGACCTTTCTCTGTTTTTCCCGTGCTATGTATCTGGGGTGGCCCCTGGGGTAGCTGCGCGGTGGTGACCTCTGGCGTCCTGCAGGGGGCGATGCGCTGCTGGTCAGCCTGGTCTGCAGGTCTGTGCTGCACCACTTCCACTTCAAGGGCTCTGTGCACAGCGTGTCCTTCTCCCCTGATGGCAGGTAAGGGGGACGGCTTGAGGGCAGGAGGGTTCGGCCGTTCGTGCCGACGGTGAGGCCCACTGCCCAGCTCGTTTCCCTGGGCCCCGGGTTGTGACGTTGGGCACATGGCCCAAGCTCTGGCATTGGTGACCCCCTTTTCTGGAGGAGAAGGCTTGGTGCAGCCAGGCTGCCCTCCCTCCAGGGCTGTTTCTTCCCTGACTTCTGCTTCCTCTGCTCCTTGACCTCCATCCTGCAGGAGGCGGGACTCCAGAAGGCCCAGGTGGGCGCAAGCTGAGACTCCACAGTGGCCATTGCTGGTCTTGAATACCAACTATGTCCGCATTCCTTCCATAGGAAGTTTGTTGTCACAAAGGGTAACATTGCCCAGATGTATCATGCCCCTGGGAAGAAGCGGGAGTTCAACGCCTTCGTTCTGGACAAGACCTATTTTGGGCCCTACGATGAGACCACCTGCATCGACTGGACGGATGACTCCAGGTGCGGCCTCGGAGGCTTGGGGGGAGCGGGGCTTGAGAGAGGCCCCTTGGACAGGTCACCCCCTTGGGCCCTGCAGCTTCGTTCCGCAATGGCATCTCGGCCTCCTTTGGGGCTGGGCGCTGCCCGCACCATCAGGACTGGCTGGGTGGCTGTGGTCGAGTCTTCGCGGCTCTGAAGTGTGTGCTGTGGCCGAGCCTCCTGCCCCTGCGCTGCCCTTTCACCTGTTTGTCCCAGAAACCGGGAATGCTGCGGTTGGCTCGGGCAGCGTCTGGGAGGAGTTAGGAAGGCAGACAGGGCAGGGACAGCGTCTGGGAGGTGTGAGGAAGGCAGACAGGGCAGGGGCTGTGCCGGGGTGTCTTCCTTTGCCTGGAGGCTTCTCAGCTCACTCTGAGACCACGTGGGGCTGTAGCGGTCTCCGTGCAGCCCTCTGGAGCGTGCATCTGGCTGCTTTGTCATGGCCAAGCCCTGAGGAGGTACCATCTCCCTCTTTTCCAGGTGCTTTGTGGTTGGGAGCAAAGACATGTCCACCTGGGTGTTCGGAGCCGAGCGCTGGGACAACCTCATCTACTATGCACTGGGGGGACATAAGGATGCCATCGTGGCCTGCTTCTTTGAATCCAACAGCCTGGACGTACGTCCCTTTGCCAAGTTCCCTAGCCTGATGGTGGCCAAAAGCGGCTAGTTCAGGGAGGCCCCAGGCTGCAGGCGGCCTCTTCCCGTGGTTCCCCCAGGCTGTTCCCGTGTGGCCTGGGGGCATCTAGGGACCGAAGGCAGCTGTGGTGGCCCATCGAGAATTGTTCTCAGAGTTCAGAGGGGCCGTTGGTGCCACTGGTCCCTGGATCTGAGCTGGAGGGAGGTGCCGGGTTGTGGCAGCTGGGCCAGTGTGGCTGGGGCTGGGGTGACCCTGTGCTTCCCCTTGCAGCTGTACTCACTCAGCCAGGACGGAGTGCTGTGCATGTGGCAGTGTGACACGCCCCCCGAGGGCTTGCGGCTGAAGCCCCCTGCGGGCTGGAAAGCAGACCTGTTGCAGCGGGAGGAGGAAGAGGAGGAGGAGGAGGACCAGGAGGGGGACAGAGAGACCACCATCCGGGGAAAAGCCACTCCGGCCGAGGAGGAGAAGACAGGAAAAGTGAAGTACTCACGGCTGGCCAAGTAGGTCTCTGAAGTGTGGTGGGCTGTGGTAGGGCACTCCTGTGGGAATCTCTTGCCCTCAGAGGGATCTGGATGTGGGGTCCCCAGGGCCGAGGAATGGGAGGTACAGAGAGCAGGCCTGCGTCTCAGGGCCCCGGTTTGAGCACCCTTGAGTGCTTGGGTGTTGACCCTGCCCCTTAAGAAGGGTCCCTGCCTCGGCTGTCTGAGCTGCCTGTGTGCCCAGGGCAGGGCGGAGGGCGGTGGGTAGGGGTGCATAGGGGGCAGGGAGGTGTGCGGGCACTCCGTGACGGGAATAGCAGCACCTTGGGCCCTAAGGGGGTTGGGAGTTGTCTGTGGCCCCACCAGCTTCTGTGGAGTTTGGTGTGGGCGATAGTCCCTTGGCCTCGTGCAGGGAGATGCCGGGAGAGCATTTGGCAAGGCTGGAGGGAGGGGCCGGGCTGTGAGTGGGCGCAGCGGGTGGTCTGAGTCCTGCTTCAGGGCCCGCTGGTGGGTGGTGCTTGGTGCTTTTTCAGGCACTGAGCTGGGCCATGCAGCCCCACATCTGAACTCAGTCCCCCAGACGAGACGAGACGAGACGAGACGAGACTGAGCCTGGCCCCATGGACTGCCCGTGGGATGGCCTTAGCTGTGCCTGGAGCCCTGGCAGAGATGCTGCCCTGATTCGGGGTGTCCCGCGTCTGGGCTGTGGGGGAGGCTGGTCAGGATCACATGAAGGCAGAGTTGCCTGCAGCTATGGTGTCTCTGTCAGCCGGGTGCCCCAGCCTGGGCCCCTCCTTGCTGCAGTTACTTAGCACCTGCTGTGTGCAGGGCTCTGAACTTGGCACAGAGACACACTGCCCACCCTTGTGAGGCCTCCTCTCCGCCGGGGAGGAGAGGTGCAGTGATGAGGTGGCTGCGTGCGGAGGTGGGCGGCAGTTGGGGTCCCTGGGTGGGGAAGGCGCCCACACAAGGCCCTGCCTGTGGAGGGAGCCAGGCGGCCGGAACGGGCTGCCTTTGGAGGGGTTGGGGTCTGCTGGGTAGGTGGGAGTTGTGGCCATGAGAGCCCTGGGTCTGAGGAGCAGGGAGGGCCGGCTGGACTCCAGTGGGAGGAGGGTGCTTTGCCAAGGGCAGCAGAGTTGGAGGGTGGCCAGAACAGGTCCAAGTGGGTCAGTGCCTGCAAGTGAGTCAGTGCCCGCGGGTGGGTCAGTGCTCGTGAGTCAGTGCCCACGGGTGGGTCAGTGCCTGTGAGTCCATGCCCGTGAGTGAGTCAGTGCCCGCGAGTGAGTCAGTGCCCGTGGGTGGGTCAGTGCCCGTGAGTCAGTGCCCGTGAGTGAGTCAGTGCCCGCGGGTGGGTCAGTGCCCGCGGGTGGGTCAGTGCCTGTGAGTCAGTGCCCACGGGTGGGTCAGTGCCCGTGAGTCCATGCCCGTGAGTGAGTCAGTGCCCGCGGGTGGGTCAGTGCCCATGAGTCAGTGCCCGCGGGTGGGTCAGTGCCCGTGAGTGAGTCCATGCCCGTGAGTCAGTGCCCGCGAGTGAGTCAGTGCCTGTGAGTCAGTGCCCGCGAGTGAGTCAGTGCCCACGGGTGGGTCAGTGCCCGTGAGTGAGTCCATGCCCGTGAGTGAGTCAGTGCCCGCGAGTGAGTCAGTGCCCGCGGGTGGGTCAGTGCCCATGAGTGAGTCAGTGCCCGTGAGTGAGTCAGTGCCCGAGGGTGGGTCAGTGCCCACGAGTGAGTCCATGCCCGTGAGTCAGTGCCCGCGGGTGGGTCAGTGCCCAAGGGTGGGTCAGTGCCCGTGGGTGGGTCAGTGCCCACGGGTGGGTCAGTGCCCGCGGGTGGGTCAGTGCCCGCGGGTGAGTCAGTGCCCGCGGGTGGGTCAGTGCCCGCGAGTGAGTCAGTGCCCGCGGGTGGGTCAGTGCCCGAGGGTGGGTCAGTGCCCGCAGGTGAGTCAGTGCCCACGGGTGGGTCAGTGCCCGCGGGTGGGTCAGTGCCCGCGAGTGAGTCAGTGCCCATGAGTCAGTGCCCACGGGTGGGTCAGTGCCCGCGAATGAGTCAGTGCCCGTGAGTCAGTGCCCACAAGTGAGTCTGTGCCCGTGAGTGAGTCAGTGCCCGCGGGTGGGTCAGTGCCCGCGGGGACTTGGGGGTGTTGTGCTGGAGTCAAGACTTGAACGGGGACTGGAGGAAGAGGAAGGGACGATGGGCCCCCCCAACCCCGCCCTGGGGAAGGGAGGTTCCAGGCAGCTCCAGGAAGGCAGTGTGCCTGCTAGGCGGGGACTGCGGGCTGTCAGCGCGAAGCATGTGAAGGGAGGGCCTGCTGCATTGGCAGCCAGTGCTCCCTGTCACTTGTTCAGGAGGGACGGGGTCCAGAAAGGAGAGGGAAGGACCAGGGCTGAGCTACAGTGTGACTTGGGGAGGTTTTGAGGGCGGAGGCGCCATCAGGGTCACCTTCGTCTGCTGATGGGGACCGAGGGTTCCTTAGAGGAGGAAGCAGCAGGGGATGATGGGATTCGGGTGTGCCTGGCGGCCATGCCGCGCCTCCCGCACCTCCTCTGCCTCCCATGGGCACTGCTGCCTCTGGGTGCACCACTAGCTCTGCTGTGGGGCCAGCTGGCGACAGTGGAGATGCTGTGTGAGGTTCCTTTGGGGTCCCGAGCTTGGGATGGAGGCGGGCAGCTTCAGGGCCTGGGGTGGAGAGGGAGAGGGCAGGTCTGGGACCTCCTGCCTGGATCTGTGGCCTGTGTCCTGGAGCCCAGAGCGAGCTGGGGTGGCAGCCTGGCTCTGCGCTCCTCCTCACAACTCTTCTCTCTCGTCAATTCAGGTACTTCTTCAATAAAGAAGGGGATTTTAACAACCTGACAGCTGCAGCATTTCATAAGAAGTCTCACCTCTTGGTCACTGGCTTTGCTTCTGGAATCTTCCATCTTCATGAGCTGCCAGAGTTTAACCTCATCCACTCCCTGAGGTAAGCCTTTGCTCGCAGTGGGGTGTGGTTTTATGCACTCACTGGCCCTGAATCTGAGGGCCCAGCCAAGCCTGCCCTTAGCAGTGGGGGCAGCAGAGCCACTTGGAGCGCCAGCTCAGGCCACAGGACGCCAGCCCGAAACCTGCCCGGCCGCTGGTGCTGGTCAGTGCGACAGTGTTGCCGCCCCCACTGGCAGTCAGCAGCGTTGGTCTCGGGTCAGTCACAGCCTTTCGAGTTTTTGTCTCCGCTTTTCTTCATCTGTGAGACACAGAGAACGAAAATACTATGCTCATAAAATTGTGAAGTTGCAAGTTGTTGAACCCTGGCCTCCCCTCTGGGCCTTCTCTGATTCTTTTCTTTGAGACAGAGTCCTGCTCTGTCGCCCAGGCTGGAGTGCGGTGGCGTAATTCGGTTCACTGCAACCTCCGCCTCCCGGGCTCAAATGATCCTCCCACTTCAGCCTCCTGAGGAGCTGGGGCCACAGGTGTGCGCCACTACACCCGCCTAGTTTTTAAATTTTTTGTAGAGATGGGTCTTGCTGGGTTTTCCCAGCCTGGTCTTGAACTCCTGGGTTCAAGCAATCCTTGCCTCCGCCTCCCGATGTGCTGGGATGACAGGTGTGAGCCACTGCACCCAGCCTTCTGATACTTGAACTGAAGTGAATTGTTGGAGTCTGGTGAGTGGGTGGGGTAAGCTCCGCACACAGGGATAGAATCTGGTGTCTGGGGCTGCCCTGAGTGGGCACTGGGGCTTCAGCCCGGGCAGGCTGGCCTCCCACTTACAGGCCCGTTCTCTGCAGCATCTCAGATCAGAGCATCGCCTCAGTGGCCATCAATAGCTCGGGGGACTGGATTGCTTTTGGCTGTTCAGGTTTGTCCCCAGCCTGGGTGGTAGAGATGGACTCCCCATTAGGGACCGGTGCTGCCCGGCTACAGGCTTACTTGACAGCCACCCACTGGGGGTGCCCTCCCCTCCCCCAGTTGTCTTCCATGGGGTGCCCTCTCCCCCAGCCGCCTTTCAGAAGGGGCCCTCCCTCCCCCAGCTGTCTGCCATGGGGTACCCTCCCCTCCCCCAGCCGCCTTTCAGAAGGGGCCCTCCCTTCCCCCAGCTGTCTGCCATGGGGTGCCCTCCCCTCCTCCAGTCGCCTTTCAGGGGGTGCCCTCTTCTCCTCCAGCTGCCTCCCGGGGGTGCCCTTCCTGCCCTGGCCCTCCTCAAACACCTCTCTGTCTTAAGCCCCTTGCTCAGGGTTCGGGGGTCATAGCCTGCCTCAGTTGTGACCTGCAACCACTGGGTTGCACGGACGGGGCCCATCACTGGCTGGTGGAGCTGCAGCATCGGGCAGTGGTCCCAGCCTATGCTTGGGAATTTGTGCGTTTCACCCCCTGCCCGGCAGCTTTCTCAGTCCTGTGCCAAGTGGGAAGGTGGGCGAGGCCAGTCTGACCTGGGGTGGGCCTGAGCCGGGTACCCCAGCTTCCCCCGTGTGCACAGGCCTGGGCCAGCTGCTGGTGTGGGAGTGGCAGAGTGAGTCCTACGTGCTCAAGCAGCAGGGCCACTTCAACAGCATGGTGGCCCTGGCCTACTCGCCCGACGGACAGTACATCGTTACTGGCGGGGACGACGGCAAGGTAGGCTCCTGTCCCCGTCCCGTTGGCCTCTGTGCCTGGGGGGCTGTGAAGATGCAGTGGTCTGTGGGGCTGTGCCTTGACAGTAGGGCTGGTGTTCACAGCTTCACCCGGGCTCATGAGCTCAGTAGGCGTTTAAAAACATACAAAAATGTGAATGGAGGGGGTTGGGTGTCCCTCTTTCCCCTTTCTGACTTGGTCTCCTGCACGGTGGTGGCCACGTGGCGGAGAGTGGGTCTGTGGTGCCGGCAGCCGGCATCCAGCCAGTGTCCAAGGGGCTCCAGTACGTGGCCGAGGGTGGGTCCATGGTACTGGCAGCTGGCATCCGGCCAGCATCCACAGGGTTCTGGTGTGTGCAGTCCCCCTGCGGGCTATCTGGGCCTTAAATGGGCTCCTCCTGGAGGTGACAGGAAGAGACTGGGGCAGACAGCCCACTCACCACCCACTCAGCACAGCCTCAGGCCTGTGGGGGAGGCTGAGTGAGCCAGGGCAGCCGTGGGCACAGGGGCAAGGCTCTCAGGATGTGGCATCACATGCGGGGGTCTCAGGGATGGGGTATCAGTCACAGTTGGGGGTCTCGGATGGGGTGTCAGTCATGTGCGGGGATCTTGGATGGGGTATCAGTCACAGTTGGGAGTCTCAGGGATGGGGTATCAGTCATGTGCAGGGGTCTCAGGGATGGGGTGTCAGTCACAGTTGGGGGTCTCAGGGATGGGGTATTACTCACGGGTAGGGTCTCAGGGATGGGGCAGTACAGGGGCAAGCGTCTTAGATGGGGCGGCATGGGGACAGGGATCCTGGCCGAAGCCGTGGCACACAGGGTTGGGGTCTGCCCCTGCCCCTCCTGTCCTGCCTCAGGTCAAGGTGTGGAACACCCTCAGCGGCTTCTGCTTCGTCACTTTTACGGAGCACTCCAGCGGGGTGACTGGTGTGACCTTTACTGCCACCGGCTATGTTGTGGTGACCTCATCCATGGACGGGACCGTGCGAGCCTTTGACCTTCACAGGTGATGTTTTTGCTCCGGGTTGGCTCGGGGCAGGCTTCCCCCATGCAGAGGTGAAGGTGGAGGGTGAGGCTGCAGTGCAGCTGCTGGGGCAGGGGACCCTGGCACGTGACGCTGACCTTGCCTCTTCTCTGCAGGTACCGAAACTTCCGCACCTTCACCTCTCCACGCCCCACCCAGTTCTCCTGCGTGGCGGTGGATGCGAGCGGTGAGATCGTCTCTGCAGGGGCGCAGGACTCCTTTGAGATTTTCGTGTGGTCCATGCAGACAGGCAGGCTCCTTGATGTAAGCACCCTGAGGGGCTGGGCTGGGGCTCAGGAGGGGCCCTCCTGTCTCCTGGGAGAGGAGCGCAGGGAGCTGAGGTTACACTCCGAGGGCCCATGCCCCTGGCCCAGACCTGCCCAGAGAGCCGCCTCGGCCGCCACCTCCACTCTTCACGCCTGCTTGCTCTACGGTAGGTTTTGTCTGGACACGAAGGGCCCATCAGTGGTCTGTGTTTTAACCCAATGAAGTCCATCCTGGCCAGTGCTTCCTGGGACAAGACGGTGCGCCTATGGGACATGTTTGACAGCTGGAGGACCAAGGAGACGCTGGCCCTGACCTCTGATGGTGAGCATGAGGCAGCAGGCAGGAGCAGCAGCCTGGGGACCAGCAGCATGCTGTCACACCCACTGCCCTGTTACTGGTTGTGGGTTTGGTGTGAACCTTCTGGTGGGAAGCAGGGGGTGGCTTTTAACCCAGACCTGCTGGTGTGGCGGCCCTTGAGGTTGGCAGTACCTAGGAGACAGCAGATTGGCGAGTCGGGCCAGCGTGGCTTCCACGAGTCCTTGTGGGGCTCCCGCTCTGTGGGCAAGTATGCCAGGCAGGAGAGAACAGCTCCCCGAGGGTGAAGGGCTGCTGCCACAGCTGCTTCCTGATTTTCAGAGTTGCTTTGGAGCTCTGCCAGGGCTGTGTCACTGGGAGAAGGACACAGGGACCATGGGGGGCCCAGACGCTGGATGCGGCCAGTCCCGGAATCTGCAGACTGGGAGAAGGATGAGGGGGCCGTAGGTGGGCCCGGAAGCCAGATGCGGCTGCCCAGGGATCTGCAGACTGGCCTCAGGCCACTGCCTGTCTTTCTGACGGGGCTGTACTAGAGGCAGCCGTGGCCTCCTGTGTTCATATGGTCTGTGGCTGGCAATGCCTCAGCGGCGGTGTTGAAAGACCACGTGGCTCACAAAGACCCAGCCCATCCATGTCCGGGTGTGGACAGACTCTGCCATCCCAGGAGGCTGGTTCTCTCTGCTTCCCGCTGCCTCACCCCACCCCCAGGCCTGGCATTGGCCAGGTTTTTGGCATCACATGTGGCTTCTTTGCAGAGGCTCTGTATTCTAGTCTGTCCAGCCGCCCTCAGTAACCACCATCACTCACCCGTCAGCCTCACCTTCCCAGCGCCCCCTCCATTGGCCTTTGTGGGTCCTGTGGCCCCAGCTGGACCGCCTGGTGCTCTTCACTGGTGCTGAGTTGTTCCTCACCCGTCTGGGTTGGAGCTTCTCCTGGGAGGAGATTCTTGTGTACCAGACCAAACAGGCGCTGGTCTCTTAGGGGTGCCAGGGCACGGCCTGGTCTCCAGCCAAGGGTGGTTGGTGGCCTGCCTGCGGGAGACTGGGGTCTTCGTTGGGCCTTACTTTGCATCTCTGTTTAGCTCTGGCTGTGACTTTTCGCCCTGATGGTGCGGAGCTGGCTGTGGCCACACTGAACTCACAGATCACCTTCTGGGACCCTGAGAACGCGGTGCAGATGGGCTCCATTGAGGGCAGGCATGACCTCAAGACCGGCAGGAAGGAGCTGGACAAGATTACAGCCAAGCACGCGGCCAAGGGGAAGTGAGTGTCAGCGTTGGGCCTCCTGATTTGAGACCCCAGCCAGCCACCAGGCTCCTGCAGCTTCTCCATTTTTGGCCTTGTTCTTTGTTCCTGAGACCGCTGAGTCCCTGTGGGTGGAGGCAGGTGGTCCTGAGCCCTCTGGGGAGAGGCCATGTCCTCCTTAACTCCTGGGATTGCACAGCCCCCAGCACAGGAGGACGTCTGGATTTGCTGAACATAAACTTGTTCAGCTGAGAGCTTGCATCCACTTCCAAACCTTGATCCTGAATTATGACATCGTCCTGGTGTGCAGAGGGGAGAGCAGCCGGGTGCCCGAGCTCACACTGGAGACCTGGCACTTGGAGAGGCTGAGGCGGGTGGATTGCTTGAGCCCAGGAGTTTGAGACCAGCCTGGGCTACATGGCAAAATGCCATCTCTACACAAAGTAGAAAAATTAGCCAGGTGCGGTGGCACATGTCTGTGGTCCTAGCTAGTCGGGAAGCTGAGGCAGGAGGATTGCTTGAACCCGGGAGGTCAAGGCTGTAGTGAGGATGGCGTCATGCCATTGCACTCCAGCCTGGGTGCTAGAGCAAGACCCTGTCTCAAAAACAAACAAACAAAAGCAGAAAACAGCCCTGGCAGCCTCCTAAGAGTAAAAATGCAGGTCCTCAGTCACCTCACCTGGCTAGAGAGTGCTACGTGGATGGTGAAGACATATTGTCCCCTTGTCTCGAGGAGTCGGGCCAGCACAGCACTGACCGAATTGCCTGCGCGGGGTCCTGGCTGGGCTATGAGGCTCACCTGGGTGGGGGTCAGGCTTAGGAGAAGGGGGAGGATCTGTGGGATGTGCCCGGGGTGGGTGGCCTTGGGGCCTGGACCTGTGTCCCAGGAGCTCAGAAGCCTGTTCAGCAGAGGGTCTTCTTCCAGAAGGAAGTAGCGACCCTGTCTTGGAAGTGGTATGAATGCCTGTGTGCAGTCCTCATGGGTTCGCCCTGAGTGTGGAACTGCTGGGTGCTGGTGGTTCTGTTTCCAGCTTGGAGGAGCTGCACGGTTGCCATTCCCACGAGGAACGCCGTTGGCTTCCGGCTTCCCCACCTCCTCGCCAGCACTTGTTGCTTTATTATTATGATTTTTTAATGAGAGCTGTTGGGGTGGATGTGAATTCATATCTCACTGTAGTTGTGATTGTAGTTTCTCTAGTGACATTCAGCATTTTCTATCTGCGGCTTGGCCGTTTGTAAGTCTTCTTTGGAGAAGTGTCTGTTCGGGTCTCTTGCCCGTTTTTGAATTGGGTTGTTTGGTTTTTGGTTGTGGATTTTAGGGGTTTCTCTGATACCTGATGTGCAGATATTTGTTCCGCTTTGTGAACTGTCTTTCCACCGTTTTGGTGGCACTCTTAGTTCTGATGATGTCCACTTTGCTCATTTTTTCTGTTGTTCTTTGTTCTCTACTGTCATAACTAAGGGACCTTGCCCACCCCGAGGCGTCTGTTGAGCAGGGCGGTAAGGGCTGGTTTCTGGTTTCTGCAGGACTAAGCAGACGTGACTGAGAGTAGGCTGCTTAGGGGGGAGGCCGACTGGCCGCCGTTTTGTGCTGACCTCAGCAGGGAACACCGTTCCTTGAGCCACTTGTTCCTTTTGTGAAAAAGACATTGATTCTCAGGAAGCTGAAGCATCTAAGGGTGGTGCTGGCTCAGAGCGGAACCAGGTGACAGCACCATTGGACATTGTGGGTTTTAAAAGTCTCGCGTGAGTTGAGGCAGCGAGCCTTGGCGAAAGTTGCTGAGGCTGGTGTTTGCTTCCTGGAGGGCTGGTATAGGATCTCCTCTATTTCCTAAGGTTAGTTTTTCTTTTATTTATTTTTATTTTTATTTTTATTTTTGATTTTTGACACGGTCTCGCTCTGTCACCCAGGCTAGAGTACAGGAGTGCAATCATGGCTCACTGCAGCCTCCAACCCCTGGGCTCAAGTGATCCTCCCACATCAGCCTCCTGAGTAGCTGGGACTATAGGCATGTGCCACCGCACCCTGTTAATTTTATTTTTTGTAGAAACAGGGTCTTGGTATATTGTCCAAGCTTGTCTTCAACTCCTGGACTCAAGCAATCTTCCCAACTCAGCCTCCCAAAGTGCTGAGATAACAGGCGGGAGCCACCATGCGGGCCTAAAGTTGGTTTTTAGGAGCCATACGCTGAGGTTTCCGTGGTGGCCACCGTAAGTCCACGTCTCCTCTCCACCCAGGGCCTTCACCGCCCTGTGCTACTCTGCAGACGGCCACAGCATCCTGGCGGGAGGCATGTCCAAGTTCGTGTGCATCTACCACGTCCGTGAGCAGATTCTCATGAAGAGGTTCGAGATCTCTTGCAACCTGTCTCTGGACGCCATGGAGGTGAGCCGCCAGCGCGGGGCCGGATGGATGTTGCTTCCAATGCAGGTGGAATGCGTCGGGCTCCTGCGTTCTGCACTCCTGGCTCCATGGGGCCTTGGGCACAGTTGTGGTGCTTGTTCTGTATCTAAGTGCACGGGCCCCTCACCTGCCCCAGCAGAGTCCGGCCGTGAAGCCCAGTGCCTGCCTCAGCTGTGTGTGGAGCCGTGGTCCCCAACCCTTTTGGCATTTGGGACCGGTTTCGTGGAAGGCAATTTTTCCACAGACAGGGTTGGGGGGATTGATTTTGGGATGAAACTGTTTCACCTCAGATCAAGATCACCAGGCATTAGATTCTCAGAAGGAGGGTGCAACCTAGATCCCTCACATGTGTGGTTCACAATAGGGTTCGCACTCCTGTGAGAATCTAATGCTGCCACTGATCTGTCAGGAGGCGGAGCTTAGGTGGTGATGCGAGCAATGGGGAGCGGCTGTAAATTCAGATGAAGCTTCACTCATTCACCTGCCCACCACTCACCTCCTGCTGTGCAGCCTGTTTCCTAACAGACCATGGGCCGGTACCAGGGGTTGGGAACCACTGCTGTGGATGACCCTGCCAAGGCTGGTTGCTATGAGGCTGGAGCTGTGAGGGGCAGTGCCCAGCACACGCTGGCTCAGGAGATACGGACACCTGTCAGGGAAGGAGTGAACGAAGAGGGTGCTGGTAGGCCCTGCCTGATGGCTTCCTGCCCGGGGTCCTGTGTACAAGGCTCTGCCTTCACTGTCCCCACTGGTGCCTGCCCTCCCCACTCAGCACAGCCCTTGGCTCAGGTCCCACTCACATGCTGGCTCCTGCAGGACCTCAGAATGAGAGTGAGGAAGCCCTGGTAGCCTCTAAGCAGGGGTGTGGCTGCTGGGTTCACCTGTCCACGCCCCATCGGGGCAGAAGCCCACTGTCCCCTAAATGTTTCTGGGGGAAAGTGTCCTTGGCATTTTCACGAGGGAGTAGACGGCCATCCTCGCTGTGAGCCCCAGCCTTTGTGATGGTGGCAGCAATGCCAGCATGTAGACCTCAGTCCATCCCCCTCCACAGCCTCTGCACCTGCCCTGCTCCACAGCTTCCACACCCACCCTGTCTGCAGCTAGCTCTGCAGGAAGGGTCCCTGGGGCGCTGCAGGGCTCTCTCCCCGTCCTTGTTCTAGACAGGGCTGAGGCTTGTCTGGTGTTGGGGTCAAACAGCAAGGGTAGGAGATGAGGGCCAGGTGGCCAGGCCATCAGAAGCAAGGCGTCCACTGCTTTTGCTGTTCTAGGAATTTTTGAACCGAAGAAAAATGACAGAGTTTGGCAACCTGGCACTAATTGATCAGGATGCTGGGCAGGAGGATGGAGTCGCGATACCACTGCCAGGCGTCAGGAAAGGTGAGCAGAGGTTCCTCCCGCATCTGCCCACCACTCACCGGTCCGGGGTGACCGCGCATTCATGCCCCTGGTTGGGGCTGCAGTGTGTGGAAATAACGGTCACTACATGGTGACGTTTGCTGGACACTGGGGGTGTCAAAGGCCCAGTGTGTTGGTGCTGGTGCCGTCAGCCCCTGGGCAGGAGAAGCTGCCCATGTGTTGCTACACATGGCCTCCCTGCCCTGGCGGGACCCGTCCATTTGCTCTTGGGACTGGGTGCCCCGTCTGCTGCACAGCACACGGAGCATTGTGGCGTGAGGCCATGTGCGCCGCACAGAGAGCCAGGTGCTCTAGAAGACCTGGGTCCCAGGTAGACCATCCTGATGGGACACTCGCCAGCCAGAAACCCTGAGTGCTTCCATATGCAGGCCCAGGGTACCGTGTTGAGCACAGCAGACCCACTCCTGGGCTGGGCCGGGGCCCTTTTCTGGGTTGGACACGCAGTCTGCTGGCCCGGCTGGCTTTTTTGAGCATCTGCCCCACGGGCTGGGCCATCTGTTTGGCAGCTCACCCGGAACAGCCTCTGCGGCCCCAGCACGGGCCCACCTGCCGCAGCTGCAGCGAGGGAAGGGCTGCTTCTGCCTCCGCTTTGTGCAGGGCCCAGTGAGTAGAGGCTGCTGCTCTTGATGGGGCTCCCACAGCACCCCCCAGCCAGCCGGGAGACCGCAGGATGACTTGCTTCGTGGGGAGAGCAGCCTGGATATGCTGTCCAGTGACCATTAACGGTTCTTTTTTCCCCAGGTGACATGAGTTCTCGGCACTTCAAACCTGAGATCAGGGTGACCTCACTCCGCTTCTCTCCCACTGGTGAGCACTGAGCCATGGGCTTTTGGTGCCGGTGGGCACTGGGGCATCTGTGCCATAGCAAGGCTGGCCACCATGGAGCTGTCTGCAGGCACTGGGCTGTGCCCTGTGCCCCTGGGTAAGAACATGGCCCTGCAAACCCTGCAGGCCACAAGATGGCTGTTGTCCCTGAGGATGGATGGCTGTCACGGTGCCAACCTCAGATGCACTGAGCTTTGAAACATGGCAGGCCTGGTATGCCCTTGCTCTAGCAGCTCCCCGAGTGCCCTGGACGTGCTGCCTGGGGGCGGCTCTGCCATCACGGAGAGCCCGTCTCCTGCGCACTGCCCCCATCCTCTCGCAGTGGGGAGGAGGGTCTGTGCCACAGGCCTGTGGAGCCTGGCGGTGCACATTGTCCCCACACAGAGGAGCCAGGAGCAGGGCTATTGGCAAGCGTGCTTCAGCCTAGACTGAGTGTCAGAGCCAGGGGCAGAGAGGCCCATGTGAGCCAGGGGTCTGTGCCCTCGGGCCCAAGGGCCAAATCTGGCTGGCCACCTGCTTTGGTCACTGATGTTTTACTGGGCGTTTTTTTGTTGGCGGATCCTTCTGGCTGTCTCTAGTGATCCGTGCAGCACTGAGTAGGTGCAGCAGAGACCACAGGGCCTGCGGAGCTGAAGACGCCTGAGCTAGACAGAAGACTTGGCTGGCTCCCGGCGTCAAGAGAGGAGGACGCATGCGTGTACATATTTGCTTATATGTGCATCCCTGGGAGAGTAACTTCTGGGATGATCCATTCATTCCTTCCCAGGGGAGTAGTGGGGTGGGGGCTAGAGGCAGACGTCCCGGTTCCTCTTGATTTTTGCACTTTGTCCCAGGGGAATGTACTTAATACTGTTTCTTTAAAAAAAAAAAAAAAGAAAGAAAAAAAATGTTGGGAGGAATGAGCTTACATTTTTAGGAAAGCACTGCTTAATTTCCCAGGGCGCTGCTGGGCGGCCACCACCACGGAGGGACTCCTCATCTACTCCCTGGACACCCGCGTGCTCTTTGACCCGTTTGAGCTGGACACCAGCGTCACCCCCGGGAGGGTGCGCGAGGCACTGCGCCAGCAGGACTTCACCAGGGCCATCCTCATGGCCCTCCGGCTCAACGAGAGCAAACTGGTGCAGGAGGCCCTGGAGGCGGTGCCCAGGGGCGAGAGTGAGTTGGGGCTTCGGTGTCGGGCGCCGGGGTCATCCTCTCTTCCCCTGGTTTGAGTTGGTGGCAGAATAAGCATGTTTTTTTCTCCTTTTGCAGTTGAAGTGGTCACCTCCTCCCTTCCTGAACTGTATGTGGAGAAAGTGCTGGAGTTTTTAGCTTCCTCCTTTGAAGTGTCTCGCCACCTGGAATTCTACCTCCTCTGGACTCACAAACTGCTCATGTTGCACGGACAGAAGCTGAAGTCCAGGTAGAGGGTCTCCCCCGCAGTTCATCGGTGGCTCAGGTCACTGGACCAGCTTGTCCTGCTGGATAAAAGGGAACTTTGACATGCCAGTGCAGCATGAAGTGAGCCCACTGTACCACGGGGTGAGCCCCGCACGCTTAGGGAGTCTCCCTTTCAGAGCCGGGACGCTGCTGCCTGTCATTCAGTTCCTCCAGAAGAGCATCCAGCGGCACCTGGACGACCTGTCGAAACTGTACGTGTGGGTGCAGGGCCTGGGGGTGGGTGGGGTGCACGGTCCCCTGCTGGTCCACACTGTGGAGTGCTCCTTGTGTCATCTGATTTGAGGACAAAAGGAACCAGTGCTGGAGGCTTGTCTTCTCACCTGCGGGTGAACTGCACCTGCCCGGCCACCCCGTGGTTGACCAGCTTGGGAAATGGCCTGGCGCTGAATGGAAAGCAGTGAGCACCGTGGCAGGCAGACAGGCTGCAGGTGGCGCGCTCCAGGTGCGGCTGGAATCCTCCAGGCTCTTGGAGGGATTGCTGCATTCGTAGGACCAGGCAGCCTTTCCTGAATTTGCAGGTCACTTGCACAGGCAGTGGGGGTGGTCACAGGACTGTGAGGCCAGGCAGCCTGGAGTCCTGGAGGTGTGGCTGCCCTGAGCTGTGGCTCCCCTAGAAAAGGGTGCTGTTGCTGCTGCTGCGAGGATTCATCCGCGGGCCTAGGACAGGGCCCGGCCCTCCGCAGTGCTCACTCTGCGGGGGTGCCCGCCTCTTCTGTCATTTCTTTGTGGTTTGTGCCTTTTTTGTCCCTACCAATTCACCTTCCCTAAAGGTCCTGCAGAGCCGGGACTAGGCAGCCCTCAGAGTAGCCATGTGAGGGATATCACCCTCTGTTGCCAATCAGTTGCCGGGTTTCCCAGCTGCGTTTCTGAAAGGTCTGTTCTCTGCCCTGTTTGCGAGTTGCTCTGTCCAGGGTTCAGGGGCAGAGCCTGAGTTTGGGCCTTGTGGGTTCATGTGGTCCTCCTGTCTGTCCTTGAAGTGTCACTCAGTCTTTGGAAAGAGTCCTGGAGTCCAGGTCAAGCCTGTCCTCCCCTTGTGTTCTGGGTGCCCTACAGAAGGCTGGGATGTGCCCTGATCCACAGTTTTGGTGCCAGGCCTTCCCTCGGCTGAGATGTCCTGGACTTTTCACAGAGCTCTGTAGGGGAGGAGGGTTGTCTAGCTCCCTTATTTATGTATTTATTTATTTTTTAATTCTTTTTTTTTTTTTTTTTTTGAGATGAAGTCTCGCTCTGTTGCTTAGGCTGGAGTGCAGTGGCGTGATCTCAGCACATTGCAACCTCTGCCTCCCAGGTTCAAGCAATTCTCCTGCCTCAGCCTCCCAAGTAGCTGTGGTTACAGGCACACGCCACCACCCCCAGCTAATTTTTGTATTTTTAGTAGAGACAGGGTTTCACCTTGTTGGCCAGGCTGGTCTTAAACTCCTGACCTCAGGTGATCTGCCTGCCTCTGCCTCTCAAACAAAGTGCTGGGATTATAGGTATGAGCCACCATACCCGGCTGAGCTCCTTTAGATTTATTCCCTCTTATGGGATGTTTTTAGAGTTCATGTAAGCGCATTGTTCCTTGGACCTCCTGTCTAGGCGTTCACTGCCAATCTGTAGGGTTGCCATTGGCTGTCAGGAAGAGTCCTGCATAGAGGGTCCTGTGACCTGCAGATGCGATGGGGCGCTTCCTTCCTTTCTCATCCATTTATCTTTCAGTTCTCCTTTCCTATGTAAAGTGATGGTGGCATCACTTTTCTGCTTTATTCCATTAACTCAGAAAATTAACTGATTCAGAGCGTGCCTTCCTCCCCTCTCGCTCCACAACACCACATAGCTCTGCAGCGGTCTCTTCCTAAGTGTTTGGTGGAACTTGCTGGTGAAGCCATCTAGATTGGGCCCAGCGGAAGGGCTGAGCTGCCAGGATGACCCCAAAGGGATGGGATGTTACAGTTGGGTCCTTGGGTCCTTGAAGGCCTTTGCTGCCCCAGGGCTGGATGGGGCAGAACCAGATTGTTGGGGCAGGGAAAAGAGGAAAAAAATGGCTGCTGGGGTGGAGGAACCGGCATGTCCAGCACCTGCTGCTTTTCTCAGGGGTCACAGAGGAGGTGGTTGGGTGCAGGACAGGCCAGGGCCTGGGCGTTGCTGGCATTGACCATCCCTGTGTGATTGACAGCTGTAGCTGGAACCACTATAACATGCAGTACGCACTAGCAGTTTCCAAGCAGCGGGGCACAAAACGCTCCCTAGACCCGCTGGGAAGTGAGGAGGAGGCAGAAGCATCTGAAGATGACAGCCTGCATCTGCTTGGAGGAGGAGGCAGAGACTCAGAAGAAGAGATGCTGGCCTAGAGCCAGCCGGTTGCAGCGTTGGATTGTGCCGGCTAAGACCTGCCAGGGAGATGGGACCCTTGTGCCACATGGGCCAGCAAAGAGGAGGGGTCCAGAGAACAGCTGAAATACTGTCACTAGTGGTAGTGACTTGCTTTTCCTGTGCACACATGTAGCCCATCAGGACAGCAAGCCGACGGGTCACGCCAGGGGCCGGCACGCACTGGCACCTGGCCCCAGGAGCGGGGCCGTGTGAACGGTGATGAATGTTGAAAATGCGTCTCAGAGGTATTCACATGAACTTTGTATGAGACTTATTTATATCTTTAACATAAAGGTTTGATAAAGAACTTAGGGATAAAAAAAGATGGAGTTTTCTAACGTGAGGATGAAGTCTACACTTCAGATTAAAAAGGGTTATGTTGTATCCTGGTGTCTTGTGGGGGCTCAAGACCTGCCTGCCTGCCCACCAGGGCCTCCGTCCTGGGGAAGCAGGCTGACAGAGCGGGGTGCTCCTGCTGTCTAGCGGGGGCTCTGCCCTGTGACCTGTGCATATCCTTGGGGTCAGGGGCACAGAGCCTCTCCCTGACCTCTTGGGGACGCTTTGGAGTCTGGGGCTGGGATTGGCCTGTCTTGGTGAGCTCACTCAGACCTGCACCAGCTCTGTGTGGGCCACACGGAGGAGGAGACAGCTCCTCCCCTCTGCAGTGCCCTTGGGAATAGTCATCATGAGAGAGGCTTGGGTCTCCAACATGGTAGGGCATCCTGGTCCCCACAGCTCAGTAACAGCAGCCTCCAGGGTCAGGACCTGAGGCTGACACTGAGGTGGGCACTTCACCGACTGCCAGTGCTGTCTGCCAGGCCCAGCCTGTCCCTCGCCAGCGGTGTGGCCCACAAGACCCTGGGTAGTACCTGGCTCCCTTGCTTATCTGGGAAGTGGAGCTGATATCTGCCTGCCGGCCTCCCAGGGGTGGTGTGAGGCCAAATGTACTAGAGAGTGGAGATGAATACGACAGGCAGTGCCTTGTGGCCCACAGCACTGTACCTGGAGGCCTGCAGACCAGAGGTCTTTGTAGAAGGGAGGAGCTCAGGCCCTGATGCCACCAGGTGTTCTGTGGCTGCACAATCTCCATGACCCAGACTAGAGAGAATCCTTAGCTATCGCCTACCCAAAGCACAAGTTCCAGTGTTCCCCTCCCTTGCCTCGCCCTTTTCCGTGAAACAATTTCCAGCGTTCCCCCTCCTCGCCTCACCCTTTTCTTTGTCACATGTGCATGGCGATGGACACCTGAGTAGTCGCCCCTGGGACAACTGGAGCTGCAGCTCTGCAGTGGGGTCTGGGAGCTCCTGGCCAGGGGCAGCTCCCGCACACTTGGTAGAGACAGGGTCCTGGCCCCCACACCGACTGAGTGAGAGTCTGCATTCGGCATTTCCTTTCTGAGTGGCGCTTGGTGTTTTTTTGTGCCATCCCACAACCCCATCGCTCCCACCAGCTGATGCTCCCTGGCTGGCCGCTCCCCAGGAGCTGAGAAGCCTGAAGAGGGCCAGGCACGGAGGAGCAGGAACGAGGACAGTCAAATGTGCCAAGCTTGTCTTTGGTTGTAACTGGTAATGTCCCATGTCTGTTATTCTAGTTCCCCACTATCTTGCGAGGATTGGCAGTAAAGTCCTAGTGATGGACAACGCGGCAGTGGGGAAAGTGACAGCCGTGGCTAGATCATCAGATGTGTCTGTAGAATCCAGTGTGTCCCTGTGAACATCCGCCAGCAGTAACCATTCACATTATTTCAAAAACCTGAATTATTAGGTTGAAAATGGGTAAATCGGGGAAAAAGCCAGCACTTATCCAGCTATTCCTCTGTGAACTAACCCATGCATAACAAATAGATTTTTTTAATGGAAGAATTCCAGCTAGGACCCGAGCAGCTGGGATCTTCACACTGACCGTCCATGCTGTGAACGTAAAAAACAAAAACAAAAAAACAAACCCAAACAGCGCCCGGGAATGGTGGCTCACGCCTGTAATCCCAGCACTTTGGGAGTCCGAGGCGGGCAGATCACCTGAGCTCGGGAGTTCAAGACCAGCCAGACCAACATGGAGAAACCCCGTCTCTACTAAAAATACAAAATTATCCTGGCGTGGTGGCGCATGCCTGTAGTCCCAGCTACTCGGGAGGCTGAGGCAGGAGAGTCGCTTGAACCTGGGAGGCGGAGGTTGCGTTGAGCCGACTTCGCGCCATTGCACTCCAGCCCGGGCAACAAGAGGGAAACTCCGCCTCAAAAAAAAAAAAAACCCAAACAGAATCGGCGGCTCACTTGCCCCCAGACTAACCCAGATCAAGCCCCTGGGTGGAACTGCAGTTTCCAGGATAGAACATCCCGGGGTCAGTAAAACCCGGAGGGGTCGCTCCGTGGGAGCCGGAGCCGCGAGGAGACAGTCATGGAAGCGGAGGGGTAGTCCTGACCCCGCGTGGGTCCTGACGCCGAGATTAAGACGAGTGGCCATTTAGGAGGATGTGGACCCTGGATGCTCGTGGTGAGTTAAGGATGAGACGGAGGTAAGGTAAGAAGCGCCGGACTGAGCCGCCCCGAGGCAAGACTGCTCTGCGGATGGCGGAAAGGGTGCGCCGCCTGTGGAGGCGTCCGATGGGGGCGGGGCTGGGGGCCCCGGGAGTCACCAGCATCCCTCAGCCTCGAGCACGAGCCCTCAGCCACCACCGGAAGGAAGACAGGGTTCCCGGAACTCTATTCGGAGGCTCTGCGCAGGCGCGGGCCCGCCCACCGGCGCACTCACTGGATAGGGCTGAGACGGGGGCGGGTCTTGGCTCCGCCCCGAAGGCTGCGCAGGCGCGGTCCCGACGAGCAACGCGTTTGTAGACGGGTGGGTGCGCACGCTCTGTGCCTGCGTGACCTTCCGACCCCGCTGTCCTCACCGCAATGGCGGCTGTGAGGGCCCTGGTGGCCTCGAGGCTCGCTGCGGCATCTGCATTCACGTCCCTGTCCCCCGGCGGTCGGACGCCTTCCCAGCGCGCAGCCCTTCACCTCTCCGTGCCGCGCCCCGCGGCCAGGGTCGCGCTGGTGAGTGGACGGAGGGGGTGAGGTCAGCTCCCGCCTCCAGAGATCAGCCTTCGCTGTTCTCTGCCCAAGGTCGGCCCCTCTTCCTAGGTCCGCTCCCGCCGCCCCACGTCGGCTCCTTCACCCCGAGTCACCTCCTGCGGCCCAGGTCGGCCCCATTTTCCCGGGTCAGCTCCCGCGGCCCAGGTCGGCCCCTTTCCCCCCAGTCAACTCCCGCCGCCCAGGTCGGCCCCTTTCCCCCGGGTCAGCTCCCGCTCCTCTCGCAGGTGCTGTCTGGATGCGGAGTCTACGATGGGACCGAGATCCACGAGGCCTCGGCGTAAGTCCTCAGGGGCAGCTGGTCCTCCACCCCGGGGGCCTCGAGAAGGCCTCTCCACCAGTGAAGTTTACTCTTTTTTGAACAGCTTAGAGAAAGCATGTATTTTATTTTATTTTTACTTTTTGTCTTTTGAGACAGCGCCCAGTCTGGAGTGCAATGGCGCGACCTTGGCTCACTGCGGCCTCCGCCTCCTGGGTTCAAGCGATTCTCCTGCCTCAGCCTTCCGAGTAGCTGGGACTGCAAGCATGCACCACCACACCCAACTAATTTGTGTATTTTTAGTAGATACGGAGTTTCACCATGTTGGCCAGGCTGGTCTCAAACTCCTGACCTCAAGTGATCCTCCCGCTTTGGCCTCCCAAAGTGCTGGGATTACAGGCATGAGCCACTGCACCCGGCCGAGAGAGCTTGTATTTTAAATACCCTATCCTTGGCTAAAAAAAAGCAAAAACGACTCGCAAAACCCAGGGAGACGCTAAGGAAGAACAGTTTTTAAGTGTCGCTTATACTGTCATCTAGAGCCTAGAAATGACTTAGCATTTCATTTGAGTGTTTTTCAGGACACACACATTTTGAAAACACTGAGATCACACTCACCCGTGTTTTGCAAATGTTTCTGACGCATGGGAAGTAATTCCCATTCATTCAGTTCTCAACATCATTTTAACAGTTGCGTGGTATTTCTGGGTCCTAGACAGGTTACTGTTTATGTAACTGGTCAGCTGTTGCTGAGTGCTTGGTGGCCTGATTTCCTGTGTTACTGGAAATGACTGCAGGCCGAACCAGTAGGGCAGGAGGCCACCACGCGTGCCAGGTACCTGTAGTTCCCATGTGGTTCAGGGTGAACTGGAGAGGGGAGAGCTAGGTGGTGGCGAAAGGGGTGTCAGGCCATGGAGAGTGGCCTGAGGCTGGTGGCTTTGTGGGTGGCCCACCTTGGCCGGTTGGAATTGGCACTAGACAGAGTGAGCTGGGGGAAAGGGCCAGGATGTGTTTCATGATTTGGCCTTGGTGGGATAGAAAATAGCCCCAGAATAGCTTGAGCCCTCCCAGGCAGAACGGCAGGGTCTTGTGTCTGGGGTGTCTGGGTGGATTTCTTATGGGTAGCGGAACCCAAGTGCCAGGGCCAGGTGCTGACCTCTCCCTCTGGCAAGTCACTGCACTTCATGCCTCGGTTTCCTCCTCCACGTAAGGGGCAGTGAGGGCTTAGTGTGTGGGTGGGCTTAGCCACCTATTTCCTGTTGGCACTGGGAGTTGCGGATGCCAGCGTGACCCCTCATAATGTCAGCTGTTGTCCCCAGGAGGAGCTTCTGTTGCCCTTGCCCTTGGGGAGATGGAGCTGCCTGGCCTGTGGTGTTGTCCTGGGGTCTCTTGTGTCTCTCCCACCATCTGTGATGGGAAAGTTGAGGGAGACTAGAAATTGAACTAAGTAGTGACCGAAAGCCCCGTCACACCGTCTGTGCACGTGGCACTCTGAGCACACTGCTGCTTCTCACTCTTGGTGCTTGCAGCAAGCAACTGGAGGAGGGCAGCCAGGCCCTGGGTGTAGGCAGAGCACTCAGCAGCCGGGGACCCGCACGCCTCCAGGCTGTGCCCTCAGTGGAGTCACCCAGCCCCCATACCCCAGTTTGCAAAGGGAGCTGTTGGGACCAGCTGATCTCCATAGCCCACTTCTGAGGGTTTGTCATAGTCGTAACCCACCAACCGACAGTGAATTAGAATGGGGGTGTGGGGGACATTTGGCTTGGATGGAACCAACCGTAACTTTTTGCACAGCAAGTAAGATATTAATATACATTAGGAATTTGCTCCTGGTACTTACCTAAAATCCTGTTTTTAAAAATGTGTTAACACAAATCTGAGTGGGGCACGTTTTGAAGAGTTGTCTCTGGTTTTCCCCCGTGCAGGATCCTGGTGCACCTGAGCCGTGGAGGGGCTGAAGTCCAGATCTTTGCTCCTGACGTCCCTCAGATGCACGTGATTGACCACACCAAGGGGCAGCCGTCCGAAGGCGAGAGCAGGTGTGGGGGTGGGATTGGAACTTGCTTCTTGTCCACCTCCCACGGTGCAGCCTTTTTTTGCTGGCTTAGCTTAAACCAAGTCTTGTGTGCAAATGAACATCCTTCTGAGCAGCTGTGCTCGGGCTGTTCTGGAAGTAATGCTGCCAAGGCTCAGGAGTGCCTTCCTTCCAGTACTCACAGAAGGACTGAAAATGGCGACCGGATGGCTTCCCACTGAGTCAGGCTGCTCATACCTTGGTCTTAAGCAAAGGTGGTGGTTCTCAGTTTGGTCGCCCACCTTCTTCCCCTGTCTGGGGTCCAGATCTGTTTTGCTGGTTCCCAGCAGCATGTCTGTTACTGCGGTGTGTGTGGTTCTGGCCTGTGTGGCCTGAGATCCCCTTCCCTTGCCCGTCCTGCCCGACAGCCCTGTGCAGGCCATTCCAAGGTGCCTTCCAGCTGGCCTTGGACCACGAGAGGTCTGAGCTGGAGATTCGAGGAAGAAGCCATAGCTGCCTCCTGGGGCTGTGCTTCTCACCAGTGGGGACCCCTGTAATTTCTTTTCCTGCCTGGGACCCTGGCTTCTGCACCTGGACTTGCACCTTCGGCCCCCACACCTGGGGGCTAGCAGCTTCCTGCGGTGGCTGGCCTTCGGGTTGCTTCACTGGTCCTGAGTCCTGGCTTCTTACCTTCCCCCCTGAGTCCCACCGTCCTGATGAGTGCACAGAATTCTGTCTGCTTTAGACACTCGGAGAGACTTCCATTTCCCATGGGCCTTGACTGCAGAAGATTCAGAGTGATTTGGCGCAGGTTCTGAAGTGCTGATCTGAAGAGCCCAGCATAGATTTAGTGTTGCTAGAACCATGTTGCCTTTCCAGGTAGTGACCAAACATGCTGACCTGGAAGTAAGTCCCCGTGTGGCTGAGAGCCACGTGTGTGGAGCGTGTTGCCTGTGGGCTGCGCCCCTGCCCCGCTCCACAGTCCTTCACCTGCATGCTGAGGCTTTTTGCCCTGTGCTCTTTCCCAGGAATGTTTTGACCGAGTCTGCGAGGATCGCCCGTGGCAAAATCACAGACCTGGCCAACCTCAGTGCAGCCAACCATGATGCCGCCATCTTTCCAGGAGGCTTTGGAGCAGCTAAAAACCTGTGCGTATTTGAGCTCCAAGGTCTTCTGCTTTCCATATGGAGCAGATGGGAAGGGGGTGCACCTGCCTGCTGTCCAATGTGGTCAGTGGAGCGGCGATAGGAGGGGGTGGTGATAGGAGCAGCCTCTGGGTTTAGGGTCTGGGCAGGGCACGTGCCTGCCCTTTGACTTGGGAGCTGTTCTTAGGATTGGGTCTTAGGTAGCGTTTTAGCGAGACATGCTTTAGTTTCTGCTTCGCTGCTGCCTCTTCTCTCATCATTCCTGGTACCCAGCAGCTGTCAAGAGTGGGTTTGGGGCTCCCTCTTATCTCATCACTGTGCTGTAGGTCTCGTCACGTTGAAATCAGTCTCTGAGTATTTACTCCTTGCAGGTACCAGTTTTTTTTCTCTCTCTCTCTCTTTTTTTTTTTTTTTCTGTAGAGATGAGGTCTTGGTCTGTGGCCCAGGCGGGGATGCCGTGGCACGGTCCTAGTTCCCTGCAGCCGTGACCTCCTGGGCTCAAGCCATCCTCCAGCCTCATCCTCCTGAGTAGCCGAGACTATAGGCGCGTGCCACCATGCCCATGGTTTTGTTTTGTTTTGTTTTTGCCACGTATGTAGCCCAAATTGGTCTGGAACTTCTGGGCTCAAGTAACCCTCCTGCCTCCCAAAGTGCTGGGATTCCAGGCCTGAGCCACCGCGCCTGGCCCCAATTCTCTTATGGAACCTTGCAGGATCAGAAATGGGTTTCCTTCTTGGTAGTTTGGGCGGCGGTCCTGACAGGAAGAAGGGAGGCCGCCTTGGCGTGGCTGTTTTGGTAGCTGGACCGTGAACCATGGAGGCCTGGCCGGCTCCCGCACGGTGGCGTCCTTGAGTTCCAGATCCTCTTTCTGTTCTCTGTGTCTCCTCTCTCTCTTTGCACATTCATGGAGGTTCTCTGGGCACCGCCCCCATGGCCCTGCCTGAGAGGTGGAGGTGGTGCCAGGCTGACCCTCCAGGGACAGCTCTGCCACCTGCAGGAGCACTGGCCACAGTGCATCGGAGCGTGCAGTGGCTTCTGTGCCATGGTGTGGGTGGCAGCCCCAGTAGGGCCGGCCCCGGTCGGCAGCTCCTGTTTCAAGGGCAGGCTGGAGGCTGGCTGGCCGCTTGCCCCACCCTGGGCAGCCTGCACCCGGAGTCGAGGGGCAGGCAGTCTCCATCCGAAGAACGCGCCCTTCCTTATCCTGAAACCTCAGAGGCCTCCTTCCTCAGATGCCAGCTGTTTTCTCAGTGCCCTTGGCCGTGCCCTCACCCCTCTCTCACCAGAAGCCCCACCCCAGCCTGTCGTCCCCCGTCTCCTGAAAGCCAGCAAGCCTCGTCGGTGCCGCCCACACCCCTGACCTCACGCAGCCCCATGTCAGGCTCGATCTTTTGTCCAGTTGTCCCTGTGTCGCTGCCGTCTCCACGAGGCTCTGACCACTGACACCGTGTGTGGCGGGGTGCAGGGGCAGCTGGAGGGTGTGCTGGGGGCTCCGTGCCCTGGCATGGCTCCCCCACATTTTGCCAACCCAGAGGCACAGGCGAGAGGTGTGTGGTGGTTCTCAGGGTCAGTGGGTCTTGGCCTTGGCTTTCAAGGTGTTGATGGGCCCTGGGACTGATGTGCCCGTGTGTCTGAGCCCACGTCCCCTGGGCGAAGCTCCCATTTTCACTGACCTGTCCAGAGCGTTCTGGGTGAGCCTGCCCTGCGTGTTCATGGTGCGGCGCGCTCTAATGAGCTGCAGCGGTGGCCACTCTGCACCCTCTGAGACGGTCACCCATGGGGACGGCGAACACCCACTGCCTCCAGAAGATTCCCAGCACTCTGCCAGCAAAGCCATGTGGAAAATGCTGGGGCAGAGGACTGGGGTGCGTGAGGGTGGCGTAGAGCCCAGGGGTGGGTTCGTGGGAAGGTGTGTCCACTTGTAGATTTGGTGGCATTGCCAAATCACACGCCCCATGGGCAGTGTGGAGAGACCTCCCCTGCCCCGCGTGCCCTCCACAGCTCCTGCTCCTCGGCCTGAGGTGTGGATGCTGGTGTCGCAGGTAAACTGGCGTTTCTTTCACGGTCATCGAAGCAAGAGTGCTTGGTATGCCTGGAGGCCGACTGCGTTTCTTTTATTGGGAACTCCTGGAGTTTCCTGCTGCCCCTTTGTTTTAAGGAAAAACTCTCACACCGTGTTTCTCCTCCTCCCACCACAACAGTCGTCCACACAGAAGGTGGGTGTGAAGGGTCTTCCCCATGCACCACGCAGGGGTCGCTGCTGCCTTCTAATTCAGTTCCGACAGTATGGACCTGGGGTAGCGTCCGATCGCACGGGTTGAGGGCTCCGTCCCCAAAACTGCCCTCTGACACATACCGGTAAACTGTCTGAGTCTCTGGAATTGACCAATTGGCTTCAAGTTGGGGTTCCCACAACCCCGTTTGCTGGCGTGGCTCACAGTGCTCAGGGAAACATGACGTCAGCAGTCTCCCCCAGGATGTGGGGGACCCTCTCAGGAGAGGGTCCTGAGACCCACAGTCAGAAAGGCGGGGAACATTAGAGTCCTGCTTTGGGGCAGGTAAAAGGCAGGTGGGAGGTCAGAGGCTGTCCGAGGCCCGACACAGCCAACGTCGTAACAGAAAGCTAACAAGCACCACGGGAGTTTGGAGCCAGAAACCAGTGTCTGAGTCTCAGCACCGCAGCCCAGGTTCTGCCAGCTGCTCCGGAAGGTTCCAGGGCGTGGGCCCTCTCGCCCTGGTGGCCTCCTGCTGCACCACTTCCTGATCCTCCTGCTTTCTATGTTTCTTTTTGTTTAAAAAACAGGAAAATATGTTCACATCAAACGCGCATATGTGCAGTCATGCCCATGTCCCTTGCTGCAGCTGACTGAGGGTCTGGAGCTGTGCCTAGGAAGCCCCCCAGGAATAGACCCTGGTTGTGAGGCTGTCTGAGGAGGCCTTTTGTCTCCCGGTAGGAGCACGTTTGCCGTGGACGGGAAAGATTGCAAGGTGAATAAAGAAGTGGAGCGTGTCCTGAAGGAGTTCCACCAGGCCGGGAAGCCCATCGGGTGTGTACAGCCGTGCAGGCCTCGGGGAGTGAGGGAGGAGGGTGCGTGGGCCCGCGGCCTCTGTTCTCAGCCAGGAGCTGCCGCTGATCCTGAAAACTCACAGCTGGTTTTCTTGTTTTAACTGAGATTTCACACGACGTCACTGGTGACTTAACAGGAAGGAGAGGCACACTCCACTTCCCTAGAGGAGGCCTGGAATTCTCTTGGCTCCCAGAGGTGTCCCTAGGCAGTCCCTCAGGACCCCTATCCTTTACCAGACCCCTTCTCCCAAGCCCCTTAGCCACAGTACCCCCAACCCCGCTGACTTCTGGCCAGTCACTGCAGCACGTGCTCCGCCCCTGACGCCATCCACTCCCAGCGGCCTCCCTCCTGGGGAGCCACAGCCGACCACGCCCCTTTGTCCCTGCTCAGACAAAGCCTGGGTCCTGAGGTTGGCGGCACGAGTAGGGCGCCCACTCCCTCATCCACGTAAGCGCCTTGGCTTACGTGGCGGGTCGCGGCCCCGCAGGGAGTGTGTGCTCTTGACCGTCTGCTGCCGGGAAGTCACTCTCGGATGTGTGAGGGTGACCCAGCAAGGCCGGGTTCCGCCTCGGCAGGTGTGATGCTTCCACCAGCCTCCCGGCACCTGCTGCTTGGTGGTCCTGGAGCGCGGCGCTGTGCTGTCCAGGTGTCAGCTGCGTCTGGTGCTGGCAGGGCGAGAGCCGCACTTGCGTGGATGAACATCGGTGAGGCGCACTCACAATGGCCGCTCACCACCGGGTTCTGACAGCCGAACAAGGATGAGGCTCTATCGGAATCCTCTGTCTCCCCACCCACAGTCACTCACTTAAGGCCCTGCCTGGTCACCGTCCAGGGAGGCCCCTAAAGTGGAGCCTCAGAAAGAGCCCCCGACGGAGGTCCCTGCTGCAGCCGCGTCACAGCCGGGGTGAAGGTTTCGCCCATGGTCTCCACCTCGGGATCCCGTCCTTGTCAGAGAAATGTTCCTGGGATGAGCGCCCAGAGGGAGGAGCCCATGGCCCTTTCTTCTGTGACTGATTCAAAATCTCGGTGAAACAAGAGAGCCCCTGGCAAGTGAACCACTGCCTCTGAGCATGCCTCCCCTGAAAACAGTGTGGGGCGCAAGCCCATCTCCTCCCCAGTCCAGCCATGAGGCTCCCCTGGAAACAGCACAGGGCGCAAGCCTGTCTCCTCCCCGGTCCAGCCATGAGGCTCCTCTGAAAACTGCGGGGCGCAAGCCCGTCTGCTCCCCGGTCCAGCCATGGGGCTTCCGTGCACAGTGACCCACAGGCTCTTTTCCTGAGGAAACCTAAATCCTTTCCCACTGGCCCCACCCACCCCTCAGCCTGGTGTCAGAGGCCTGCGTGGCCAGCCAGGGGCTGTTAGGCGGCCCGGCCGCTCACTGCTGGGACCCCTTCCTTGAATGCAGTAGTCGAGGTGGGCGCTGGGCTGTGCCAGGAGCCACTGTGGCATCTGTAGCTGGCAGTTGATGGCTGGGCGGCTGCACGCAGCATCGGAAGCTGCTGAGAACCTGCTTCCTGGACTTTCTGCCTGCTCAGAGGGTGGCAGGGGGATTTCATCTCATAGGCAGCCAGAAGTTGCTTCAGGACATGCAGTTTTTGGGGGCGGGTTTGTTTTGAGAGTATCGCTCTGTTGCCCAGGCTGGAGTGATCTTGGCTCACTGCAACCTCCGCCTCCCGGGGTCAAGCAATTCTCCTGCCTCAGCCTCCCAAGTAGCTGGGATTACAGGTGCCTGCCACCAGGCCGAACTTTTGTAATTTTAATAGAGACAAGTTTTCACCATGTTAGGCTGGTCTCGAACTCCCGACCTCAGGTGATCTGCCTACCTCAGCTGCCCAAAGTGCTGGGATTACAGGCATGAGCCACTGCACCTGGCTGTGAAATGTGTTTTTAACAGTGTTTCGTTACAGCTCACGGTAGCAGTTTCCACCTGGGCCTGTCGGGAGTGGGTAGGACTGTAGACAGCGGGAGGAGGGATGAAGGAAGACGGGCCAAGGTGCGGGGTGTTGAGGGCAGGGTGGGGCCTGACAGCTGTGGGCTACACCACAGGTTGCCAGGGGATGGGGCTGCTGTTTAATGAGGCCGTGCCCCTTCCACTGTTGCCCCTGGGTGGCCATGAGGTGCTGGACAACGCAGGTCACTGAAGGCCCTGCTGTGGGCACAGTGCCTGGCACACAGAGGGGCCTCTGTTGGCTTGGCGGGGAGGGGTTCCTGATGAAGCAGAAGCAGGTCCCAGGGGTGGGTGTGGCAGGACCCTCAGTTTCAGGGCTGCTGCGGCCTGTGCGTCAGGGTCAGGGGCGTGTGCGCACTGGCCTGCACTTGCTGAGAGTTGTGCTGCAGGTCGGAGGCTGGCGAGGCTGCTCCTGGCCCGTTGTGCCTCCTGTAGAAGGGGGGCTGGTGTGAATGAGAAGTGCAGCTGTGTTATCTGTTGCTGGGTCACAGACTACCCCACAACTCAGGGCTGGGGCAGCCGCACATCATTACCCTCTCTGTGAGTGGACTTTGGCAGCCCGGGACTCTCACCAGTCTGGGGTGTCCTGGGGCTTGGGGCTTAGCCCATGGCTGTTGGGGGTTCCCCTCAGGGGTCCTTGGCCTGGTGCTTGAGTGCCTGCAGGGCGTGCTTGGCGGGGAGTGGGGCTGAGGACACCTCACTCAGCCTTGAGTCACCTGGTGCCACCTCCATCACATCCCATGGGCCACAGCCTTCTGGCAGCACAGGCTCACAGGGGGCAGGGTCGGCAGGGCTCCCGTGGCAGGGCAGCCTGGGGTCATGGTGAGGGTAATTCCTGTTCTGCAGGCCATGCAGCCTGCCTGACCCGTGTTCTTTTCGCCTTTCAGCTTGTGTTGCATTGCACCTGTCCTCGCGGCCAAGGTGCTCAGAGGCATCGAGGTGACTGTGGGCCACGAGCAGGAGGAAGGTGGCAAGTGGCCTTACGCCGGGACCGCGGAGGCCATCAAGGCCCTGGGTGCCAAGCACTGCGTGAAGGAAGTGGTCATATCCTTCCTGGTAGCCAGGCCCGGCCCGCCGTCGTGCTTGTCCCTGAGACGTGCATAGGGACGCCCCTCCCTCCGGGCTGCCTTGGTGGGTGGCCTCTTCACCGGGAGCTGCACCTGCTGCTCTCCCTGTGGGGCCTCCCCCAGTGGGCACCGCGGCCATGTGTCTAAGGGCATAGAGCAGATGGCTGACAGCCCAGCTGGTGTGAGGTGGGTCACAGACACGTCAGAAGCGCAGCTCTGGTGCGTGGTTGGCAGATCTGGCAGATCCAGGTCCCTTGCCTGACTGTTGATTCTGCTGAGCAACCCCCAGGCAGCCACACTCCGTGCCCAGCCGGGGGAGGGTGAGGAAAGAGTGTGTGCGAGGTGTGGAGGGAGAGCAGCCGGGCATGCAGGAGGCAGGGGCTTCCTGGCTTTATTTGGGCGGAAGTTCTCAGGCCAGTTTGGGTGGCCAGGTGATTCAGCCAGCCTCGCGGCCCCCAGCCCCTCCTGTTGAAGTGTGTACCCTGAGTTCTGAGATGATGGACCAAGAACGCCAGCGGGGCTGTTGCCCAGGGAGATTTGGAGGGAGGCTCCTGGAAGGCCCTGCCTGGATCTGGGAGAATGTCCATGTGAGCCTAATTGAGAGAACAGAACACTCCGGGGTGCCGGAAGGCACTGGAATGAGTAGAGCATGGACCCGGTCCCCTGCAGGTGTTGTTCTGAAGGGTGCAGTTCCTCTCAATGGGGCAGCTTTTTTCTCACAGGCAGCTTCGGACGTCAGGCCCCGTCTCCCTCCCTGCGGCTTTCCTGCTGGGCAGGCCTCTGACTGCTTGCAGGAAGATAGGGGCACATGTCTTGGGTGGTGTGGAGGCCTGGCCGGTGGTCACATGTGTGGTGTTGGGGAGGCTCAGGTCTGTGGCTGGCCGGCCCCAGTTGTGCCACCTGCTGCCCTGTTGCCCTGCCCCATGAGGACCGGCTCCTTCACGGCCAGTTCTTCTTCTGAAAAGCGGAGGCGCTGCCACTGCCTCGCGTGGTGGTTGTGAGCACCCCAGGCATGTGTGCGCCCCCATGGCGGGGCAGCTCGTGGCCATGTGTGGGTGTTGGGCCTGTGTGATGCTGGCATGAAAGGTGTCCTGTTCCCTGGAATTTCCCGCTGCTTTCTTCCTCTAGAATGCATGTGAATTGGGAACAGTTTCCTTCTTATGTTGTTCAGCAGCATAAATCATACAGAAAGCGGGGTCCTGCCGGCACAGACTGCACCAGGAGCGAGTTCTCCTCTTCCAAGTTATCTGAGAACAAAGTTAGGACACGCGGTGAGGGTGGGGGAGGGGCCGGGGCTCCACACCTGAAAGTCCCTCAGGTCCGTGCTGGGTGGCTTTTTCCGTAACTCTGCACACGAAGCTCACGTGGACCAGAAAAACAAGGTGGTCACGACCCCAGCCTTCATGTGCGAGACGGCACTCCACTACATCCATGATGGGATCGGAGCCATGGTGAGGAAGGTGCTGGAACTCACTGGAAAGTGACGCGCATGGACAGGGCCCAGCTAGGCACCAGGACTTGGCCTCACCCTCTGGCTGAGGAGCTGTTGGCTGCTTTCCATCCAGCTGGGAGTCTGGCAGGCCCTTTTTTTTTTTTTTTTTTTTTGCTGAAACCTGCAGGTGTTCTCTCTCTAAGGAGGGTGTGCTGCAGTGCACAGGAGGATGTTTCTTCCTGGGCATGGCTGGGCTGCTCTCACATACAGAGGCCGGGGGGCCAATTCGTTCTCTGCCACAGGGACTTGCCTCACTGTGTCCCAAAAACAAATCGCAGCCAGCTTTTCCAGAAATAGAAAATTCTGCCGTCTGAGGTTTTGTACTTCAGGTTAGTTAATTTTTGGAAGGAAGAACATTTTTAGGTTTGCAAGCCTCCTGATCAGGAAACCAGAAATACCACATTTATGGACCATGAAAGGTTGGTTCTTGACTCTGAAGGGACTTTTGAGTTAATCAGCGTAAGGGGGTTTCTAAAGCAGGCAATCCCTGTAGCCGCAGAGAATAAACGCCTTCCCAAAATGGCAACTTCCCACAGCCACATTTCAGACCTGCTGAGACTGCTGAGTGAGGAATGGCAGTGAGGTTTCTTCAATTAGTCTCAGTTCTCTTAATTTTCAGGAAGAAAGGGAAATTGCAGCTCCTCAGCCCCCAGGATTGACCTCTGGGGAGTGATGGTAGCGTTGGTGCCAGGCCGTGGGTTCAGGTGTGGCAGAAGCTTGCAGATGCGTCCGAAGGGAAATAAAGTGTGTTGGCGTTCGACTTTGGGCTGCGTTCATCTGTGTGTTCAGGGTTGTTTGGGGAAGAAAGCATTTGGGGTGGGAGTCAGTGTCTGCACACTTCACTCAGTGTCACATATCTGTTGCTTTTTGGGTCTGTCTCTGCCTGAGCAGCCAGGGCCAGGCCAGCCTGAGAGGCCCCATGCTGGGTGGGTGGCAGGAGCTGCCCAGTGTTGGGTGGCGGTGTGGGAAACGCCCGCTCTGGCTGCTGGCGTGGCTGTTCCTCGTGGTCTGGTTTGCACCTCCCTGTGTGTCAGGTGCTGGGCCCGGAATGGGGGTGCAGGCCCTGGTCCCACAAGACTCGAACCCTCAATTGCACTGGTACCCACCACACCCCCTCGGCCCTCCCCACCCGCTGTGTGGAATCAGCGGATTCATTCTACCGCCTTGAGAGGGCGTGGGGGGGCCCATGGGTAAGGCAGGAAGGCCCCGGTGCACCCCGCATCGGGTCTCAGCCTGACACACTTCTGGTTCTTCCTCCGTGGGAGCTGGGTTCTCCAGTGGCCTTCCTCCCACTGAGGCCGGGCCTCAGGAAGGCCTCACGGGCGCCCACGCCCGCTGCACACGCCCACAGCACTGGCCTTGGGGCCAGGATTACCCTGTCCCAGGCAGCGGAGGAGCCTCCCACGTCCAGGGTAAGGTGGGGCTCCTCCCCTTTCTCATAGGCTGGTAGGGACACATTTTGCATGGCTGGAGGGGGGGGTACCCGTATACCACGCATGTTTATTCACGTGTGTGTGTGTATGGAAAAGTGCACAAGTGACAGGCATTCACTTCGGGGTTTCCACAAAGCAAATACACAAAACCATCGCTCGGGCCTGGAACGGTGGCACTGTCCCCAGAGCCTCTCAGCCTCCTGCAGGCACTGGCTGTGTGCTTGTTTGCGCGCTCTCTCTGGCTGAGGTGATCCAGTGTGGCGCCCCACACGCAGGTGCTTCTGCTGGGCCAGGCCTGTCCTCATCTGCATCTGCCCTTAGCCCAGGTGGCCCTGTGGGTCCTCAGTGTCCCCACTTGCAGATGAGGCTTTGCTCCCCCCAGGGCCCTGCAGCTTGTAGGGCTTGGCTAGGACTCAGCTCCGGGCAGCGCAGCACCAGAACCCCAGCCCTAGAAATAGATCTTGGGACGTTGGGAAGCCCTGAGAGGGGCCGTGACAGAACCGGAGAGCTCGGTCCTGGGTTCACTGGAGGAGAGTTTGGTCCTGGGTTCACTGGACAGTGACTCCGTGGCTGCTGCGTGCCAGGTGCCTTCAGGTACCAAGGGCACTGTCATGAGCATGCCCTCGTCCTGGAGTTCAGGTGGGGGCAGCCAGTACGTGGCCCGGTGAGCCATGGAGTCCGCCTGGCAGTGGTGGGGGTGTGGACATGCTGGGAAGGAGGATGGCAGTGCCAGGCATGCATAAAGTGATCAAGGAAGGGGACAAGGGGTCCAGTGGGAACAGGAGCTAACCAGGGGTTCAAGGTCAGGGCGTGGGGAGGGAGGGGCGCTGGTGACATGCATAGTTCCCGGGACCAGCCCCTCCTGCCATCCCAGAGGCCTCTGCATCCCACGGGCTGTGCACCCTGGAACATGGTTGTGGCTTTAGGCGCTGCCACCAGGGGGCGTAGCAGAACTGTCTTTGGGGCTGACCACGGGCAGGCGGCCCCTCACCAAGCTGCTTCCTGTTGGTGCCATCAGAGTCTGGGCTATCCTCTCCTGAAGCCCTCTCTGGTCTCCACATGCCCCACCCCTTTGCCCTGTCCCTCTTGTTTCCTTCCAGGGTACCTCCTCACCTCCTGTCCAGGTTACCAGAGCTTCACCTGTGGACATGCCCCATTCCCCGATAATCCTTTCTTCATTCTCCATTTCTCCACCACTCCCAGCTCTCCCACCACTCCCAGCTGCTCCACACTCAGTCCCCTGCTCCCCCACCATTCCCAGCTGCTCCACACTCAGCCCCCAGCACCCCCACCACTCCCAGCTGCTCCACACTCAACCCCCAGCTCCCCCACCACTCCCAGCTCCTCCACACTCAACCCCCAGCACCCCCACCACTCCCAGCTCCTCCACACTCAACCCCCAGCTCCCCCACCACTCCCAACTCCTCCACACTCAGCCCCCAGCTCCCCCACCACTCCCAGCTCCTCCACACTCAACCCCCAGCTCCCCCACCACTCCCAGCTGCTCCACACTCCACCCCCAGCACCCCCACCACTCCCAGCTCCTCCACACTCAACCCCCAGCTCCCCCACCACTCCCAGCTGCTTCACACTCAGCCCCCAGCTCCCCCACCACTCCCAGCTGCTCCACACTCAACCCCCAGCTCCCCCAGCACTCCCAGCTCCTCCACACTCAACCCCCAGCTCCCCCACCACTCCCAGCTGCTTCTCCATTCCCACCTGTTCTTCCTTCCTGGTGTTCTTCTCCCCAGACCTGATCTGACTGTCCCTCCCAGTCCCTCATTACCTGGGGATGGACGTCTTCCGCTCTGACCTCCAGGCTCTCTTGAAGGCTGCTCCTTCCCTTTCTCCCCCTGAGCTCCTCGCTGTCTCAGACCCCTGCCCAAGGAGGCCTGTAACTCCAGCCCTTCTCTGTGCACTACACTTGGAGTGGGGTACTGCCCACTCAGCATATCCAGACCGGGCCCCCCACGCGTACTTCTTCCTGTCTCTGTCTTGGGGGCCATCATGTGCCCAGCTCCCCATGAGAAACTGGTCCCAGCCACCTGTTTCTCCCTGCCCCTCCCTCTGCCCAGCTATGGGTTTTGCCTCCAAGTATGTCCAAGCCACCCCCTCCCTCTCCTGTGCCTACTCCCCATGTCTGGTCCTGACACCTTCCATCCCTCCCTCCTGGGACGACCAGCCCCCCCCTCTTTGCCTCTCGGCTCTCAGCATCACTCTGCAGATAGGACTTCCCAGCACGCCCTGGCTGAGGAGGGGCCCCTGGGCCACTCGCCGCACAGATCTCGAGGTCTGTGAGTACACACGTATCACAGCTTTGTCATCTGTCTCCCCACTGCACTGGGAGTGTCAGGAGAGAGGATGGGGGCCTCATGGGTGCCCTCCACCTTCCCCGGCCAGGCCCGGGCCCTGAGGTGGTGGGCTCTGGGCATGAGCAGGCCAGTGCGTGCTGCGAGTCCCAAGGCTCACGGACCTGACACGCCCACCTTGGTGCCCGCCCGCTCCCAGGCCCCTCCCACCTACTGCTGGCCAGCGTCTTCCTCTAGGGCTCCCTCAACATCACCTTTTCTGTTTTGTTTTAAATAGACTTTATTTTCCAGTGCAGTCTTAGCTTCATGGCAAAATGGAGCAGAAGGTACAGAGAGTCCCACACACTCCCTGCCCCCACGCATGCACGGCCTCCCTCACCATCACCCCCGCACACCCCCGCCCACCAGAGCACACATTTATTATAGGCAACCAACCCACACGGATGCGTCATCACCCCGAGTCCACGGCATCCGTTAGAGCTCACTCTTGGTGTTAGCCATTCTGTAGATTCGGACAAATGTAGGACATGGATCCGCCATTTACAGAGAATGCAAAATGGTTTCATTGCCCTGAAAACCCTTGGCTCTGCCCATTCCTCCCCCACCCTCCACCCCCATAACCACTGATGGTTTTTACTGTCCCCACAGTTTTGCCTTTTCCAGAATGTCATGTGGTTGGACTCATGCATTATGTGGCCTTTTCTGATTGACTCCTTTCGCCTGGTAATAGGCATTTATATTTCCTCTATGTGTTTTCAGGGCTTGACAGCTCATTTCTTTTTAGTGCCGAATGATATTCCATTGCTTGGCTCTACCACAGTTTATCCATTTACCCTCTCAAGAGCATCTTAGGCTTGTCCCAGTTTGGGGCATTTATGAATAAAGCTGCTATAAACACCGGTGTGGAGGTTTTGGTGTGGACATACATTTTCACCTCTTTTGGGTAAATCCCAAAGGGGATTTACCAGGGAGTGTGATTGCCGGATCATATGGTGAGAGTTTTGCAAGAAGCTGCCAAACTGTCTTCCCAAGTGGCTGCACCATTTAGTGTTCCCACCAGCAATGAATGGGCGTTCCTGTGGCTTCACGTCCTCACCAGCATTTGGTGGTGTTCGTGTTTTGGATTTTGGCCAGCTGATAGGTGTGTAGTGGTATATTGTTTTAATTTGCTATTTCCTACTGACATATGATGCTGAGCCCCTTTTCATGGCTTATTTACCATCTGCGTATTTTCTTTGGTGAGGTATCTGCTCAGAGTTTTTGCCTATTTTTAAATTGGTTGTCCCTTTTCTTTTTGTTGAGTTGTAAGAGTTGTTTGTAAATTTTGGCTCGTAATCCTTTCATGGATATCTCATTTCTAGTTATTTTCTCCAGGTTTGGGGCTTGTTCTTCTTATTCTCTTGACAGTGCCTTCACAGAGCAGTTTTTAATCTTAATGAAATCGAGTTTCTCACTGGTTTCTTCTTGGATTGTGGTCCGCCCCTGCCTTATTAAAAAAAGAAAGAAAGAAAGAAACAGGGTCTCACTGTGTTGCCCAGGCTGGTCCCAAACTCCTGGGCTCAACTGATCCTCCTGCCTCAACCTTCCAAAGTGCTGGGATGCCAGGTGGGAGCCACTGGGCTCAGTCTTGTGTTTTTAAAACTCATCACCAAACCCTCGGTCATCTAGATTTTCTCCTGTGTTATCTTCTAGGAGTTTGATAGTTTTGCATTTCACATTTAGGTCTGTGATCATTCTGAGTGAATTGCTATAGGGGTGGAACGCGTGTGTTGGCATTCATTTTGGGAATGTGAACGCCCCGTTGTTTGGCTCCATTTGGTGGAGGCTGTGCCCCATTGCATTGCTTTTGCTGCTTTGTCACAGACTAGTTGACTCTCCATGCAGATTTGTTTCTGGGCTCTCTCTCCGCTTTCATTGGTCTGTTTTGCCAACACCCTGTCGTGAGTACTGTAGCTTTATAGTAAGTCGGGAGCCTGCCAAGTCTTCAGAGTTGGAATCTGCCCCTATCAGATGTCCAAACCATGCCCCCAGGGCCCTGAGATCAGGTCCCCAGGAGGGCCTGGCTGGAGTACCCATAGCCCTGAGCGCCAGGAGAGCAGGGTCTGCCTGCTGTGGGAGGTCTGTCCTCACGAGGCCGGACATCCAGCCCTGGTTGTCCTGGTCCACCTGGTGTGACCCTGCCCTGTTCCTGCTTCTCCCAAGCACCCGTGACCCTGGGAAGCCTGTCACAAACACCTCCCTGGACAACCCATGCTACAGAGTGCACCACGCCATTCCCACCACAGCCTCAGGCAGCACTGGCACCCACAGCAGAGGCCGCCCTCACAATCTCACACTTCAGGAGCCCAGGTGGGACGCTAGCCAGGCTCCCTAGAGGTGGCTTTGCCGGCCCAGGCAGCCCCATCTCTCCGGGACCCCACTGCTCCCCGGGTCCAGCCCAGGCCCTGATTCAGCAGCAGCTCCATAAAGAAGTAAAACGAGAATATGCACGGGGCCCACACTTAGTGGACTCCTGTCACATGGTGTCCAGCATGGCTCGGGGGTGAGGACAGCAAAACCACCAAGAAATGACCCGAGAGGCCAACAGCAGCTCCCTGGGAAGGCCACACTCTCCAGGAAGACATAGCAACTCTGAAACACACAACTTAGGTAGAAATCTAACAAGATATTTACAAGATCTGTGAGGAAAATTATAAAACTTTAATAAGTCAAAGAGGTAAGATGGAAAGATATTCCACACCCCTTATTATGCATAACTCCTTTTATTCCTGATAAGCTTCTTTGCTCTGAAGTGTGCTCTGAAATTAATATAGCTATTCCAGCTTTCTTGTGATTAATGTATGGTATTTCTTCCTCTGTTCATTTACTTTTAATCTACGTGTCTATTTATTTATTTATTTATTTAGAGACAGAGTCTTGCTCTGCCACCCATCTCTACAGTGATGAGATCATGGCTCACTGCAACCTCCGCCTCCCGGGTTCAAGTGATTCTCCTGCCTCAGCCTCCTGAGTAGCTGGTCTACAGGCACGAGCCACCACGCCCGGCTAATTTTTGTATTTTTAGTAGAGATGGGGTTTTGCCGTGTTGGCCAGGCTGGTCTCGAACTCCTGACCTCAAGTGATCCGCCCGCCTCTGCCACCCAAAGTGCTGGGGTTACAGGCGTGAGCCACTGCGCCCAGCCATTGTTTTTATTTTTAAAGTGGGTTTTGTGTAGATAACATAGTTAGGTCTTATTTTTTGATCCGTTTTGACAATCTCTGTCTTTTAATTGGTGCATTTATACCACTGACATTCAAAGTCACTATTGATATAGTTGGATTAATATCTACCATGTTTGTTCCTATTTTCTATTTTTTGTTTTTGTTTTTTATTTTTTCTGCCTTTTGTGGTTTTAATTGACCATTTTATGATTTTATTTTCTATTCTTTCTTAGACATCAATTATACTTTTTCACATTTTCAGTGGTTACCCTAGATTTTGTGGTACACATTTCCAACTATTTCAAGCCCACTTTCAAATAACACTGAACTGCTTGCTAATCGGTAGCACAGGTATCTTTTTGTTTTGTTGTTTTTTGAGACAGGGTCTTGCTCAGTCGCCCAGGCTGGAGTGCAGTGGTGTGATCACGGCTCACTGCATCCTGGAACTCTTGGCTCAATCGGTCCTCCCACCTCAGCCTCCTGAGTTGCTGGGACCACAGGCGCATGCCACAGCACCTAGCTAATTTTTGTATTTTTTATAGAGACGGGGCTTTGCCACGTTGCCCAGGCTGGCCTCAAACTCCTGGGCTCAAGCGATCCACCTGCCTTGGCCTCCCAAAGTGCTGGGATTATAGGCGTGAACCTCTGTGCCCCACCAAAAGTATCTTTTAATAACGGTATGTTCCCAATTCTTCACTCCTGTCCCCTGTATCACTGCTATTATTAGTTTCACTTATACATAAGCATATATAATCAAGTACATTGTTACAACTTTAACAAACTTCTGTCTGTTCCATTAAGATTAATGGCCAGGCATTGTGGCTCATACCTATAATCCCAACACTTTGGGAGACTGAGGTGGGAGGATCGTTTGAGGCCAGGAGTTCAAGACCAGCTTGAGCAACATAGTGAGACCCCACCTCTCCAAAAATTAAAAAACGAGCTGGGCATGGTAGTGTGCACCTGTGGTCCCAGCTACTTGGGAGGCTGAGGTGGGAAGATCGCCTGAGCCCAGGTGATCAAGATTGCAGTGATTACACCATTGCATTCCAACCTGGGTGACAGAACAAGACCCTGTCTCAAAAAAAAAAAAAGAGTAAGAAAAATAAAAGCTTTTATTACCTTTCTTATTCCTTCTCCATCACTCGTGCCTTTCTTTATGTAAATCCAAGTTTCTGACTTGTACATTTTTTTTCCTCTCTAAAGAACTTTTAACACCTTTTGCAAAGCAGGTCTACTAGTAACAAATTCTCAATTTTTGTCTAAGTCTATTTTTCCTTGACTTTTGAAGGATAATTTCGCTGGATATAGAATTCTAGGCTTGTGGATTTTTTCTCAACACTTTAAATATTTCAGTCCACTGTCTTTTTACTTGCACAGTTTCTGTAAAGTCAAAACTAATTCTATAAGAAATGAATGTATTCTTTGTCTGTAGTTTAGGTGTTCCTCCCCACCTGCTGCTGGCTTCTTTCAAGATTGTTTCTTTAACTTTCTGCAGTTTCAATACCAAATGCCTAGGTGTAGATTGGGCATGATACCGCTTTTAGCCTGCTCTAAAACACAAGCAGGACTTGGTGCCTGGACAGGCACCCAGCAGGGGAGACAGTTCCAGGACTCACCCCAGCTGCTGCGAGCGTTTCCCTGCAGGAATGGGATGTGGCTGTGGAAGGGGTGTGGCTGTGGAAGGGGTGTGGCTGCGGAAGCCTTCCAGGCTCCTGCTGGGTCTGGAAGTGCTCCCTACCCCCGTGTCTGTGTTGCTTTCCTGGGGCCTCCAGCCATGGTGAGAAAGGCGTGGGTGGGGGCCGAGGGAGAGGCTGGCTGGCTTTAGACTGTGCTGCTGCGTAGATGGGTGCCTGGCAGCCTCCCTGGGCACAGCCGTGGAAGAGACTGCCATCTCCGTCAGCCTCAGTCACCCCGACCCTGAGGCCCAGCGGCTGTCCTAGAGGGGAGGAACTGGAACCTGGGAAGTCGACCAGGTGTGCACCACGGGGTCATTGGCCGGCACTAACCACCAAGTGGCTTCAGGGGTGGGGGCAGCCTGGGTAGACCAGGCCAGGAGACCGGCCCAAACCAAACGGCTGACTCACGGGATTGTGAGCAAATACAATGATGGTTGTTTCAAGCCACTAACAAAATCTCTCAATTTCACTTAGCGTCATGTTCTCGGGGCCCATCTGTGTTGCAGCGTGTGTCAGAGTTTCTTTCTTATGGCTGAAAAATATTCCATCGTGTGCGTGGGCCACATTTTGTGTGTTCATTCCTCTGGCGATGGACGCTCGGGCTGGTTCCATGTTTTAGCCGGTATGAATAATGCTGGCGTGAACATGGGCGCCAGGTGTCTCTCTGAGACTCACTTTCGGTTCTGCTGGGCCCACGCCTGGAAGTGGAATTGCCGCGTCATGTGGTCGTTCTCACTTGAGGAACTAACTGCCTTCCTGCTCTCCCTGCAGCTGCGCCATCTTCCATCCCAGCAGCGCTACACAAGGCTTCCGGTTTCCCCACATCCTCGCCGACACTTGTCACTGTTTTTGTTGATAATGGATGTGAGGTGGTTGTGGGGATTCCTTGGCAGGCCTTCCCGGGGAGCTGCTGTTGGCCTCTCGGGTCATTTCTTGGTGGTTTTGCTGTCCTCACCCACGAGCCATGCTGGACACCATGTGACAGGAGTCCCCTAAGTGTGGGCCCCGTGCATATTCTCATTTTACTTCTTTATGGAGCCACTGCCGAATGCAGGGTCCGGGCTGGACCCGGGGAGCAGTGGGGTCCCAGAGAGATGGGGCTGCCTGGGCTGGCAAAGCCACCTCTAGGGAACCTGGCTAGCATCCCATCCGGGCTCCTGAAGTGTGAGATTGTGAGGGCGGCCTCTGCTGTGGGTGCCAGTGCTGCCTGAGGCTGTAGTGGGAATGGAGCAGTGCACTCCGTAGCGTGGATTGTCCAGGGAGGTGTTTGTGACAGGCTTCCCAGGGTCACGGGTGCTTGGGAGAAGCAGGAACAGGGCAGGGTCATCCTGGGTGGACCCGGACGACCAGGACTGGGTGCCTGGCCTCAAAAGGACAGACCTCCCTGAGCGGGCAGACCCTGCTCTCGTGGAGCTCAGGACTACCGGGGCTCCAGCCAGTCCTTTCCCCGCTCCTCCTGGGGACCTGATCTCAGGGCCCTGGGGGCGTGGTTTGGAGGTCTGATGGGGCAGATTCCATCTCTGGTGATGACTTGGCAGGTCTCCAGCGAGAGGAGCGAGGAGCGCAGCACCCTGGCTGGTGCTGCGGGAGGGGTGAGGGGAAGGCGGGGCAGGGCGTTCTTCCCACGGCCAGGCCACCGAGTTGCCTGGAGGGCCTCATGAGGAAGGAGTTTCACTGCCCAGACAAGCAGTGTTGGCCAGCCAGGCCTAGTTCCTGATTCCAGCTCAGCAGCTGACTCTCCTGCCGTGGGATCTCAGACAAATCACGTGCCCGCGGCGGCTCCAGAGAAAGGGGCTGAGGACACCTGCTCATGGGGGTTGCAAGGACTTGAACTGCATGCGTGTGCAGGTGTGCACATAGGCATGTGTGATGTGTGTATCCGTGCATGTGTGTGTGCAGGTGTGCAGCGCACCTGTGGGCAGGCAGGTGTGTGTGCACACGTCTGCACATAGTCATGTGTGATGTGTGTATCTGTGCACATGTGTAAGCCTCTGGGACCAGGTCCGGTAGGCCCCAGCCTGCAGGTGTGGCATGAGTGGTAACTATTTTTACTGCCTTGCAGTGTGAGTTACCTTCTTAGAAAACCACTGCAGCCACAAGAAAAACAAACAGCAGCCAGTCATTTAGAGACACGGGCTGGGTGCTGAATGCAGCAGAGCCTTTCTATGGCGAATGCGGAGCCTGTGGCCGGCAGGAGACGGGAGGGCGTCGTCTCTAAGCCTGCAGCTGGCCGGGTGCTCCTGCTCCTGTGGTGGTGGCAGTCCAGGGCTATCAGGCGCTCTGGCTGTCCCAGCTCCCGCCTCTGCCTGGTGGGCAGAGGGGAGGATTGGCAGTTTGCTCCTGCCATGTGGCGTCTGGCTTGTGGGACGCCCACATTGCCGGTCCTCGGGCTGCGGCTGGGACACACCTTCCGAATTTTCCGAGGACCAAGTGCGGTCACACACAGGACCATGCTGTAAACCTGCGCGGCTCCGAGTGAGTGCACGGGGCTGGCGGGCCCTCAATTCATCAGCAGTCGGGGCTCAGTGCTGGCCCAGAGCCAAGGTGGCTCGTGGGTGTCTGGGAGATTTGGGGTTGCTCAGAGGAGTCCCCCAGGTCAGACTCGGTGCCCCAACCCCTTCTGGAATTCTTTGGTCCATCCCAGAGCTCGGCTCACATTCTTCTTCCATCTTTTAGGCCTTCTGGAACCTTCCAGGGCCCTTTTGCTCCCACCACTTCTTCCGAGGGCGTGCCTACCACATGCTAGCTCTGTACGTATTTTACCTCATTTAGCCGTTGCTGCAGAAGTGCATTGTCGCCGTATCGGAAACCCAGCGCTGCTGTGGCAAAAAATCACCACACCCCACACCAGCAGAGATTCGCCCCACGCCCCCACACCAGCAGAGATTCGCCCCACGCCCCCACACCAGCAGAGATTCGCCCCACGCCCCCACACCAGCAGAGATTCGCCCCACGCCCCCACACCAGCAGAGATTCGCCCCACGCCCCCACACCAGCAGAGATTCGCCCCACGCCCCCACACCAGCAGAGATTCGCCCCACGCCCCCACACCAGCAGAGATTCACCCTCCCACAGTTGTGGTGCCAGAAGTCCAAGGTCAAGGTGTGAGCAGGGCTGGCCCCCGAGGCCGTGAGTGGGGTCTGTCCCAGGCTGCTCCTGGCTTTGTGGCCTGAGGTCTTCCATGCTTCTTGGCTGGCGGAAGCACTGCCATGGCCTCGGCCCTGTGTCATGTGGCCTGTTCTCTCTCTGTGTGTCTGGGTGGGTCAGGGCCCACCCGGCTGACCTCGCTTTAACCTCGTTACCTCTGTGCAGACCCTGCCTCCAAATAAGGTCACACTCACAGGTCTGGGGTCAGGACCTCGACACATGGCTGTGGGGGACACTGTTCAGCCCAGGAGGGAAACTGAGGCACAAAATGGGGTGCATTTCCTGAGGCCCCATGGCTCACAAGGAGACGAGGGGCTGCGGGCTGGGGTCCCAGATGCCCTCTCAACACAGCAGCCACCATCCTGGCTAGTCCCAGACCCTCCTGGGTGCCCCGTCTTTACTCAGGGTGGCCCTGTGTGCCTGGCCTGTCCTCAGGTCACCCTGACTCTAGTATGGGACACCCCACCTCAGAGGGCACCTCCTCGGGGTTGGGTTATGGTTTTTTTAAGTCTCTTGGAACGCCCCCCCGATGGCGTGGGCCCAGCTGTTGAGGAGGTGGGGCTGTGGTCTTGGCTGACGGTGCGGCGCCCGCATACCTGACCTGGTTAGGACCTCCAATCTGGAATTGCTACTGACTCAGTTTCCCCACATGGAAGCCACCCCTCATGCCAGCGACGGGCCTTCTTTTCTGTCCCCTGCTGTGGCCTCCCTGGCGGGTCTTCTGCACCCTGTGTGGCCTGGGTTCTTGGCCCCAGGGGAAAAGGGGGCTCCTGCTGGGGGCAGAGAGGGAGGGGCAGGGCAGGGCCCGGAGAGAGATCTCAGGATTGTCTTCGGATGGCACGGCCTGGTCCCTCAGGTTCTGATCATTTTCTTCATTTTCACGACTCCCTGCACTTTCTGGTTTTGGGTGAGGCCAAATAGCAGAAGTATTAAAATATTCCTCCTTGAGCGACTCATGGTGTTTCTGATCTGGGCTGAAACAGGAAGCTCTGTGAGCTGATGTGGCACCGGAAGTCTCTGGGAGCCTGGGCTGTGATCCGGCCCAGCCCACCCTGGTGGGGAACGCGTCCTGGGGACCGTGCTGGGTTTTGGGAAAACACTGGGTCACCCCCTCCCATTGAAAGATGGCCTGGGGGAGCTGGGTCCTGTCTACGTGAGTTTGCTGGGGCCGCCTCGCACACACCGTGGCCAGGTGCTCCCACAGCAGATGTGGGTTCTCTCCAGTCCTGGGGGCGTCCCGGGCTGAGGTGCGGCGTGGCTGTTACGAGGCCTCTCCTTGCAGGCAGGCGGCGCCACCCCCCCCCCCCCGTGTCCTTGCGTGGCCGCCCCTCCTGCGTGTCTGTGTCCTCCTCTTTTAAGGACACTGGTAGGTCAGGTCAGAGCCCACCCTGGTAACCTTGTTTCACCTTTGTCGCCTCTGTAAAGACCCTGTGTCTGAATACAGGCGGATCCTGAAGTCGGGACTTCACTCTGTAAATTTGGGGGACGCAGTGCAGCCCATAACCTTATCTTTTGTGTGTGTGTGTGTGTGTGTTTTAAATCTGTATGAGGGCTGATGGCAAAGCAGTTAGCTGTGTTGTGTAGACAATGCCGTGGGCAGAACAGAGCTTGTTCTTGGGCAGAAGGAGAGCGAGGAAGCTGAGCAGGGATGGTGTCCCAGAGGCCTCGGAGGCCCCGACATGGTCCAGGAGGCCCCAGGAAGGCTCTTGCTGTCCCTAAGCCCAGAGGTTTTCAGGGGTCTATGTGAATTGTCACTTTTTTTTCTTTTTCTTTCTCTTTTCCTTTTTTTTTTTTTTTTTTTTTGAGACAGAGTCTCACTTTGTTGCCCAGGCTGGAGTGCAGTGGTGCGATCCCAGTTCATTGGAACCTCCGTCTCCTGGGTTTATGTGATTCTTCTGCCTCAGCCTCCCCAGTAGCTGGGACTACAGGTGCCCACCACCATGCCCGGCTAATTCTTTTTTTGTTTTGTTTTGTTTTGTTTTTTAGGAGAGATGGGATTTCACCCTGTTGGCCAGGCTGGTCTTGAACTCCTGACCTTGGGTGATCCACCCGCCTCGGCCTCCCAAAGTGCTGGGATCACAGGCATGAGCCACCGCGCCCGGCCTACATTTCCTTTTTTTAATTGGTAGAATCTACACAAAACACAAGGTTTACCACTTTAGCCACTTTAAAGAGCTCACTTGGTGTCCCCAAGGGCCCCGTGGTGCCACCACTGCCAGCGCACAGGCCCGGCCCCTCCCCCGCCAGGCCTGTCTCTAAGGCCTTGCCCACCCACCCCTCCCCCCGCCCAGGCCTGTCTGTCTCTAAGGCCCGCTGTGGCCACACGTGGACCCCACACCCTGGAGAACCTGGGCTTGTCCTTGGAGGAAGTAATAACAAAGAGCCCACCCGGTCTTGGATCCCAGCTCTGCACCAATGGCCGTGAGACTGGGGCCCCTGCCTCAGTTTCCTCATCTGTCAGTGAGCCTGGACCAGGGTAGTGAGGTAGTGTGGGAGGCCATTGCAGTCCTGGGCACAGCCCTGGAGGCCAGGAGACGCCTCCATCAGCCCTGGGCCCAGGCGCTGCCAGCAGCAGGGCAGTCCCTGAGGGTCTCCCCGGGAGCACTCCAGACCCCCTTCCCCTCCGGATCCCCGCACGCCTCCGCTCCTCAGCAGATGACAGGCCAGCTGCTCTCCTGGGCTGGTTCTGCAGCGCCGACTGAGGTGGGGGCTCCTGTGCAGGTGACACGAAGGAGGGATGTGCAGATGAGGGGACAGGTGAGGGGCAGGGCAGGGCCTCCCTTAACCTGCCCCCCATGGCCCAGGCACAGAGGTTCCAGTACCTGGGCTCCAGGCAGAGTGTATCTAGCACCCCAGAGACCGAGGCGGGCTGTACCGTTGGCTGCTGGGAGCGAGAGCCCTGGCTGGATAGGCAGGGGACGGGGAGGGGAGAGCATGAGGGGACCCTCCCAGCAGCCTCTGCATGCGGGCAGCCGGCCTGCCACCCTGGGGAAGCAGGAGGGGCTGCCTTGCCAAGGGACCCTCACAGATGAGGTGTGGGGGACAGAGACCCCCGACGGCTGCTGGAGGCACCCACGGGGCTCCCTGGAGCCTCCCTGTGGTCCTGGGTCCCCTTACCCGATTGTTGCAGGAGGGGCCAGCACAGGGCAGGTGCCGGAAGAGCAGGTGCCAGAAGAGCTACCGCAGCCCAGGCAGCAGGGGAGGAAGTCAGTCTCCTTGGGGGGGTTTCCAGACAGGGGCCGTTTTTGTTGAGGGCACAGAATGTCTCCAAAAGGTCGGTTCCTTATCACATGAGTCACCAGAGAGAGGGGGACGGAGAGAGGAACGCCGCAGCCTCCAGTTCCCCTTCAGCTCTGTGCCCAGGAGCAGTGGCTGGGTGAGGGTGGGAGCCAGGCTCCCCGAGAGGGCAGCAGCGGAGGCTGCACCGTCCCTGTCCTGCCTCTGCCCCTGCCCTGTCCTGCCCTGAGTCCCTGCCCCCTCCTTGTCCTGCCTCGTATCCCTGCCCCCTCCCTGTCCTGCCCCGTGTCCCTGCCCCCTCCCTGTCCTGCCCTGAGTCCCTGCCCCCTCCTTGTCCTGCCTCGTATCCCTGCCCCCTCCCTGTCCTGCCCCGTGTCCCTGCCCCCTCCCTGTCTTGCCCCGAATCCCTGCCCTGTCCGTGTCCCTGCCCCTGTCCCTGCCCCTGCCCTGCCCCTCTCTGTCCTGCCCCACGTCCCTGCCCCTCTCCCTGCCCTGCCCCACGTCCCTGCCCCGTCCCTGTCTTGCCCCATGTCCCTGTCCCTGCCCCACGTCCCTGCCCTCATCCCTGTCCTGCCCTGCATCCCTGCCCTGCCCCTGCGCCTGTCCTGTCCCGTGTCCCGCCCGGTCCCTGCCCCTGTCCTGCTCTGCGTCCCTGCCCCATCCCTGTCTGTACCCCTGTCCTATCCCGCATCCCTGCCGCTGTCCCTGCCCCTGCCCTGCCCCTCTCTGTCCTGCCCCACGTCCCTGCATGGGTCCTGGGCCTCAGCACCAGGTTCTGGGCCCGCTTCCTTGCAGCCCCTTCCCCAGAGCCCACCAAAGACCCGAATCCTCACACTCTCGGGACAGGTAGCTGTGGGTGGCTGAGAGGGACTGGCCCCTCCCTGGCCAAGTCCACAACGTCAGGACCCTTGCTGCCCTCCTGCTTCGGGCTCAGCCCCAATGCCCCCGATTTGAAGTGAAGCTGCCCAGTGCCCTCTCTGGGGCCCTCCCAGGAGATGCAGGCTGGAGGGGCTGCCCTGGAAAGCCCTTCCTTTCCCTAGTGAGGTCCCCGCCCTGAGAGGGAAGGGCCCGGGCGATGATTCCAGGCTGGGAGGAGGAAGGCGCGTGCCAAGTGCTCCTCAGAGCTGATGCCCCATGGCGTAATGTGCAGCTGCTGCTGGAGAAGAGACGCAGGCAGATTACTGAACCCTGAGGAATGAAAAAGCATGATCGCGGTCTTGCCAGCATAGGCGGCCGTGGTCCGTGCTTGCAAGTCTGAGGGCGGAGGAGCCCGCCGCCCGCTTCTCATGGGCCCACCCCTGTGAACCAGCATCTGTAAAACTCCCTGGGAGGCCACGGCCTGCCCTGGCCCAGCCCCTGGGACTGCGAGGGCCGTGTGATACTTTCTCCAGTGGCATTTACAGAAAACTTCCCTCTGCCCCACCATTTTAGTTGGCTTTGGGATAGTTTGCAGTATTTCCTGATTAAAATAATGTTGAGAAGAACATTTGGGCCTCTGAGGCCTTTTCCCTAGGGTATTTTCTGAGAAATGACAGGGATTCAAGGGCTGTGAACATTTTGTAGCCATGTTGTGTTATAGAAAAGCACGTGCGTTCCCACATGTGGGCTGCTCTTCTGTGGGATTCTTCAGACTGGACATGCGGCGGGGGGCTGGACATGCAGTTGGGGGGGCTGGACACGCATTGCGGGGCTGGACACGGCGGGGGACTGGACACACAGCGGGGGAGCTGGACACGCAGTAGGGGGCTGGACATGCAGTTGGGGGGGCTGGACACGCATTGCGGGGCTGGACACGGCGGGGGGCTGGACACACAGCGGGGGAGCTGGACACACAGTGGGGGGGCTGGACACGTGGTAGGGGGCTGGACACGCAGTGGGGGTGCTGGACATGGCGGGGGGCTGGACACGTGGCTGGGGCTGGACACAGCAGGGGGCTGGACACGCGGCAGGGGGGCTGGACACGTGGTGGGGGCTGGACACGTGGCAGGGGGCTGGACACGTGGCGGGGGGCTGGACACGCGGTGGGGGGCTGGACACTCACTCGGGGCCTGGATACATGTGGAGGGTCTGGGCAGGCAGGGGCCTGTGTGTCAGGTGCCCGTGGCATATGGTATGAGCCCTGCTTTTCTTTTCTTCTTTTCTTTTTTTTTTCGAGACAGAGTTTTGCTCTTGTTGCCCAGACTGGAGTGCAATGGTGCAATCTTGGCTCACTGCAACCTCCGCCTCCTGGGTTCAAGGGATTCTCCTGCCTCAGCCTCCCAAGTAGCTGGGATTACAGGTGCCTGCTACCACACCCAGCTCATTTTTGTATTTTTAGTAGAGACGGGGTTTCACCATGTTGGCCAGGCTGGTCTTGAACTCCTGACCTCAGGAGATCCACTGGCCTCCCAAAGTGCTGGGATTACAGGTGTGAGCCACCACGCCCGGCTAAGCCCCGCTTTTCTAGATCTTGGGCTGGGGGAGAAAAAGGAAGCCGTTTCCTCTCCACTCCCAGGGCCCAGGGAAAGGGAGGTGGTCCTGGCCCCCTGGGGAGGGCAGGACTTTGGTTGTAGGGTTGGCCCCCAGAGCCAGGGGCGGAAAGGGTCTCCAGGGGAGCTGGTGGGTCCTTCCCCGCTGGGCTCTGCTCAGCCTGTGGTGGCCACGTGGCAGGGGCCCCATCCCAGACCTTCAGCCACTGCCAGCCCGGCCAGCCTGCCTCTGACGATGTCAGTTCTCTCGGGTTTCCTTGATCAGGCTTCCTCAATGCCCAGAGCTTTGGGACACTTCGTGGTGGCTCTCCGGGGTCCAGGTGGCCACTGTCCTCCCTGGCTCTCCATGTTGCCCCCTCCTGAGGCCCTGGCTCCTGGATGCTTCAGCCTACGTGTGCCTCCTCGCTCTGTTTTCGTGGGCGCTACCCCTACGCAGGGCCCACCTCCTGGCTTCAGCCCCTGCCCACTCTTTGAGCAGGGGTGGATCTCCCCAACACTCTGGCCCACACAGCTGTGCTTGCGGCCAAATGACACAGGCGTGGCAGAGACTCCTGGAGCCTCTTCTTGAGGGGGACTCAACCTTGGGCTTCCATGTGCAACCCTGCCGAGTCCAACGGAGCAGGAACCCAGAGTCAGGTCAGAGAGAATCCCACCCCGATGTCTGAGCTCCAGGAGCAGATCAGACCTCAGTCCTCGACGCCTTCAGCAGGATGCCCCGGCCCTGCCGCACCCTCCTGGTGATTTTCCAGCCACGGACCCCCTCACTCCTCGGCTGTGAACCCCCCTTGTCCTGCTGCACCCAACATGGAGCCCGTCTCTCCCTCACTGCGGGAGTCCACAATGAAGTCTTCCTTGCCATTATGATAAGCACCAGGATAATTTTTCCTTAACAGGTTCTCTCTAGACTGGATCAGGGACAGTCTTGGCTGTAAATTGTGAATTAGCTGTGACCCTGCCACCCACGGTTGCCCGCCAGAGTTCTTTCTAAATGTTCTATCTGAGCCTGGCCATTGCTGCTGGCTCTGGAGGTGCCAGAGTTTCTGAACATTAATCTGAGCCTGGCCGTTGCTGCTAGCTCTGGAGGTGCAGTCACACCACCCTGGCTGACACGCCTCGGCCTGACCTGCAGTCTCACCCCACAGAAGGATCTGGGGTGAACGTCTGGCTCCAGGCACTGTTGCAGGGCTGTTGGGTCCTGTGTCTGAGCCCACAAAGGCTTCCTGGGAGTGGCGTCGCCAGCCCTGTGGACCCTGCTCCCTATGGGCTTCTGGGTATAGATCAGGTGCCCAGCATGCGCCCCCAGACAGGAGCTCCCCTCTGCCCTGCCTCTGGGACCCACTTTCACCCAAGTCCTGTGGGACTGGCATAGCCTAGGGCCCGGGTGCTGGCAGCGTCTGGCTGGAGCCTGGGGCAGGGCAGGGCCTTCCAGGCGCGTTCCCGAGCGTGCACTGAAGGTGTTAGCGCGTGGCACCGGAGACACCAGGCTGGATGAGGCTGGACAAGCGCCTCCGCCAGAAGCAGCACAGGCCTGACACAGGCAAACCTCCCGGAGACCACTCCACGGACCCCAGCCCCTGCTGACCCTCCCAGGAGGCGTTGCTGGAAATCCACCCTGAGAATTCTGCTCCAGGAGCTGAAGCAGCGGTATCAGCATCTTAAAGCGCTGACCTACCTCTCGGCTGTGTGATATCTAGGGGTCCGTCCCAGACCAGCATCCCCAGGGCTGACGGGTCTGCAGGGCACAGAGATGTGGGACCTGCTGTGTCTCTGCCCCACAGTGGCCATGCCGGGACACAGAGCTGCTGCTTGGGGAAGGGACAGATTCAGACACAGTAGTGGGTTAACCTGAGGCCCTCTCAAAAGACACGTCCACCTAGAACCTCGGGAAGGGACACGTCCGCCTGGAACCTCGGGAAGGGACGCGTCCGCCTGGAACCTCGGGAAGGGACGCGTCCGCCTGGAACCTCGGGAAGGGACGCGTCCGCCTGGAACCTCGGGAAGGGACGCGTCCGCCTGGAACCTCGGGAAGGGACGCGTCCGCCTGGAACCTCGGGAAGGGACGCGTCCGCCTGGAACCTCGGGAAGGGACGCGTCCGCCTGGAACCTCGGGAAGGGACGCGTCCGCCTGGAACCTCGGGAAGGGACGCGTCCGCCTGGAACCTCGGGAAGGGACGCGTCCGCCTGGAACCTCGGGAAGGGACGCGTCCGCCTGGAACCTCGGGAAGGGACGCGTCCGCCTGGAACCTCGGGAAGGCCTTTGCAGATGTGATCGAGTTAAGGATCTCAAGATTCAAGATAAGGTCACCCCAGGTTGCCTGCGTGGGCCCTGAGTCCAGTGGCATGTCCTGGAGGGAGACCAGCAGAGGTGGAGGGCGCGTCCATGGGCTGAGAAGGGCAGGACTGTGACAGGAGGGAGGTGCAGGGCGGATCCCCAGAGCCACTGCCTCCCCACGCTTGACCTCAGGCTCCTGGCCCCAGAACCATGAGGGAATAAACTGTCCTTTTAAGCCCTCTGCTGTGTGATGATTGGCAGTGCCAGCAATGGGAGCTGATACAGACCCTGATCGGGGACCCAGACACCTGGCAGCTTGGGCCGGGCCCCTTCGAGTTAAAGCTGGCCTTGCTGCTACCTGTCCCTCGCTGAGTCCTCGCCGCGCACTGTGGCTGCACCTGGCAAGCACAGGGAGCCCCTGGGGTCCTGTGGGTGCAGACATGGGTCCCTTGGTCTGGGTGGCTGAGATGGAGCCCCTCCCCAGCTCCGGGGAGCACTGGGCCGGGGACCACCCATGAGTGGTGAGTATCTCTCCCGCTGCACCTTGAGGTCACCCAGGAACCTTCAGAAGTGCTGATGCGGGGACCCCGCTCCCCACCGTCCAGGGTGGACTGGCTAGGCGGTGGCCTGGGCATCGGGACACATTACAGCTCTCCAGGGAGCGCGGTGTGCAGCCAGGATGGAACCCGTGGTCCTGGTGCTGAGGATGGTGGGTGCCTGCCTCCATCTCCGTGGGCCAGTCTTCGGGGCCCCGTTTCCTGGAGCAGCGAGGGCTTCACGTGGCTGTTGAGCTGCAGAGGGAGGGGCCCTCCCGGCACCCCATTCAGAGTCAGTGGAGGAATCTGAAGGCATGGGGAGGGCGGGGTGCAGCCGAGGTTGCAAAGAGGCTGGACCCTGAAGCCTCAGGAGTTCAACTGGCACGGGGTGCAGGGAGTGGCAGCCGGGAAGCCGGCCTGGGGCTTTCTCTTCTCAGCCTCCTTTGCTGGCGTCTCAGGTGGAGGGGCCTGTGTGGCAGGCGGGTGGCCTGAGGGTGAGGGGCCTGTGGGGTGGGTGGTGGCTGCAGCGTGGAGATTGTTGTCAGCACAGAATTGTGGCACCAGTCGTTGAGACGCAGTGACAGGCAGATGACTGGCCAGGCAGTGACAGGCAGATGGCTGCCCAGGCAGTGACAGGCAGATGGCTGCCCAGGCCGCGGCCTTGTCTGCACCTGCCTGAGCATGCAGAGAGGCCCCCACACTGGTCACCCAGGGTCCGGGTGTGCCCACAGATGCTGCCCCCGCGCTGTGGGCAGCCCTGGCCCAGGCAGGTTCTCTGGAGCTGCTCCCGCCCAGTGCAGGCCATGTGCAGGACCTTTGTTTATCCCCCTGGATGTTGAACTTGGCCAGCGTACGGCACTGAAACAAAGGCCCTGACTGCTGCCTGAACCCGCCCCGGGCTCACTTCCATGCCCAGGCCTGCGGGAGGGGCTGGGGTGCGCAGGAGAGTTGGGCGTTGGGAGGCCACCCCACCGCGTGCCTGCAGTGCCCTCTCGTCGGTCCCAGTCCCCAGCATATCCATGGGGTGCCTTCCAGTGTGGGTTTCGGGAACCTCCACATTCCGGCCTGGAGTCCTGGCCGTGGGGAAGGGACGCCCACTGTGCTCATCCCGTGCGGCCGCCTCGTGCCCATCAGAGGCTGCACCAAACCCCGTGCGCCCTCTGGGCGATCAGAGCCGGAGGCCTCAAGTGGCCCAGCCCTGCTGGCTGCTGCGGGACCTCAGCTGCTGTGGGGCAGGCGTCTATGGGTTCCCAGGGCCCTCCCCTCCCCACAGGGATGTGAGGAGGTGCAAAGGGGATGCCTCCTGGCCTGACCCCACGGCCAGACCAGTCCTGTGTGTCCTGAGTGAGGACGCCTATCCCTGAGCCCCAGAAACGCACCAGGAGGCAGGTGTGAGACGGCTGTGTCCCCAGCTCCTGCTGCAGTTGGCCCACAGCGGGCCCCTACGAGGCTGGGCGGTGAGGGGATGGCTCGGACCGCCCGCGCCCCAGGACTCCTGTGTCGGCCTCATCCTGCGCCTCAGCCCCAAACCCTGCAGCTCCCGGGCCCCTGGCACCCAGTCACCCTCCACAGCGCCACAGGGCTCCTCTGACCCCACCCTTGTTGCCAGCCCAGCCGGAGTCTGACTCCTCCGTGGTGCCGCCCCCACCCCCGGGAATGACATGCCGGGGCGGTGGAGCCAGGCCCTGGGCCCGGGGGCAGGACAGGCAGGGACCATGAGCAGCTCCACAGAAACCCTTCCCCAGGGCTTCAGGGGCCAGGCGGGACCCCCACTTCCAGGAGGAGACCCCAGTGCCCCTCACGCTCAGGGGTGCGGTGGGTGGAGAGATTCGGAGGGGAGAGCTGGGGGCTCCGGAGGAGGGGCCGTGGGTGGGACCCTGTCCCCCTCTGGCTGCAGCAGGCAGTGAAGCTGCATCAGGGGCTCCACCCTGCTGACCACAGTCCTGGGGCACCCAGTGGAGGCCGGAGACACCAGCAGGTTCTCCTGGTCACATGGCCCCACCTGCCCTGTCCCCCAGAGCCCCCCAGGCTTGGGATGAGTTGCGAGGGGTCGGACGGACGGCACAGGACACACGACACAGAGTAGTTGTGGCGGTTGCCCCTAGGGAGATGTGGAGAGAGGCCCCAGGGCACCCTGGAAGTGGAGGCTGTGGCTCCGTGTGTCCCAGGGCACAGCACCGCCCCTCAAAGCCGAAGCTCTGATCCCTTGGTCTCAGGAAACACTCAGGAAGTGCAGGGCGGGCGTGGGTCTGATTTCAGGGTGAGGGAGCTGGCAGCCCCAGGAGTGAGGAGGGCCCCAGTCCCCTTTCACCAAGCCCGTCCTCCCCTTCCCGCTGCCACAACACCGGTGCCTGCAGCCGTGCCAGCTAGGAGGGCGACGTGGACAGGATTTCTCTCTAGAAAGGATCCTGGGGTCCGACTGAGAAGCTGGCTTGAATGTTAGACGCTGTAGCTCAGAGCACTGGGTATGCACCCAGAAGGAGAAGTGCTCATCACATGGTAATTCTTTTGTTTTGTTTTTTTAAGAAAAAGGTCTCACTCTTTGCCCAAAGCAACTTTCTTATTTATCTTTGCATCCTAAGAGTCTAAAACAATGACTGGCATGAAGTATACAAACTATACATCGCCTAGTAAGTGGATAAAACGATTAATTAATTTGCCCAACATTCAAAACATGATGGGGTGGGATTCACAGCCATGACTTCTCATTGCAACGCTCAAGCTCCTTGTGCTGCTCCACACCGCCTTTCAGTACACGAGAAGCTGTAGGATCCACGCCGCCTTTCCGTACACGAGAAGCTGTAGGATCCACACCACCTTTCAGTACACGAGAAACTGTAGGATCCACGCCACCTTTCAGTACATGAGAAACTGCAGGACAAATGACCGTATGCCCAGGTTCCAATGGCAAAACGCCACACCTCTTATGATACTATCTTTGTGCACATAAAATGTTCATTTTTGTTTAATAAATAAGTGATTTGTAATTAGTAAGTGATTGCTCAATGACTTAAAACCTACGATATCTCTAATTTCTTCTAATGGAAACTTCTGAGGCCATTTAGGGACATCCACAGATAGTGAACAGTGACATTGGAAAGAGGACGTTGAGTGTGGGGAAGTCTGCACAGTTCCACCTGTTGGATTGTTTGATGTGTGGTGGTGCAGACATGGACACGATCCATCTTGGTTTTTTTGTTTTGTTTTGTTTTTGAGATGATGTCTCGCTCTGACATACAGGCTGGAGTGCAGTGGCTCGATCTCGGCTCACTGCAAGCTCCTCCTCCCAGGTTCAAGCAATTCTCCTGTCTCAGCCTCCTGAGTAGCTGGGACTACAGTCACATGCCACCATGCCCGGCTAATTTTTGTATTTTTAGTGGAGACGGGGTTTCATCATATTGGCCAGGCTGGTCTTGAACTCCTGACCTCAGGTGATCGGCCCGCCTCGGCCTCCCAAAGTGCTGGGATTATAGGCGTGAGCCACCGCGCCTGGCCAACACTATCCATTCTAAAGAGGGTTCATGCTCTTCGACCCCAACAAAGAACGGTTTCCTTTGCGGTCGTGGATAGGTAAGAAATCAGCCTTGACCACCTAAGGGCGTAGCAGGGCTTCTGCATTAGGTGACAATTTTAATAATCCTCTGTTTTCCGTTCACACTTAGGAGTCTGTTTCTGCCCTGGGATGAGGACCCAGAGGCCACTTTGACGTTACAGAGCAGGCTGTGTCCTCCGTCATCCTGCTGTAGGGAGTGTTGTCAGCTTTCCCACCACCACTGGCATCTGGAAAGCTTGGTCTGTCTGTAGTGACAGGTCCGATTACAGGGAACCAGGAGCGTGTCTGATGCATGAGGGCAGAGTTTCTATCCAGTTACCTGCAGTATGGAGACGAGAGACGCGATCTAACCCTGCAAACACTTTTGAAAAAAAACTAGTGTATAAAAAGGAATTAGGGAATCAAAACTTTCTTAAGGGGCACAGGATAAGACAGTATACACCAGTGTGACCGAAGTTTTTATTTCTGCTGAAGAATTCAGCTAAAGTGCAGCTGCATGATCATAGCTCACGGGAACCTGGGTCTCCTGGGCTCAAGCAAGCCTCCCAGCCCAGCCTCCCACGTAGCTGGGACTACCGGTGGCCATCACCATGGCTGGTTAAGTTTTCATTTTTTTGTAGAGACAGAATCTTGCCATTTTGCCCCGGCTGGTTGCGAACTCCTGGCTTCAAGTGATCCTCCTGCCTCGGCCCCCGAAGTGCTGGGATTACAGGTGCCAGCCACTGCCCCTGGCCTGGCAGTTCTATTTGAATTGTTTTAGGGACTGCCATCCTGCTTCCCACGGTGGCAGCACTGTTTTACACTCCTGCCAGCTGCACCTAAGGGGTCTGGTTTCTCCACATCCTTGCCTGCACTTGTGATTTTCTGTGTTTTGATAATAGCCATCCCGATGTGTGCGTGTTGTGAAAACTGTGATGTACGTAGAAAAGTGTAAAGGATAAGAGTGTGGACGCCCAGCCCGTCCCCTCAGGAAACGCTTGAAAGGCACCCAACCTCTTTCAGGATCCGTGTTCCATTCGCATTATTTTTTCATGCACCATTTTTGAACACAAGTTGCAGACATTTGAACACTGGCCCTAAAAACATCAATCAGTAAACTTCTGGGAATGAGGACACTCCCCGCGTCGCCGCCATCACAAGGCCTTCGGAAAACTCCACACAGCATCTAGCCTCCCACTCGCGCTCGGATGTCCCAGGTGCCCTCACTCGGTGCCACGCCTTTCTGGAATCGTGCCCCAGCTTGTTAGAGTGGCACTGACTCTGCTGGGAGGATGTCCTGCCACCGGGGTTTGTCTTTTATAACAACTTGTCCCTCCTTCCCCTCCCTGGGTTTGTGATAACCTGGAGGTTAAACCTTAGAGCAGCCGCTCTTCACCTGGGGACTTCGCCCCAGGAGGCGTTGGCCAACTCTCTTGTGCCTGGAGGAGGAAGGCAGATTGTGCCTGGAGGGGAGAGGCATGGGACGGAGCGGAGCGGGTTAGGTGCTCTGCCCAGTTCTCCTGCTTCTGCACGTCTCTGCCGCCTCTGCCTCCCTGCTCATTGCCCTCTCTGTTCCCGGCCTCTCCTCTCACCCTCAGAGTAAATGTCACATCCCAGAGGGCCACTGGCACTCAGGCCACCTCTCACCCTCCCAGCCTGCTGTAACCTGGACCCCCAGTTTCCCCCATCTGCCCTGCCCAGGCCCCTCAGCTCCACACCCAGGACCCCAGGCCTGACACTCTTGGGTGTGGCTGCACACCTAAGGGCAGAGGGCTTGGGTAGGGGGTAAGCGGGGGCTGTGGCCCTGCTGCCCCCGCTGCCTCAGTGGGAGAGGCCCTGTGGGCAGCCTGAGAGCCGAGGCCTCAGTGGTATTTCCTGGGAGGGCAGCCCCCAACCTCCTGCACCCACAGAGGGGCTGGAGCAGGACACAGGGTCGCTGGCCCCATCCTCAGGAGCACCACAGGGCACAGGCCTGGCCTGGCCCGGCCATAGCCCAGAGCTGACCTTTCCTCGTTGACTTGTGGTCCGGGACTTTCCAGGACAGGCTTCTTGCCACAGAGAAGGCTCCCGGGGAAACCCCAGGAGTGTGAAAGTGGAGCAGCCCAGGTCCCTGCCCTAGAAGAGCCGCCAGGAGCCAGGACACCCCCTCCCGGGGACCCCTCCCACCCTCCAGCCCCAGCTTGACCCCAGACCTCTGCCCTCAGCCCCCTGGCTGTGTCTGAGCACCTCTGCCCCGGGGTCTTTGCACGGACTGTTCTGCCTGGAAAGCTCTTCCTGAGATCTGCTGAGGCGGCTCCTCCTCGGCCGCACGCTCCCTGAGGCTTCCCACCCGCGCACACATGGGCACTGCCTGCCTCCCGGTCTCCTCTCCCCAGAACCTTAGCTCCAGGGTGCAGGGACTCGCCCACGTGGTTCCAGCCCAGGGCCTGGCCCGAGCAGGTGCTCCCTCTGTGCTCGTTGAATGAAAGCGAAGTGACCAACAGCACAGACTTCTTCCGAGGAAGAGAGAGAGCAGAGAGCAAAGCAGAGGCCTGAGGGACCCTGTGACCCCCAAGCCCACCTGGCTGGTTCCCTGCAGACAGCCCTGGCTCCTGCACTGCTGCCTCTCCCCGCCAGGGACCAGGCCCCCACCAGCCAGGAGCCCGTGACACATCCGTGTTCTGGGACTTGACCTTCGTCTCCCCACAGCCTGCATTTCCACCCTGCCTGGCCGCAGCCCTGGTTGGTGGGAAGGGGCTCCAGGCGGCCCCGCTCTGCTCCGGTACGTGCAGACATCTGGTGTGCAGTGACCTTCATCCCAAGCAAGGCCTAGAAAGGGGGAAATCGAGGCAGCATAGAGAGCCGGCCCAGGGCAGCCTTCTGTGCTGGAGCATGGGGGTATGAGGGGGCTGCCGGGGTGGTGTGGGTGGCCCGTCCCCTGGTGATGAGTGTGTGGGATGGCGCTCAGCCTCTGCCTCTGCGGCCTACTCAGTGGGCCCTCCCACTCCCTGGAGACGTCTCTGTGTGGTTGTGTTACCAGAAAGGAGTCCTGATCCAGACACCAAGAGAGGGTTCTTGGACCTCACACAGGAAGGAGTTCAGGGTGAGTCCAGAGAGTCAAGTGAGAAGTTTATTAATAAAGTAAAGGAATAAGGAATGGCCACTCCACAGGCGGTGCGGAGGGCTGGGCTGCTCAACTGAATATTCTTATGCTTATTTTGGTCATTTCTTGATTATATGTTAAACAAGGAGTGGATTATTCATGAATTTTCTGGGAAAGGGTGGTCAATTCCCGGAACTGAGGCTTCCTCTCCTTTTTAGACTGTGTAGGGTGACTTTCGGACGTTGCCATGGCATTTGTGGACATGGCGCTGGTGGGAGTGTCTCTTGGCAGCTAATGCATTAGAATTTGTGTATAATGAGTGGCGAGCATGACCAGAGGTCACTCTAGTCACCATCTTGGTTTTGGTGGGATTTGGCCACTTCTTTACTGCAACCTGCTTTATCGGCAAGGTCTTCGTGACTTGTATCCTGTGCCAACCTCCTGTCTTGTGACTAAGAATGCCTTAACCTCCCGGGAACGCAGCCCAGCAGGCCCCAGCCTCATTCCACCCAGCCCCTATTCAAGACGGAGTCGCTCTGGGTCAAACACCTCTGACAGTTGGACAAGTTGGTGACAGCCAGGAGGGCCCGATGTGGACATGTGACAGGCACCGTGTGGCCATCAGATTCTCAGGAGGAAGAAATCCCCTTCTGAAATAAAGCACCCTGAGAACCGGCGGGAAGGAGCGGGGACTCCGTCGGGGCTTTCCAGGGAAGCAGCCAGGGACTTGCCCTGATTTTGGTTTCTCCAGGTTGGAGCCGCCCCGCAGGCTGCCTCTGCCGGCGGGAGGAAGTGAGCAGCTCCTGCGGAACCTCTGGCTGGCACAGAGCCCGGGGGCGGGGGAGCCCTCCCTGCCAAGAGAAGCCATCAGGTGCAGAGGACAGCACTGACTGGGCCAGTGGGGCGTTCTCCAGCTGGGTCAGCCGTGGCCCCCGCCTCGGGCTGGAGTCCGGCAGGCACTGCTGCAGAAACGGAGGCAGAGGCAGGTGGAGGAGCCCCAACAAGATGGGGCGCTGGAGTTGAGCTCAGGCTGTCAGCCCCGGAATCCAAGCTCCTTGCCCTCGTGCTAACCCAGCCTCACTAACTGGCAGCTGGGGGCACCCTCCCAGCCTGCCAGGGACACCACACTGGGCACACACCACTTCGGCTGCAGGACCCCATCCTCACTGGCTGTGGCGGGAGACTGGTGAGCCGTCCTTGTAGACGGGACTCCCCCTAGGGTCCTGAAGGACTGTCCTGGGGGCTGGGGAGCTGCTGGAGGCAGCAGCCTGGGCCAGGAGATCACTGGGGTGGTGAAGGGGAGAGGGTTAGGGCTTCGGTAGGGGGACCCCCTATAGACCAGACAACGGATTCCACAGCCACCACCCCCACCCCTGGCTGACCTCACCTTCTGCGAGGGACCCAGTCCTGGACAGGGTCACTGAATTGCTGCCCCCTAACCTGTCCCCACCCACTGGAGACCTCAGCCTGCCCTGCTCACCCTGGCACCGGCCAGCCTGTCGACGCTGGGTGCCCAGGGCGGGAAAACAGGTGCGGGTTCCCATGACTGCATCTCAGGACTCCTGTCTGCGCCCCTTCTTGGCGTGTCTTTAAATGTCTTTGTTAGGCTGCTCATTATGATCCCTCCTGTTTTAATGGAAAAATCTTGTAAACACTGGGAGGACCAGTGGTCTTTTTCTTTCTTAAATAGAGATGAGGTCTCACTATGTTGCCCGGGCTGATCTCAAACTCCTGGCCTCCAGCGATCCTCCTGCCTTGACTTCCCAAAGTGCTGGGATTCCAGGCGTGAGCCACCGGGCCCGGCCCAAATTCTTCTTCTGTACTTGCTGGTTTTCCCAAAATGTGCACACACTGATGTTAGAATCGGAAAGAATATCACTCCTGTGACAGCAGTGGGAAGGTGTGTGTTACAGCCACAGGTGTCCACAGGATAGAATCTCACAGCAACAGACGTGCTAATGTGGGCACTGGAGGTTGCACCCTACACCGGGCACTGCCCATCCCTCCCCAGTTCCCAGACCAGCTACGCCAGGGATCCGGAGTCCCCTTCCATGAGTGTGACGAGGACAGGCGAGGTCTCCTGAGTCCTTACCAGCAGGTCAGGCACCCTGTTGAGTCGTCTTCAGAACCCTCAAAAGTGCACGCCCCTGCCCTGTGGGTCTGGGCCACGATCCCGGGACACAGTTCTGAATGCTGACATCCTGAAAGATCAAAATCCCAAAATTATAATTCTGGAAAAAGTAATTCGAAAACATTCTGTAAAAGACATTTGTTTGGCCGGGCGCGGTGGCTCACGCCTGTAATCCCAGCACTTTGAGAGGCCGAGGCGGGTGGATCACGAGGTCAGGAGATCAAGACCATCCTGGCTAACACAGTGAAACCCCGTCTCCACTAAAAATACAAAAAATTAGCCGGGTGTGGTGGCGGGCGCCTGTAGTCCCAGCTACTCGGGAGGCTGAGGCAGGAGAATCGCTTGAACCTGGGAGGTGGAGGTTGCCCTGAGCCGAGATTGTGCCACTGCACTCCAGCCTGGGCAACAGAGTGAGACTCTGTCTCAAAAAAGAAAAATAAATAAATAAATAAATAAAATACATTTATTTATTTATATTTTAAGGGGGATTTGAGAAACTGAAAAACACGACAGAACCCCTCATAGGCGACTTTACCCAATAAAGTCGGTGATCCTAACATTTTCTCCAGCACAGACACACAGGTGCGCTCATTCAGTCACGTGGATATGAGTTATGCGCAGATGAACCATTCACAGAGAAACTGGTCAGAACACCAACATGTTAGGTTTTGATCTTTCAGGAGCTCAGGATTTGGGATGACGGTGTTCGGGGTCAGGTCTTTTGCGGTTCTGATCGCGCCGCCTCACCGCGCGATACCAGTGCAGAACGGGGAGACCCAGATCGTCCAGGAGCTGGACTCCAGCCGGGACAGTCTGTCTGTGTCAGAGCCCGGGTCCCTCATGGGGCACTCAGCCTTCACTCGGGTTTCCTGCAAAAATGGAGAGCTTTTTTTTAAGTAAGGATGCCAAGGATGGCAGGCATGAAGCGGGCAGGCAGAGGTGGGAGCTAGTTAGCAGCATCTCCGATTACCGCGATGGGCAGAAAGAAGGTTCTAGACAACAGTGTCTTGATGAGGTCAAGAGGAACTGAAACCCCCACCCCACTTCCCCTGCCCCATCTGGTTCTGGGAAAGGGGAAATGCAGGTGCCGGCTGTGCGTGGGTCAGTGGCCCGCCCCCGCCTCTCTGCCTCGCGGACGTCCAGACTTCCGAGGCCTGGCTGTCTGCAGGGCGGCCATTGCTGTGCGCGCGCGCGCGGGCATGTGCATAGTTCAGGGAAGAGGCTGCGTTTCACAGAGACTCTGTCCCAGGAGGTAGGCATTTTTTCTTTTCTTTCTTTCCTTCCTTCCTAACTTCCTTCCTTCCTCCCTCCCTTCCTTCCTAACTTCCTTCCTCCCTCCCTCCCTTCCTTCCTAACTTCCTTCCTTCCTCCCTTCCTTCCTTCCTAACTTCCTTCCTTTCTTTCTCTTTCTCTCTCTCTCTTTTCTTTTCTTTCTTTCTTTCTTTTTTTTTTGACAGAGTCTTGCTCTATCACCCAGGCTGGAGTGCAGAGCGTGATCTCGGCTTATTGTAACCTCCACCTCCCAGGTTCAAGCAATTCTTGTGCCTCAGCCTCCTGAGTACCTGGGACTAGGGGTACGCACCTCCATGCCCAGCTAATTTTTGTATTTTTAGTAGAGATGGGGTTTCACCATGATGGCCAGGCTGATTTCGAACTCCTGGCCTTAAGTGATCCTCCTGCCTCGTTCTCCCAAAGTGCTGGGATTACAGGCGTGAGCCACCATGCCCAGCCGGCATTTTCATCTGGACTCTGCCATGGGGCTCAGCAAATCAGATGTGACCTGGTGACAGGTGCCAAGAAGGTCTGGCGACCACAGGTTTCTTGTCGGTTTCTGCCTGGGACCCCCGCACCTCCCTACCAGTATCCCCAACCCAACGAAAGACCGGCCAAGTACAAACCAAGGGCAGCCCTGAAGCCCAGGACCATGAGGCCTGGAAGGTCCCAGGACAGGTGATTTGTGGCCCTGGTGTCTCAGGTCAGGAGCAGGGCAGAGCCACCTTCCTCCCTCCCTGTGCGGGGCTGCATGAGCTCAGGGGCCTTTGGACCTGAGAAAGGTCAGGCTCACTTCCTCCCCGTGCCTGCGGTTGGCCGCAGGGGGAATATTCTCCTGACCCGAGTCCCGAAGCCCTGGGCGTGGAGTTTCCCTGGACTGGGAGAAAGTAAACACCGAGGGACTTGCCAAGAGGAAATGGAGAAGCCCAGGTGTTCTGGGCGGAGCTGAGTGTCCCGCAGGGGGTTCCGCAGCTCCTCGCCTCTGGAAGACCAAGGACAGCTTTCCCCAGGGCTACGGCCTCACGCTCCCCTCCCATCGCGGCGGGGCCTTTAGTTGGGGGTGAGTGTCCTACAGACGAGGGGCTTAAAGCTATAGGAATGCCTCGTCTCGCAGAGCTGGAGGCGGGAAGGCAGATCGGCCTGTGAGGGCCGCGGTCACTCTTGGTCCTGAGCCCTCCTTGTCCGGCTGCTGGTGTCACGGGCACTCCTTGGGGTTCCTTGGCTTGTGGGAGCATCGCGCCAGCCCCGCCTCTGTCATGAGGCCGTCTCCCCTTCTCTTCTCGAAGGACGCCTGCCAGGGCGGGGGCCTCTGCTCCACGATGACCTCATCTCGTTCTTCACTAATCACAGCTGCAAAGATTTATTTCCAAATAAAGTCGCCTTCCTGGGTTCCAGGGGACCTGATTTTGGGAGGCGCTGTTCCCCCAGCACAGGGATACAGCAGGCCCTTGGCCTCGTCGGACGTCTGGTGCCCGCGCGCCCTCTCACTCACGTTCTCCAGGCCTCTGCCCTTCTCAACACCCGGACGTGGGCGTTCAGGTGTCCTTCCTGCCCTGGCGTATGCCCCACTTAGCTGAGTGGGGGGCTTAGACCTCCGCCCCATCTGCAGTCCTCCTGGGGCCTGCCAATCAGACCCCCTGCAGCTGCATGGTTTTGGGGCATTGCTGTAAGGCCCTGGGGCCTTTCTGAATCCATCTGCAAGCTGGAGCTGAGGCCAGGAGCTGAGGCCGGGAGCAGGAGGTGAGGTTGCTAGCTGAGGCTGGGAGCAAGAGCTGAGGCCACTGGAGCTGAGGCCACTGGAGCTGAGGCTGGGAGCTGAGATGTGGAGCAGGGGCTGAGGCTGGGAGCTGAGGCTGAGGCCAGGAGCTGAGGCCAGGAGCTGGGGCTGAGGCCAGGAGCTGGGGCTGAGGCTGGGAGGAGGGGTTGAGGATACCTGGAGTTTGGGAGCTGGGCTGAGAGGCCAGGGAGGAGAGCCCTGCCGCCACCCTGCTGCCCCCCCCCGCCACCCCCCTGCGGCCACCTTGCTGCCACCCTGCCTCCTGTTCCCAGCCCTCTGGCCAGTCCCTGTGTTCGTTTTCTGTTTTCTACTTACCAGAAACTTAGCAGCTTGAAACAGCACCCGCTCGGCACACATTCCTGTTGGGAGTGTGAAATGGTGCAGCTGCTGTGGGAAATGGTCTGGTGATTCCTCGCAAAGCTAAACAATTGCCATAGCACCCTGCAGTTCCACACCTGGGGATGCACAGCCAGAAATGAAGACAGGTGTCTGAGCAAAAACTTGGACATGAGTGTTCACAGCAGCGTTATTCACAGTAGCTAGAAGGTGGAAACAACCCAAGTGTCCGTGGACCGAGGAACAGATCAACAGGCAACGGCGCACACACGATGGAGTATTGTGCAGCCAGAAAAAGGGTGAAGCTCCCTTACACATTATGGCGTGGGTGAGCCTCAGAAACATGGTGCTAAGTGACTGCGTTTATATAAAAAGCTTGCACTGATGTAAAGTGTCTAGAGTAGAGAAACCCAGGAGATGAAGTGGATTCGTGGCTTCCAGGGCCTGAGGGCAGAGGGAAGGGACCGGCTGCTGATGGGTCTCCGTTTGGGAAGATGAACGAGTTCTGGAGCTTGCTTGAGGCAGTGTCTGCACAACAGTGTGAGTGCACGGAATGTGGCTGAATTGGACTCTTTAAAATAGTTCAGGTGGGCAATGTTATGTTATGTGTGTTTTACTACCATACAAATAAGTAAATAAATGGACAAGCCTGCACCATCTTGTAGCTCACACCTGCAGGTCAGGAGCCGGCCTGGGTCCCCTGCTGGGGCCTCACCTGGGGCTCAGGCCTCCTCCCAGGCTGGTTCAGAATCCAGGTCCTTGTGGGTGTGGGACTGAGGTCCCCGTTTTCTTGCAGCTGTTGTCAGGGACTGCCCTCAGCTCCTAGGGCTTTCTCTCGGGTCCCTGCCTGGTGGCCTCTGGTGGCCCCTCCATCTTCAAGCAGCAGGGGCCGGTGGAGTCCCCCCATGAGTGGCTCTTTCTGGCCATCCCTTCTGCACCCGCCAGAGGAAACTCCGCTTCTAAAGCGTTGGTGTGATGAGGTCAGGCCCGGAGGCACCTCCCTGTTTTAAGGTCAGCGGGTTGGTGAACTTCACCATGCCTTCAGAATCCCTCTGCCACACAACACAGCTGTCTTGGGAGTAACACTGGAGGCAGAGACCACGGGCGACCTCCAAGATCTGCTTACAACAGTCATTTCGACAGAGTTGAGTCAGCTTGGGGCTTCTCCGAGTGACTGTGCACAGGGGTCCTGGGGCTTCTCCGAGTGACTGCGCGCAAGCGTCCTGGGACTTCTCCAAGTGACTGCGCACAGGCATCCTGGGGCTTCTCCGAGTGACTGCGAACAGGCGTCCTGGGGCTTCTCTGAGCGACTGCGCACAGGCGTCCCTGGGGTCCCTGGGGTTAGGATGCTGGCGCTGGCTCAGCAGGTCTGGGAAGGGCCAGGATTCCAGTGCCCAGGCTACTGTCCAGGTCCACACCATGCCCCAATGGACGCTCTCCAGCCCCTCCCTGAGGCTGGGGCCATGGGATGAGCTCAGTGGCATCCAGATCAGAGTCCACCCCCTCCACACCTTGCCATGGTCCTGATGTCACCAAGTACATTGTAGCCCTAACCCTCGTGGACCCCCCTTCATGGGGTGGTGCAGGCAGCGTGTTCTCTGAGGGTAAGGACAGGGCCCAACAGGGGCTGCCCCAAGGAGCCAGTGGAGCCATGGTTCCCCACCTGCCCACTCGTCTGCCCACCCTCCCCTGAGTGGAGGCAGAGGAGCTGAGAACGGCCTGCCGGCCAGCCCTGGGGGAACCAGGTTCCTTATGGTCTGCTCAGCCGTAGAGCCAGAGGCCCCTCCCAGCAGCCCCTGCCTGCCCGCTCTGCCAGAGCTTCTCCATGCAACTTTTCTGCAGCATAGTCCTGTTGCACAAACACCTCTCTCTGCTTTTTTCTTTCTTTCTTTTTTTTATTTAACCATATCTGCTGTATCATATAAGCACTCAGGATCTTGGTTGCAATGAATGGAAACCTATGCTAAACAACTTTCTCCGAGGGCTCTTGGGGCTCTGGAAACCAGACAGAAGGCTGGAGAATGAGGGCTGGGCATAGGCAGGTCCAGGGAGGCCAAGAGGGCAGCCTGGCTGTGAGGCAGCTGCTGGTACAGCCCAGACTGTCCCTGCTTCTGGGTCACTTGCTCCAGACCCAAAGCTCTGCCCAGGAATGTCTGGTGGTCAAACTCCAGCCATGTGGCTCCCTCTTTTCAGAGGTGAACTCAGTCTTCACTGATAAGGGTAAGGTTCCTGGTGAATCCTGCAGCTTGAATGTCCATCCCCATGAATCCGAGCTGAGCCTGCAGGGCTCCCAGCCCCAGGCCTCCATGGAGAGGAGATGAGCCGGCCCTGCTGAGCCCTGCTCAAACTGCACATGCGTGAGTTAAAGAAACGGCTATTACTGTTTAAAGCCATGCAGTGTTGGGCTGGTTTGTTAAATTGAAATAGATTACCCAGGCTAGGTGCAGTGGCTCACACCTGTAATCCCAGCATTTTGGGAGGCTGAGGCGGGTGGATCAATTGAGGTCAGGAGTTTGAGACCAGCCTGGCCAACATGGTGAAACCCCATCTCTACCGAAAACTATAAAAAATTAGTTGGTATGGTGGCATGCACCTGTAATCCGAGCTACTTGGGAGGCTGAGGCAGGAGAATCACTTGAACCAGGAGGTAGAGGTTGTAGTGAGCTGAGATCGTGCCACTGCACTCCAACCCCGGTGACAGAGTGAGACTGTCTCAAACAAACAAAAATCACCCAACACCACAGATGATCATCAAGTTCATGAAGATGGACCTTCAGTTTGCAGGGGCTGTGTGTCCATTTCATTGGCTTGGGTCTCCTTTTTTATCCTCAAGGGACTCCCAGGTGTTCCGATGCCCTGGCACTGAAGACTCAGGCCATGCCCTGGCCCACACCCTGCCCTGCATGTGTTGCAGCCTGAAGTGGTCCACTGGGCCTGGCATGTCTCAAAAGCCAAAAGGGAACAATGCTTCCCAGCTCCACATTCAGTGACAGCACGTCAGCAGCTGGAAGCCAGCATCAGTGGGGGTGTTTACACCATGGGAATGGGCCCACTCCACAGACTAGCGCTGTACCAAGAGAGCCAGTTTGGTTTCTGGGGGTCGTGGGGTCAGGTCCTCATGCTTCTCTCGGACCCACCCCCTAGAAATGTCCCCACCCAACCCCCACTGTAGCCTGGATGGACGGGGATGAGCTCTGCGGGGCTCCTGCCTGAGCCATCTTGTCTTCAGCTGCGTTTGGGCTCTGAGCTCCAGCCATGCTGGCTCCATGACCCAGGATGGGATTCATGCACTAACGTGAAGAGAGCAATCTCCGGAACAGAGGAAGGAGTGGGCCCTGGAGGAGCCGTGGCCCTGGGTGGTGGCACCAGGCAGCTGCAGGACCAGGGGCAGCGGTGAGGCACGAAGCCTCAGACTGGGTGTGGTTCCCACTCGTTCTTGCCGGAGAAACCTGCCTTTTCAAGCATAATCCAATCAAAAGGCCTTTTGTGGAGCCCAAACTAGAAGGCTTTGGGTTCCAGCACTGTGCCTCAGTTTCCTCATCTGGAGCATAAGGATGGGACCGTCACTGGGTGTAGATGTGGGGTCCCGGGAGGCGTGCAAGGGCCATGTTTGGGCAGGTGCCTGGAATGGAGGAGGCCTTGGTAAGTAAGCATTCATGAGCGAACCTCCCCTCTGCCAGCTCACGTGTCCCACTCCCTCACATGTGGGCCAGTGTGTTGTCACCCTCTCTGCAGTGAGGAAACTGAGGCCCAGCCCAACGGCAGAGCCAGCCCAGCTGTCTGGGCAGCCCGACTCCAGAGCCGGGCAGGGAATTGCCTCCTTTCACGCTCAGGGTGACTATGCCAGTGCTCACAGTGACGGGTGGGCCGGGGCCAGCTGGCCTAGGGTCTGCCTTGCCATCTGGCAACACCACATCGCTCTTCCATCCTGGCATTTGGATTTTGTTACCAACAGCTTCACCAAACTGCCTTTCATGACACCCAGGACAGCCACGAGGCTGCCTCTGCCCCTGCCCTGCCTCAGTGGGACTCACAGCAGCTCAGAGGCTGGAGGGAGGTCTGGAAGCCCCTAGTGCTCAGTAGAGCAGTGAGATGGGAGAGAAGCAGCTGGGGAAGGAGGCCAGGTGAGCCTGGTGGGAGGCCTCTCAGTTTCTGCACACTTGGGAACATTCCAGAATGACTGGCATTTCCCATGACTTTCTTTGGGATGAAGTGAGGCTGAGAATGTGAAGTTCCCAAGGGTTACAGACGCTTACTGTTGCAGACACAAATGACTACGCATTCCATCACGGGACAGTTTTCCTTTGGAAAGAGAATGACCCAATTTCCTTTTTTTCTAAAACTTAAGTCATTCTGCCAAATTTCAACATCCTAATTTTAAATCACTGGTAGAACCTCGATCCTGAAGTCTATCTTGGCCTCACTACAAGACCCCCAAAGAGCCGTCATCCCTGATAAGGTGGTTTTAAGTTTTAGTGATTGTTATTTTGCAATTCTTAGATTTTATTCACAAAATCCACGTGGACTCACTTCTAGCTCAAGCCATCTCCATGTCCCCGGCCACCACTGCCTGCCTGCCCTTCCCTGTTTATGGGTCTTTGTTTGGAGTCACCTCTTGTTTGCCTCAAATAATTAATTTTGAGTTGCTTTTTCGGGAAGGAAATGTTCTTGGTGCAATTTCTGGCCTCTATGTAGCTGAGAATGTTTTTTCTGTTGCCTGGACTGGTGCAGCGGGTCTCTCTATAGTGACCCGGCCAAGCACAGAAGTCTGGGTTTGCAGCTGTGAGACTCCAGACATCACCCCATGGTCTCCTGGCGTTGGTGGGTTTGCAGCCATGAAGCTCCAGCCGTCGCCCCGTGGTCTCCTGGCATTGGTGGGTTTGCAGCCATGAAGCTCCAGCCGTCGCCCCGTGGTCTCCTGGCATTGGTGGGTTTGCAGCCATGAAGCTCCAGCCGTCGCCCCGTGGTCTCCTGGCATTGGTGGGTTTGCAGCCATGAAGCTCCAGCCGTCGCCCCGTGGTCTCCTGGCATTGGTGGGTTTGCAGCCATGAAGCTCCAGCTGTCGCCCTGTGGTCTCCGTGGTCTCCTGGCACAGGATGCTGTTGGGCTACTCAGTTTCTCTCTGTGCTTGTCTGGTGTTTTATGCTTGAAGTGGAAGATTTCCACCAGATTCATTTTCATTAATTTTGCTTGTCCCCGTGAGCCGTTTGATTCAATAGATTCAGATCTGTCTTCAGTTCTAGAAGTTCCTTCTCTTACATACTCTATGGCTGCACCGTTCCGGTTGTTCGAGTTTCTTTATCTGGAAAATTGCTCCTTCGCCCAGCAGGTTTCTGGCTTCCGTCCTCCATGTCTGCTTTCTCTCTCCTCATCTCTGCCTTCCTCCTCCCTGGGGCATGGGGCGTGGGGCGTGGGGCGTGGGGCTGCCGCCGCCTGTGTCTCGGCCTCCTGGTCCGGCTCTGTGCTTGTGGGTACTGTTCCTTCAGCTCCCAGTGCCCTTGAAAGCTGCCGCTGGGTCTCTCCTGAGATCACCTCCTCACACCTGCCCTCAGCTAATTCATGCCCATCCACCAGCTCCTGTTCCATTCCCGTCTGTTTCATCTGATGTCCCACCAGCTCCTGTTCCATTCCCATATATTTCCTCTCACCAGCTCCTGTTCCATCCGCATCTATTTCATCTATTTCATCTGACTCCTCACCACCTCCTGTTCCATTCCTGTCTATTTCATCTGACTTCTCACCAGTTCCTGTTGCATTCCCATCTATTCCATCTGACGTCTCACCAGCTCCTGTTCCATCCCTGTCTATTTTATCTGACATCTCACCAGCTCCTGTTCCATCCCCATCTATTTCATCTGACGTCTCACCAGCTCCTGTTCCATCCCTATCTATTTCATCTGACATCTCACCAGCTCCTGTTCCATCCTTGTCTATTTCATCTGATTTCTCACCAGCTCCTGTTCCATCCCCGTCTATTTCATCTATTTCATCTGACTTCTCACCAGCTCCTGTTCCATCCCCGTCTATTTCATCTGACATCTCACCAGCTCCTGTTCCATTCCCGTCTATTTCATCTGACATCTCACCAGCTCCTGTTCCATTCCCATCTATTTCATCTGATGTCTCACCAGCTCCTGTTCCATCCTTGTCTATTTCATCTGATTTCTCACCAGCTCCTGTTCCATCCCCGTCTATTTCATCTATTTCATCTGACTTCTCACCAGCTCCTGTTCCATCCCCGTCTATTTCATCTGACATCTCACCAGCTCCTGTTCCATTCCCGTCTATTTCATCTGACATCTCACCAGCTCCTGTTCCATTCCCGTCTATTTCATCTATTTCATCTGACATCTCACCAGCTCCTGTTCCATCCCCGTCTATTTCATCTATTTCATCTGACATCTCACCAGCTCCTGTTCCATTCCCGTCTATTTCATCTGACATCTCACCAGCTCCTGTTCCATTCCTGTCTATTTCATCTGACATCTCACCAGCTCCTGTTCTATTCCTGTCTATTTCATCTGACATCTCACCAGCTGCTGTTCCATCCCCGTCTATTTCATCTGACATCTCACCAGCTCCTGTTCCATCCCCATCTATTTCATCTGATGTCTCACCAGCTCCTGTTCCATTCCCATCTATTTCATCTGACATCTCACCAGCTCCTGTTCCATTCCCATCTATTTCATCTGACATCTCACCAGCTCCTGTTCCATTCCCATTTCATCTGACATCTCACCAGCTCCTGTTCTATTCCTGTCTATTTCATCTGACATCTCACCAGCTGCTGTTCCATCCCCGTCTATTTCATCTGACATCTCACCAGCTGCTGTTCCATCCCCGTCTATTTCATCTGACATCTCACCAGCTCCTGTTCCATCCCCGTCTATTTCATCTGACATCTCACCAGCTCCTGTTCCATTCCCATCTATTTCATCTGACATCTCACCAGCTCCTGTTCCATTCCCGTCTGTTTCATCTGACATCTCACCAGCTCCTGTTCCATCCCCGTCTATTTCATCTGACATCTCACCAGCTCCTGTTCTATTCCCGTCTATTTCATCTGACATCTCACCAGCTCCTGTTCCATTCCCATCTATTTCATCTGACATCTCAGCACCCAGTGCCTACACTTAATGATTTCCTGAATTTTTCCAGTGAAACTAGCGCCTAAATGTATTCTTTCTTCCTTCAGAAAGTGTTTTTAATCCGCAGGTTGAGTACTGTGTTTTCCTGATTTGATAAAACAGAATATTTTTATAGCTCTGCCAGTTTTCCTTTTCTTCCTCATGAATAATCAGTGTGATTCAGCTGGGACTTTCCCTGTTGAACAGGGAGAGTGGGTTTTTCCAGCCTCTCCTCCTTTTCACTCCGCTGTGGTTGAATTCCTACTTACTCTTTCGGCAGATGGTGTTTGCCAACTTAGTTTTGCAGCTGCCTGGGGGGACTGGGGTGGAAGCAGCCCCGGGAAACCCCATGGGGGACTTTGTGTCTTTTACTCCATCACAGCGAAGCCACGGGGCTGGGCCAGGCCCTGCCCTTTGGGAACGGGCTCCTCCGGTGCTGGCCTTGGCCTTGGCCCCACTTCATCCTGGCCCCTGCCCAGGCTTCCAGCCCCTGCCCACAGCTGCCCCCTCCAGGGGCTGCCACTGTCCAGGTCAGGGAAGGCTCTTGCTACCTGGGGAGAGGACGCCCTGGCCAGGAACTGTCCCTCAGCTTTCTGTGGTCTCTGCGTCCCCCGTGCCCTCCGGGTGCCCTGCTGGGGCCCTGCCTCCCCTTGTCGCTCAGCCTTCATGGTAGGGGCTGCGGGTCCCAGCGCCCCTCCTCCTCCTGGTCACTCACCTCCCACTGAAGCAGCCCCGTCCGCACCAGTGTCCGGGAAACCCCAGTGAGGCCCCTCCCTGCCAGACCCCAGGTGTGGGGACTTCTGCTCCACCTGCCGCATCTGCCACGGGGCCCTTTGGAGAAAGTGTTTTACCCAAAGAGGCGAGTCCTGGTGATGCTGGAGCCTGGCCCTCATTGCTGTCAGCCCCCAGCACCTGGTACAAAGGCTGCTCATCCCAGCCTCTGAGCCCTGAAGACAGCGGAGGGCAGCCTGAGACACAGGACCCTCTCCCACCAGCTCCAGGGGCCAATGCCAGCCTGGCCAGCGGCCGGGACCAGCACAGAGGCTGTGGATGGGGAGGGTGGTGCTAGAGGCAGGGGGCATGCTGGCGGTCTTTTGGGGGTGGTGGACAGCCCCACACCCTGCTTGCAATGGTGCGTCAGGCAGTGGCCCCTGGTGCCGGCTGCTTCCCCAGCAGTGACCTTGGCTTCTCTTCTGCAAGCCCCTGCCTGCCCCGAGATGCCAAGCCCCAGGATCCACCAGAACTGCCCTCACTGCCTATGGCCCCGAGCGCCCACCCTCGGGGCTGGACCTCTGCAGGAGGACAAGCCATGCCAGCCTCAACTAGTGGAGACCTCTGTGGCCACCTATGGGTCCTCTGCACTGTGTGTGGGGCAGTGGGGATGGAGCTTCCTGCCCCCCGGGGCCTGCTCTGCTCCTGCTCCTTGGACCTGGAGGAGCCATATCCACACAGACATGCATGACAAAGGCGGCTGCAGACACGCGTGATGAATGCAGCATGACGAGCCAGACCCAGGATGGTGCCTCTCCCCGGACAGGAGCACTGGCCCGAGCCTGGCCCTGGGTGAGCTGCACAGCCATTCCCTGCCTCGATTTCCCATCTGAAATCAGAGCACTCCCTCCACAGGCTGGCACGAGGACTAAGATCAGGGTAGACCCGTGACCCTAGGGGAGGGTCCCCACAGGCATGAGCTCCTTGGCTTTGTTTCACGACGATTGTGACCACCAAGCAGACGTAAAGCATCCCGCAGCGTTTAGGCCCTACCAGAGCATAGCCTTGGCTGATGTGGTCCTCACCCACCGTGCCTGGCATGACATCTGCCGGCCTATGCTGAGAGGCCGAGAAAGGATGAGGGGTGGGGAGGGTATTCTCTGCATCTGCCCTCCTGTCCACGGGACACCAGGCCCTGACCTCTGACTGAGGTGGGGATGGGTCCCAGGTGGGCCCGTCCGAAGCCTGCCTCAGGAGTGTGAATCTGTGGCTAGGGCCACTTTCCCAGGACACCTGGACATCAGCTGGCTGAGGTCCCCACCCCTGGAGGCTGGATCAGAGGGGGCCAGAGGGGAAGGAGGCAGTGTCCAGCCCCTGAGAGGAGCAGGGAGGAGGGATGAGGCCAGAGTCCGAGGCTGGCGGGCCACCCGGGGGCCACTGCTCCAGGCCTGGTTTGGGATCACAGATCACCCTGCTGACACGCTCCCTGTCTGCATCTGCACGGAGGAGTTTGCTGGCTGTGGCCTGCAGCCCACACATCCCAACCACAGACACGCTCTTTCCCCACCTTTTGGTCCCTCTAACAACTCAATGCCCAGAACTTTCTATTGCCCAGGACTCTCAGGGTCCCTTCGGAGGCCGGACAGACCCTCCCCTCCCCAGGCCTTCGTGCAGCCCCTGCTGCATGCCAGGCCCACCTTGGTGAGGCCGTGTCGGGCTGAGCTCCTGGTCATTCTGCAGCTGGCTGGGCCCAGCTCCCTTTCCAGTTGCCCTCAGGCCACCCAGGAGCAGCTGCGTAAGGATTGCTAAGCCTGAGTTATCTGCATCTTTCTTCTTTCACTAATTTCTTTCTTTTTTTTTTTTTTTGAGACAGAGTCTCACTCTGTCACCCAGGCTGGAGTGAAGTGGCGTGATCTCGGCTCACTGCAACCTCTGCCTCCCGGGTTCAAGTGATTCTCCTGCCTCAGCCTCCCAAGTACCTGGGATTACAGGCACCCGTCAACACACCTGGCTAATTTTTGTATTTTTAGTAGAGACGGGGTTTCACTATGTTGGCCAGGCTGCTCTCAAACTCCTGACCTCAGGTGATCCACCCGCCTCGGCCTCCCAAAGTGCTGGGATTACAGGTGCGAGCCACTGCTCCTGGTCCACTAATTTCTTTTTCATGCTGATAGATGTCCTGTTCTTGAACCATCTTTGCATTCCTAAAATAAACCACCTGCTTGGGGGTGGTGTGTGATGATTTTGACACATTGGTAGTATATTTTTGCTAATATTTTATCCAAACTGTTTGCATCTATAGGTACAAGCAACATAGCTTTATCATTTTATATGCTCCCCCCACCACCTTTTTTTGTTTTGAAATGGAGTTTCGCTCCTTTTGCCCAGTCTGGAGTGAAGTGGTGCAATCTTGGCTAACCGCAACCTCTGCCTCCCAGGTTCAAGTAATTCTCCTGCCTCAGCCTCCTGAGTAGCTGGGATTACAGGCACGTGCCACCACACCTGGCTAATTTTGTATTTTTAGTAGTGACAGGGTTTCTCCATGTTGGTCAGGCTGGTCTCGAACTCCTGACCTCAGGTGATCCACCCGCCTCGGCCTCCCAAAGTGCTGGGATTACAGGCTTGAGCCAGCGCAACTGGCCCTATATGCTCCCTTGACAAAAGCTATGCCTTCATAAATAGGAGGTTTCCCATCTTTTTCTGTGGCCTAGAAAAGTTAGAATTATCTTTTTAAAGGTTAAATAAAATTCAACTGGTCTGCACTTTCCTTAAAGATAAATATCCATCACCTTTCTAATTTCTCCTGTGGAAGGCGGACTATTAGAATATTCCAGTTCTTCTAGGATTGAGTTTGGTGATTTCTATTCTGCTGGAAAAGCAGCCCTCTCTGTTTTCATGGGGATGGACTTGACTGTCTTCATCAGTCCCAAAAGTCCCAGGGTGGACACTGCTGCCCAGCCTGGGTGAGATGCCCACCTTCAGCCACGTCTCGGGACAGGAGCTGGGGCAGGCACCAGCCTGGGTCCAAGGTCTCCCGGGACCAGCCTAGGTGGCCACGTGGCCGCCCTGCAGGAAGGACGGCTCTCCCTTGTGGTGTTGGGGAGGTGACTTCCATGACAGCGACTGTCACGGACACTTCTGGGAGAGATGAGAAGGGAACAGATGATTTTGGGGCCGTTCAGGTTTCACACACGGTTTTAGTCCCAACATTGCAGTCCTCATCGGCAAACGTGATCCCTCCCCCACCGCGTCGGAACATTGTGTACCAGGTTGTATCTTATTGTTTGAAAACAAGTTCTGCTAGTTAATTGGTTCGGGAGCAGCACGGGTAAGTAACCTCCCCATCTTCCCAACTTGGAATGTCTGCCTCTTTGTAGATGTATCATTGTTGATAGGCTTTTTATTAAAGTTAAATTCCCTTTATGTTTTTAACGTTTGATTATAATTTAATGTATTCATTTTTCTTTTTAAGCATTTCAAATACCTGACAGGAAACATTTGCAAAACAGACAGCCAGACTTGTCAAACACTTAAATTACTCTTATCCTTTTAATAAATCAAGCTCATAGCGAACCAAATGCACTTAAACATTCTAATAGCTTCACAAACTTAGTTACTGAACATCTCCCAGCTTAAAGTTATAACTCTAATAGAAATAATACATTATCCCTAAACTGTACTTTAAAAATGACTATGCAGTTTGGGAAGCTGAGGCAGTGGGTCACTTGAGACCAGCCTGGGCAACGTGGTGAAACCCCGTCTCTACTGAAAATACAAAAAGTAGCCGGGTGCCTGTAGTCTCAGCTAGTTGGGAAGCTGAGGTGAGAGAATCACTTGAGCCCAAGAAGTTGAGGCTGTAGTGAGTAGTGATCACACCACTGCACTCCAGTCTGGGCAATGGGAATGAGACCCTGTCTCAAAATAGTAATAATAATAATAATAATAATAATAATAAATAATAATGACTGATACAAAGAGTTGGCTCACTGAATTATTTCTAGTAAATTTTTGTTTGTTTCTATATAGTATGGTTTATTGCTGACTTTGACATATCTGTAAAGAATTTAACATTTTGGCCAGGCACGGTGGCTCACGCCTGTAATCCCAGCACTTTGGAAGGCCAAGGCAGGTGGATCATCTAAGGTCAGGAGTTCAAGACCAGCCTGGCCAACATGGTAAAACCCCGTCTCTACTAAAAATACAAAAATTAGCCAGGCATGTTGGCAGGTGCCTGTAATCCCAGCTACTCGGGAGGCTGAGGCAGAAGAACCACTTGAACCTGGGAGGCGGAGGTTGCAGTGAGCCGAGATTGTGCCATTGCACTCCAGCCTGGGTGACAGAACGAGACCTTGTCTCTGCCAATTAAAAAAAATCATATTCTGGGCCGGGCGTGGTGGTTCATGCCTGTAATCACAGCATTTTGGGAGGCCAAAGCAGGAGAATTGCTTGAGTTCAGGAGTTCAAGACCAGCCTGGGCAACATAGCAAGATCTGGTCTCTATATTTAAAAAATAATAATAATCATGGCTGGGCGCGGTGGTTCACACCTGTAATCCCAGCACTTTGGGAGGCTGAGGCAGGTAGATCACTTGAGGCCAGAAGTTTGAGACCAGCCTGGCCAACATGGCAAAACCCTGTCTCTACTACTGAAAATTAGCCGGGAATGGTGGCACACGCCTATAATCTCAGCTGCTTTGGAGGTTGAGGCACGAGAATCGCTTGAACCTGGGAGGCAGAGGTTGCAGTGAGCCAAGATTGTGCCACTGCCCTCCAGCCTGGGTGACAGAGCGGGACTCTATCTCAAAAAAAAAGTAAAAATAAAATAATCATATTCTGCATATTCATCCCATATCAGATACACAATTTGCACCTACCTTCTCCCATTTCATGGTTGTGTTTTCACTGTTCAGTGTCCTTGGTGCACAGATGGTTTAAATTTAATGTTTTTTTCTGTTGTTGCTTGTGCTTTTGGTGTCATATCCCAGAAATCACTGCCAAAAGCGATGTTGTCAAGCTTTTCCCCTGGGTTTTTGTCTGAGAGTTCTATAGTTTTTGCTGTTACATTAGGGTTGTTGGTCTGTTCTGAGTTAGTTTTGGTACATGGTGTGAGGTAGGGGTCCAGCACTATTCTCTTGAGCGTGGAGATGGTGATGGGCTTTTCCGAGAAGAAGTAGTTACCCAGGATTTTTCCCTGTAGATGGCTCTGTGTTCTTGGTTTGCTTTGCCTCTGGTTGTAAACTACTGGCAGAGCAGACTGTGGACATGAGATCAAATGAAGGTTTAATGAAGGCCATTTGTTTAACCTTGGCTTGGATTTGCAAGTAAACAGACTTAGAGACAGACCCAGACATCTGAAACCACTTGATTAGTCTATGAACAACACAAATTCCACACACAGATGGAAATTTGACCCTTGGAAACTTACCTTATGTGCTGCCTTATCCTCAGCTCCTAGCAGGCTCAATACTAACTTGGAAAATGGAAGGATTGTGGGAATCCTGCATCGTTGCTGCTCATGGATTCTACCCATTCCTAGCGGTTTAGAGGCTACCCAGCCGGCTCCTTCTGCCTGGCCTCCCTCTGCCTGTCTGTCCGTCCAGCCAGCAACACTGTTCTCGCTCCTGTCCTCTGGCCATGGTGGCCCTGTCCCATGGCGTCACATGGGCACACATCTCTGTGTTCGTCATCCAGGCCAGGAGCCTCTTGTCTACTGGCCTTGGGACCTGGCTTGCTGTGTGCTCTGGGCCTGGGAGCCTCCCTCCATCCATAGACTCAGGCCATGCTTATGCCCCGTGCTCACATGTGTGAGGGGGTCTGCAGTGCACGTGTGATGTGGTGTGTGCGGCACTCTCAGCTGCCTTTCCTGTCTTCTCTCCCCTGAGCCTAGGCAGTCCTCCACCATGTTGGGACGCAGGGCCCCAATAAGAGGGATCTTATTTCTCCTTTGCTTGTGAAGCTCAATTTGGCTGGATATGAAATTCTGGGTTGGAAATTATTTTCTTTAAGAATGTTGAATATTGGCCCCCAATCTCTTCTGGCTTGTAAAGTTTCTGCTGAGAGGACCACTGTTAGTCTGATTCCACTGCTGTCCCATCAGTGGCACAGGGCCCTCCATGTCCTTGGTGCACATTGGCCCCAAGGGACCCAGACAAGGTGGGGCTGGGTGGGGGCTGGCGTGGGCTGCGTACACCCAGGTCGAGCTGAGCCTGGCCCACATTGGGCACCTACAAGTCAGGAGGACCCCCACCCACCTGGTACTTACACATCAGGGGTTCCCAACCCCCGGGCCTCAAACCACTACTGGTCTGTGGCCTGTTAGGAATGGAGCCGCACAGCAGGAGGTGAGGATGGGGAGCAGTGAGCATTCCAGCCTGAGCACCACCTCCTGTCAGATCAGCGGCCACATTAGAGTCTCATAGGGGCGCAGGGGAGGGATCTCAATTGTGTGCTCCTTATGAGAATCTAATGCATGATGATCTGAGATAGAACAGTTTCATTCCAAAACCATCCCCCTACCTGCATCCATGGAAAAATTGTTCTCCATGGAACTGTCCTGGTGCCCAAAAGGCTGGGGAGTGCCATTGTAGAGCACACAGGAAGCTCTGTGATTTGAGGCATCAGGACGGAGACGGGGGACAATGGTGTTATTTCAAAAGGCTGCATGCGGTTTGTCCTTCTTCCCTCAGGACGAGGTGTGACGAGCCAGAAAGTCTGATGGGGCTTCCCAGCACTATCCTAAGTCCTCCTCTGTAGGGCCTTGGGCTGCCTCTGGACCAGGAGGCCACCACTCGGCCAGTCCCCCAGACCCCAGGGGCTGGGGCTGCTCCCTGCTGGGCTGTCTGGCTGGCTTTCCCTGCCCGCTCTGATGGCGAGTCATTCTGGGTCTCACTTGTGACTGTGAGTGGCTTCAGGACACAGGACACAGTTCACATCTCAGGGCTTTAGGCTCTGGGCTCTCTCTGGACATCTAGGGGCCAGGGAGGGACCTCAGGCCTTTGTAATGGGAGGTGACCCTTCTTCCCTGGACACACAGCTGACAATAGACACCCCCCCGCCACCGTGCATGAGCACATGGGGGTCCCCACCCAAGGGTGTCACGTGATAGGATGAGGGCAGGGATCCACAGCTCGGGCTGGTGGAGCGGGGCGGGTCTGGGCAGAGGCCCCTGGTGCTGGCCTCTGTGTTTGGCAGAGATGCAAAGGCAGGCAGGGAGGGGAAGCTTCGGAGTGGGAGAGCGGAGGCACAGGTGTGCCCTGGGAAGGCAGGCGGCCAGGTGTGGGGGTGGATCACCAGACAGCAGGGTTCCTATGGGATAGGTGAGGGCTGCACAGTGGCTTTCTCTGGTTGGTCCTAAGTTTAAAGCGAAGCCGGGTGCGGTGGTTCACGCCTGTAATCCTAACACTTTGGGAGGCCAAGGCCGGCGGATTACTTGAGGTCAGGAGTTTGAAAACAGGCTGGCCAACATGGTGAAACCCCATCTCTAATGAAAATACACAAAAAATAGCCATGCGTAGTGCCAGGCACCTGTAATCCCTGCTACTCGGGAGGCTGAGGCTAGAGAATCGCTTGAACCCATGAGGCAGAGGCTGCAGTGAGCTGAGATCACGCCACTGCACCCCAGCCTGGGCAACACAGCAAGATTCTGTCTCAAAAAAAAAAAAAAAAAAGTGGGAGCAAAAATTAGGGAAGCTAATTAATGAGTGAATTACATTTGTCATTTGATGTATTAATCCAGTCCCAGCTGTTTGGAGCTGATGGTAACAGGAGATGACAGTCTCCCTTCCTATGACTCAACACAGCAGGCGGCCTCTGGGCTGCTTACCAGGGATGAGGGCGACCTGCCGGGCTGGTTATGGGGGCAGGGGGCGGCCTCCTGGGCTGGGTGCTGCAGATGTGGGGTGGAGTTCCATTTTTATAGCTGGGCTGGCCGCTGTCCATGTGCACATTCAGTCTCTAACAACTAAAATTTCTCATCGTAAGTTTAAGTAGTTGCAAAGGATATAACTTCTGATATATTATAAAACCAATATGTAAGAAATAACCATGAAGTCACTCTTTTAAATGTATTCAAAACCCCAGTGATTTGATAGCCACCATTATCTGTTTTAAAAATACAGGCAAGCTGGGCGTGCTGGCTCATGCCTGTAATCCCAGCACTTTGGGAGGCCAAGGCCAGAGGATGACTTGAGCCCAGGAGTTCCAGACCAGCCTGGGCAACATAGCAAGACCCCATCTCTATAGAAGTAAAAATAAAAAATTAGCCATGGTGTGATGGCACGGGGCTGTGGTCTCAACTACCCGGGAGGCTGAGATGGGAAGATCACTTGAGCCCAGCAGGTCGAGGCTGCAGGGAGCCGTGATCACATTACCGCACTCCAGCTGGGATGACAGAGCAAGATCTTGTCTCAATTCATCCGTCCATCCATACATCCATGCGTCACTCAGTTTAAAAGAACAAAAACCAAAGAAATCTGAAAAGCTTACAACGAAAAGACGCTCAGTATTCTCTTCTGCTCCCTGGATTAGCTGGGTGGGCGCCAGGTCATCACAGGGTCCTTGTAAGAGGAAGGCAAGGGGTCAGAGTCGGGCAGAGGAAGCCAAGGTCAGAGGGGAGGAGAGGCTGCTGACTTTGAAGATGGAAGAGAGGCCTGAGCCAAGGGGTGCAGCGGATCCTAGAAATGGTAAGAGGGACACGGATCCTCCCCTAGCGCCTCCAGGAGGAGTGGAACCCAGCCAACACCTGGATCGGAGCTTCTGACCTCCAGGGCTATAGGAGAATAAATGTGTGTTGCTGAAGCCACTGACTAGTCAGCTACTGCAGCCGTTGGAAACTACAGCTATTATCACAATGCTCATAAAACACGCTCCAGCAGCGTGAGAACAAAGACAGTTGTGTGGTGGTTATGAAACCTCACCTAACAAGACCATGTTTAAGAAAAGCCAAATAAAAACAAGAAGTAATTATTTAAGCGGTATCCTAATAAACGGCTTGCAAAAATATGTGAGCAAATGAAGTGGTCTCCATCCAGAACCTTGATGCTGGTATTTATTTTGCTACTTAAGAGAGTAAGAGGGCCATTTGGATCGTGTCACGGAGGGTGTTTCGACATCATGTTCCTGCTGGCAGTTGCAGAGGCAACACACTGGTCCAGACTGTGCATCTGGGCTCCGGGCCGCTTCCCGTGGGGCAGGGCAGCTGCTCCAGGAAGAGGCTGAGAGCTGGGGTCTGGGCGACCGGGCTGGGATCTGCGCCGGGTGGGGAGGAGAAGCCCACCGCACTGGGGTTCAGGGGTTCCCAGAAGAGGAGACCAAAGCCATGCATGGTGCTTTGCAGCCTGAGTCTGAGCTGAGCTGGTGGGGGGCCCCCAACACAAGGAGGACGCACCGGGTCACAAGGACTGTGCTCGCTGAACATCAGGGACAGGGTGGGCCCACCTTCCCAAAGCCATCAGTGCTCCCCACTGGGCCAGCGTCTGGCTCACAGCTGGGAGAGCTGGGAAGGGCTTCATGGGTCATGGGCACCCACCAAAGGCAGTGTTGCTGACCAGATGGAGCCAGGAAAACCAAAGTTGCAGCTTTTTTTTTTTTTTCCAGAACACAAGATTCCCTTAGAGTGTTGTTCTTCACGGTTCGTGATTTGGTTCAATTGTTACCATTCCTGATGCTTCCTCCTAGGAAACAAGAGTAAACCACAATGGCCTGTAAAACAAATATTAAAATCTCGCATGTACTCTTGGGACAGACGTCGTCTTGAGTGACGGCCTTCCCGGCCCTGACCAATGCCTGTGCACATCCTGAGTTTGTCTGAGAGCCAGAGACTCCCTCTGAGAAATGGGATGGCTCCAGCTGGGAAGCCCCCGCCCTGCCAAGGAATGTCACGAGCCTCAAGCAGATTTGCTCTTAGATATTTCTTTTTAATGGAGTCTAACAGTGATTGTTGAGCCGTCCTTCATTTTTTTTTTTTTTTTTTTTGTAAGATGCCTCTGTCAAGAAGGAGCCACGAGTTGGCTTTCATGGAACGGGCGCTCTTGGTGGCCAAATAGAAATAAAACCTGGCTGTCTGGTCCTGATCCACTCACAGAAGTGGCGTAAACACCTTATTTATGATCTGGGACATTCAACACCATCTTATAAAAGATTCATAGAATACACATTCACACACCCACAAAAATCAAAAGAGCAGATTTTCCAAAAATAGGTGCAAGAAAGATCCAACTTCCAGGATAAAATTTTAGAACCAACATTTCCATTAACAAAAGCCGTCTTGTCTAAAACTCTACCGACCGCGCTAAAATCCCATGCAAAACAGAGCTCTGGTTACGTAGATCGTGATCAATAATGAGAAACTGTGAGGCGTCCCCGTGGGATCTGACACTTCCTAGGGGAGCTTCTCTCCACTGGTAATAAAGATATAATTAGGAATTTCAACTACCTGCGATTTTGCCAACTTACGGCATTTGTTGAGAATTTCGGTCCCTGTGTTTATGCACACACCTTTCAACCTTTTAGATTCGACGGTGATGGGTTAGTAAACGTCAATTCTAAAGTGGTCGTTTTCAACCAGGGGCAATTTTACCCCGCAGGGGACACTGGCAGTGTCTGGAGACATGTTTGGTTGTCATGACTTGGGGTAGAGGTGCCATGGGCACCTGGAGGGTGGAGGCCAGGGTGCGGCTGAATACCCTAACCACACAGGATGGCCCCAGGACAAAGATGCCCCTGGTGCTGAGAGCAGGGCCCTGTTCTAAGAGATGGGTGGCTGGAGCCTGGCTGGAGGGCACTAGTGGCACTCTGGGCTGGTCTCCCAGGGCCCCATCTGCCAGGTCGGGGGCCCACGTGGGCCTGCAGGATGTGCGTGCTTCTCTGCTGTTGAGATTGCATCAGCACAACACCCACAGCCGTGACACGGGGGCAGGCACCTCAGTGACGCCAGAGTCGGGACGGGAGGTGTGGAGATCTGGGCTTGCTTCCTCTTTTCAGTCCCAGGACAGCTCCTCTTTGGCTGTGGGAGGCCCAGCTTCAGCCTTGTCTGTGGCTTCCTGGTGGGAGGACACAGGCCTTGAGGGACGTTTGTCCGAGACGGTCCTCATCCTACTGGTAGGGACACAGAGCACCTGTTCCTCTGGCCCCTCCAGGAGCAAGACACATGCACTGCTGAGGCCTTGGAAGCCTACACAGGTTTATCACCCACGGCCAGACCTGTCTGTCAGGGAGCAGGTGGGGTCATCCTGCCCTGAAGCACCGATGAGCTGATCCCGGTCATGCAGAGCGGGTGGGGACCTCTTGGCCGGGCCTGTTCATGTAGCACACACGGCTTTGCTGCCCATAGAATCCAGGGCCCCCAGTGTGAGCACCACTCTCCATCCCTGAGGCCGAGCCTTACCCTGGAGGCAGCCTCAGGTGAGATGCCCCTAATGGACCCACCTGGCAATGGACCGCTCTCAGGTCCTTCAGCTCGGTGCACTCACCCGGGAGCCCTGCGTTCTGTCCTGGGGTAGAGGCTCAGGGTGGGTTTGAAGCCATATAGTCAGCTCCCAGAGTCACAGAAACGTCCAAGGAAGAAAACTGTCCGATTACAGACTTTTTAAATTCATTCATAGTTTAATCAAGAGAACTTGCTGTTCCTTCCTCAAATTTCCTAGAATTGGTCTTCTCATCATCACCACCTAGGGCACAGCTGTGGCCAAGGCTCCCATGATGAAGCGTCTGTGTCGGCGCTGACGAGGTCTGCCGAGGACGCGTTTCTCTCTGCAGCCCAGCACCAGTCTCAAGGCCATCGGCTCCGACAGCGTCACCTCCTGGGACCTTCCCTTCATGTATGGTCCCAGCGGCATGCGGGCCTGGTGGAGGAGGTTCTGGCCTGCCACCCCGGGATGGCCGGTCCAGGCACAGGGCCGATTGTCCACTTCTGGCCCCTGAGGTACCGGGAGGGCTGGTGAGCAGCATGTCTCGCTCTGAGACCAGCCAGGCTGCTGGGGCAGGCATCTGATGTACAGTAGTTCCCACACGTGGCAATGTCACCAGCAAGAGCCACGTGTGATAAATTCAGGCCGTCCACCGTGGCAACACTGGGAAGGCTGATTCTGTCGGAAAGGATTGGCCTTGGGCCATCACTGTTCAAAGAAGAAGAAATCCCTGGATCGCTGTCTGATCCAACTCCAGACAGACACTCCACACAGGATTCCTCCTGGGGATCACGGCTCTTCTCTTGGCGGAGAAGAAGGAGGGAGAATGAGCCCATGTCGGGGGCCTCTAGGCAGCCCACCACAGCCCTACAACTCAAAGAAAACTCACCAGTCCCTGGTCACTCGGATGTCCTTGGAGGTGCTTGGATTTACTGCAGGGACCCCAAGAGTCGGCCACGGCAGAGCCCTGTCTGCCAGCCCACCGAGGACTCGGGGAGGGGAGGGAACACTGCAGCAGAAGGGAAAATGGGTCCACGCTCAGCTTCTTGGTTTATCATTTTAGACTTTATGCGTTGGCTTCCTGCGACACATGGTTACATTTTAACCCTTTTACAACCACATTTCCTCCCCCAATCCTCTCAATGTCATGATTTTTCTTTTTTCTTTTTTCTTTTTTTTTTTTTTTGAGACGGAGTCTCGCTCTGTCGCCCAGGCTGGAGTGCAGTGGCACAACCTCGGCTCACTGCAAGCTCCGCCTCCCGGGTTCACACCATTCTCCCGCTTCAGCCTCCCGAGTAGCTGGGACTACAGGCACCCGCCACCAGGCCCAGCTAATTTTTTCATATTTTTAGTAGAGATGGGGTTTCACCCTGTTAGCCAGGATAGTCTCGATCTCCTGACCTCGTGATCCGCCTGCCTCAGCCTCCCAAAGTGCTGGGATTACAGGTGTGAGCCACCATGCCCGGCCATGATTTTTCTTTTGGAAATGGAGTCTCACTCTGTCGCCCATGCTGGAGTGCAATGGCACAATCTCAGCTCGCCGCGCCCTCTGCTTCCTGGCTTCAAGCAATTCCCTTGCCTCAGCCTCCTTTGTAGCTGGGATTACAGATGCGCGCCACCATGCCCAGCTAATTTTTGTATTTTTGGTAGAGACAGGGTTTCACCATGTTGGCCAGGCTGGTCTCGAACTCCTGTCCTCAAGTGATCCACCCACCTCGGCCTCCCAAAGTGCTGCGATTACAGGCGTGAGCCCCACGCCCTGCCTCCTTGTCATGGCTTTTACTCCACAGTGTGTATGCCCTTGAAATTGAATAAACATGGATTACGACAGAGACCACTGTTGTGCTATGATTACATTTGTCAACTTAGATAACAGAGAGGCTCTGTGAAAGAAAACGACATTTATTCAAAAATAGGGCGTTGCAGTCGGAACACACGTGCGGTGGTAGACTATGTGCGTGTTCAGGGAGGTAAAGGGAGACAAAGGCTTTTAAAGGGAAAACGAGGATCACACCGTTGTTTTGAGGCGATTCTCCTTGTCTACAAGCATCAGCGGCAGGGGGTGCCAGTCCAGGGTTGGACTGCAGTTGCTGGGCAGATGTCCTCACAGTATTTTCTGTCTATGGTTGCAGTGGACTTCATACAGCGTTGTGGTTTCTCAGAGTCTTTTGTGATAGTAATACAAGAGTTATTAAGAAATAATTTTTATGCCGGGTGCGGTGGCGCACGCCTGTAATCCCAGCACTTTGGGAGGCCAAGGCAGGCAGATCACCTGAGATCAGGAGTTCGAGACCAGCCTGGCCAACATGGTGAAACCCCATCTCTACTAAAAATACAAAAATTAGCCTGGCGTGGTGGCGGGTGCCTGTAATCCCAGCTACTCCGGAAGCTGAGGCAGGAGAATCGCTTGAACCCAGGAGGCGGAGGTTGCAGTGAGTCAAGATCACGCCATTGCACTCCAGCCTGGGGGACAAGAGTGAGACTGTGTCTTGAAAAAAAAAAAAAAAGAAATAATTTTTAGGCAGCTGGATAGGGTAAAGGTTCTAGGTGGAAACTAACAGAAAGGCGGCTTAAAGAGCCAGAGCAGCAAGCTTTGATATGCAAACGCCGGCAAATAGACACTGGGTCTACCCAACATGGCGATTCCCACATCTTCTTGTCGACAGGTGTGCCAGGTGTCATGGCCGCCCCCACATAACACCATGTGTTCAAAACGTCATGGCAACCCACATTTGCATATTAAAGGACTAAGGTGGGAGGGCCAGGTTTCTCATGGACTACGTGAATGATACACCCGGTCAAACCAATTCCCTGCCCCCTATGCAAACCAGACACCGCCTCCTCCAGCCTCCCGCTATGGTGGAATGCCCTTCTGCGGCATGCGGGGCCTCTTTGCTCCGAGCCCCACTGCGTCTCTGTATAGGGGAGCTGTTTTATTCTTTCTTCCTTCTTCCTTGCCTATTAAACTTTTTGCTCCTTAAAACCACTCCACGTGTGTCCATGTCGTTTTATCTAAATCGGCGGAGGACCAAGGACCGTGATGTTCCTCCAGTCACTGGAGCCGTATCAATAGCTCTTGCTATCAGTGATTCATGCAGGAGAACCCTCCCTTTATGGCCTCCCCCAGCTCTATTTGTCAGAGTATATGTCGCCCGGGCTGGAGTGCAGTGGCATGATCTCAGCTCATTGCATCCTCTGCCTCCCAGATTCAAGCGACTCTTCTGCCCCAGCCGCCCGAGTAGCCAGGACTACAGGTGCCACCATGCCCGGCTAATTTTTGTATTTTTAGTAGATACGGTGTTTCACCATATTGGCCAGGCTGGTCTCAAACTCCTGACCTCATGATCCACCCACCTTGGCCTCCCAAAGCGCTGGTATTACAGGCGTGAGCCACTGCGCCCAGCCTATTTGTCAGAGGCTTTTTTTTTTTTTTTTTTTAACAGAAGTGACTCCATTTTAATTCTGATAACTTTCTCATTTTCCTTTTTACCAAGGTCTTTGTTTGAAAGAATCACTGATCAATTATTCTATTGTTAGGTTTTGATTGTCTCTTGTTGGTGCTGGGATGTGGTGTCCTGGGGTTGCTGGTCTTGTCCCACAGTGGAGGGAAGTGATTAGCAGCTAGAAGTCAGTGGCAAAACCTTTAGCCACATTTGAACAAGAGAGATTTGAAAGGAATGTCTCTCAGGCTGAGTCTACCTGGAGTCCATTATTAATTTCAGTTGTATTTGTTTCATAGTCTTTGCTATCATCTCAAAGAGCCGGTCCAGCATTGTTCAGTTAGGAGGTGTACATCTGCAGAAATTTAACAAGTAACAGGCACAAAGTTTAAAAAGGGAAAATACAAAGTAACATTAATAGTAATATGAAAATCCCAGTTTGCATAACAGTTTTGAGCTACAAACCTAGGCTTAAGATCACCAGTTTGAATCAACTAAATGACCATGATCCTGTGGCATGAGCAGGTAGACGGTAAGAGGGAGGGCATCTCTGATACAGAATCTGGTCCCGATGAACTGGAAGCCCTGGCTACAGTGTGAAAACGCCAGCTTCTCCGCCTGGTTTGCAGGTGAAATGTCTGTGGTTATGGCATTGGATGGTTTGATGAACTCCTGTGGGGCCCATATGTCAGATATGAGACTTGTTCCTTAAAATTCATCTAGTTTCAGTTTATAGGGATTTAGGAACAGAGCAGTTTTTATTTTTAGTAATTCCATGGAAGAAATTTTGACTGAAGGAATCTAGAAGAATTTAGGATCTAGTCTAGTCTGTAGGTAGATATAAGAGCTCAAATACAATGCCCAGAGCTACAATCTCCTAACAGATGTATTATAGCTTTTCTTTTCCTTTTTCAAAAAGTATAGAGATAAGGGTCTCTCTATTTTGCCCAGGCTGGTCTCGAACTCCTGGGCTCAAGTGATCCTCCTACCTCAGCCTCCCAAAGTGTTGGGATTACAGGCGTGAGCCACTGCACCCAGGCCTACAGCTTTTCTTTAGAAACATAACCTTTTCTCCCTATGTTGATCAGATGGGAATCTCAGATTTAATGGCCTCTTGAGGCTAAGAAGCCAAACCAAGGCAGGCTTTAGATTTGACCGATAGCCCTGAGGTTCCTGGGCCTGCCAGATGGTGACAGTTTTTATTTACTCTCGCTGTAAGGCTGGGAACTTTCTTTTTATTTGGACGGGGGACGGAGTTTTGATCTTGTTGCCCAGGCTGGAGTGCAATGGCGCGATGTTGGCTCACTTCAACCTCTGCTTCCCGGGTTCAAGTGGTTCTCCTGTCTCAGCCTCCCAGGTAGCTGGGATTACAGGCGGCTGTCGCCACGCCCAGCTAATTTTAGTATTTTTAGTAGAGATGGGGTTTCACCATGTTGGCCAGGCTGGTCTCAAACTCCTGACACCAGGTGATCTTCCCACCTCGGCCTCCCAAAGTGCTGGGATGATAGGCGTGAGCCAGCGCGGCCGGCCAGGCTTGGAACGCTTGAGGCACATTCTCAGAGACACGATTTCGGTCACAGCCTTGGTAATATGACTGGTGTTTTCAGTTGTAGCCTGTCATGAAAAGAGATTGACACATTACATTTTTGATACTACCTTACGTTTTTCCTGGCCTTTTGTTTATTTTTTATTTATTTATTTTTTAGAGACAGGGTCTCACTGTGGACGTCCAGCCTCTGGAACTGTGAGAGGTACATGTCTGTTATGTAGGCTGCCCAGGCTGTGGAATTGTGTCATAGTGGCCTGAGTGACTTAAGCACCTACCTGTAGGCCAGGACTGTGGCTCCACAGCCCAGTTTCAAGCCTGGCCGACCAGGGGTTTGGCATGAAGACCCCGGCAGGGCTGGGGCTGTGCTGGAATCCACCCGGAAGTTTCCTGCCCCTTGGGCTGCCCACCAGGTCCCCTTTCTGCTCTGATCAAGCTGGACAAAACGTCGTGGGGCCACAGCACAGGGGGCCAACGCAAGCTGGGATTGTCAGACGTTAGGAAATCCCAAGGAAGAAGAGAAAGCGGACACATTCGGGAGACGTCGGCACACGCTCGAAGCAGCGGACAGGCACCTCTCTGTGGACAAGGCAGACTGGGCGGCCGAGATTCCGCATAGATGCCTGCTTCCTCCACGACCTCCACGTGTGGCTGGCCCAGTCCGGGTCCCCTTCACCTCCTCTGTCTGTCTTGGTGGCCTCACGCCGTGGGCTGTGATGCCGGCTACGCTGCTTGGGTGGCCAAGGGTCTGAGCTGCAAGACGCCCAGCCTGGGTCTCTCCCGAGCTCTCCCACGTCCTGTCTGCTCCTCCTCCGAGCTCCCGGTTGACTCTCACGGCTGCACCAGCCTCTCCCCCAGGAAGGCGTGGAAACAACCTCCTTCTCCCAGGCCCGCTCTGCCTCCTGCGTTTCAAGGCAAATCCGTTCCTCCAGGAGATGATGCAACCACATCCTGTTGGAGCTCAGAGAAGTGCAGATGCAGCCCGGGGCTCTTTCTTTCCTAGAACCCTGCCTGGGAGTGGCTTCCCTGAACTAAGGACAGAGACTTTGTCTTCGTTGCCTCTCGGCCTGTGGGCACTGAGCATACAGTAGGTGCTCAGTAAATGCTTGCAGGCCGATGCCCAGAGCCATTAGCCCTCATCATGGTGAGCTCGGCAGCCGGTGTTGGGGCTGGGCTGGGCCTAGGTGTGCGTGGGGGCGGTGCTGGTCTGCTTTGCTGGGAGCCATGGACACCGGAGGAACAGAGCCCCATCAGTGCGGTCAGAGTGCAAACTCGGAGCGTCCTTCTCTGGAAAACGAATTGCAGTGGCCCCGATCTTTGGGGCTTTCTGTGTCCCCTGTGCATGGTTAGAGAAGAGAAAACATGCACTGGTTTCCTGAAAATCCCTAGGATTTCTTCAGAGGTCTCAGCCTCTGCCCACAGCCTCTGGGGAGCAGACCAGGAGCCCCGCAGCACGGGAGTCCCCAGACCCACCCTGACCACAGCCCAGGAATCCCGAAGCAGAGGCTCTGGGTCAGCTTCTGCAGACGCTGGAGAAGGCGGGAGGCTCAGGGCTGGGCCTCCAGGTGTAACCGCCTGATGGGCTCTTCCTGCCCCTGCACAGACAAAACCTCTTCACTGGGCCCAAGGCATTGCTATAAAGAGTTTAATAGACACCAGGCTGGCCATGCCATGTGGGAGATGGAGTTATTACTCAAATCAATCTCCCCCAAGAGACGGAGTTATTACTCAAATCAATCTCCCCCAAAATTCTCAGGCTCGGGTTTTTCAAGGATAGTTTGGCAGGCCAGGGAGTCTGCTTCTGGGTGGGGCCACAGGACCCGTTTGTGGCGGGCAGGGGGGTTGGTGCGTCCAAATCCAGGTGGAGCCATCATTGTCGGAAACGCGAAAACCTGCAAAGACACCTCAAAAGGCCGATCTTAGCGTCTACAATAGTGATTCATCCTCAGGAGTAATTGGGGAAGTTGCAAATTGTGTGACCTCCGGAATAATGGCTGTTACAATTTTTGCAAAGGCAGTTTCACAGGGATGAGGCCAGGACAGAGGGCACAGCCCGCTGGGACTCCAGGGCTGCCCCTGCACCCCCCATATCAGCTCAGTGGAGGCCTGGTGTCCCCGCTGCCGGGGGTTGACACCCACTGGCACCCCCTGTGGAGCAGCTGTGGGCGGGGGCTCTGCAGGGAGGGTGTCGGGGGGCCATGTGAGCCAGCCCAGAGCCATGCCCGCACCTGCTGTGGGCCCTGGCCAGGGCAACCGCTGCCTCTTCCTTTGGTGTCCCTACCCTATGCCCCTCTCTTCAGGCCTGTTCTGCCTGACCCCGCTACCTCCATCCGGCTGCCTTCCATGAGCAGCAGCTGCCTCCAGCCCCACACCCTTCCTTGGTGGCCCCGCCCCTCTAATCTCCGTGAGCCAGGATCTCCCCCAGGATCCCTATTTCCCACGGGCTTCTGGCAATGGGCTGCTCACTCCCTCCTTCCCCTCCTCCTCATTCATCTGCCATCTGTGAAAGGTGGAGGAGGGGCCTGCCCTGTGCCAGGATCTGTGCCCTAGACACTTCCCCAGCCAGGCCCAAGGGCTGAGCGTGAGGCTGGCAGGTCTGCACTTGAGGTGGATGGTGAGGGTGCCCTCGCCCACCTGCAGCCATTGTCTGCTGAGTACCTGTGGTGCAGATGGGGATGGCTGCAGGGGGGTCTCAGCTCACGCAGTATTGCAGCCATGGGTGCTGGACATTGGTAGGTCTCTCTGAGCAGAGCCCGATGGAAGTGAGAAGGGCGTGTGTTAGGGGAGCATTTGGAGAGGGAGCCACGGGTACAGGTGCCCTGCAAGCTCCAGCACCCATGGGAAAAAGGGACCGAGGGGGAGGGGGGAGGGGATGGGGGAGGGGAAGGGGACGGGGCGTCGGTGGTTGCTTGGGCTCTTAGGGTGGGGGTGATGCCTGCAGTCTTAGTGTTGAAGGGAAGACCAGGGAAGAGGGAAGGCAGGAGGCCTGGGAGAGAACGGGAAGAGCTGTTGGGTGCTGGCGGAGTGGAGCGGGCTCTTGGCATCACTCCGTCCCAGGCTCCACCCTGCCTGCACCTGGAGGCCTCCCTCACCTGGCTCCTCTGTGCTCCAGACCCCTCCCCTTTCCAGGTCCAGGATTCCCCCTGCCCAAACAGCACCGACCAGGCCCCCAGGGCCTGTGCCTGCAGCCCCCAGGGACGGGTGGGCGTAAAAAGATACAGCGGGCCAGGCGGCTCACGCCTGTAATCCCAGCACTTTGGGAGGCCAAGGCGGGTGGATCACGAGGTCAGGAGTTCAAGACCAGCCTGGCCAAGATGGTGAAACCCTGTCTCTACTAAAAATACAAAAAAATTAGCCGGGCATGGTGGCCTGCGCCTGTAATCCCAGCTACTCCGGAGGCTGAGGCAGAGAATTGCTTAAACCTGCAGGGGTGGAGGTTGCAGTGAGCCGAGACCGTGCCACTGCACTCCAGCCTGGGCGACAGACCAAGACTCCATCTCAAAAAAAAAAAAACAAAAAAAACAAAAAAACACAGCGGCCATTCTGGGAGCCTTGGAACGACCCTGAGAAGTGAGTGTGAGCATGTCTGGAACACGCAGCCGAGCCTGAAGGAGGACTGGGTGCCTGCAGTGGGAGCCATCCCCCTTCTGGGTTTTCTGATTTTAGCCTCGCACTGCCTTTGAGCGATTTTCCAATCTGTACATTACAGATAACAGAGAGCAATGCAGATAACTCTTGCTTATAGCCACGTGTAGTGGGTTGACAGTGGCCCCCAAAAGCTATGTGTAAGTCCCGACCCTCATGCCTATGGGGTTGAGCTTATTTGGAAATAGGGTGTTTGTAGATGCGTCATTAGATTAAGGCTTTTTTTTTTGTTTTTTTGTTTTGTTTTTTGTTTTTTTTTTTTTAGGCGGAGTCTCACTCTTGTTGCCCAGGCTGGAGTGCAGTGGCACGATCTTGGCTCACTGCAACCTCTGCCTCCTGGGTTCAAGCAATTCTCCTGCCTCAGCCTCCCAAGTAGCTGGGATTACAGGCACCCGCCACCACACCCAGCTAATTTTTGTATTTTTAGTAGAGATGGGGTTTCACTATGCTGGCCAGGCTGGTCTTAAACTCCTGACCTCAGGCAACTTGCCTGCCTTGGCCTCCCAAAGTGCTGGGACTGCAGGCGTGAGTCACCGTGCCCAGACAAATTAAGGCCCTTGAGGCGAGGCCATCCTGGGTTATGCGGATGGACCCTGAATCCGACGCCAGCACCCGTGTGGAAGGAACGAGAGGGAGATTTGGGGTCCGCAGAGGCAAACCACAGGAGGACGGAGTCGGAGACTGGAGCACCGCGGCCTTGATCGGGGGACACCAGGGCTGCCGGCTGTGCCAGAAGGGGCTGAGGCTGGACCGGATTCTCTCCGAGTTCCCAGAAGGAGCCAGTCCTGCCGACGCCTTGATGCTGGACTCTGGCCTCCAGAAATGTGCGAGGACAAACATCTGTGGTTTCTAGGCCCCGCCTGTGGTCCTCTGTTGCAGCAGCCTGGACAGTCTGGACTGCCTGGACAGCATGCAGATGGGCTCTGCCTGCGGCTGCCCACGAGTTCCCACCGCCCGCCCGTCAGTGGGAGAGCCAGTCCTCGTGTGTGAAGCGTACCTGTATCCCTTTACTCCGCGTACACAGGTGCCTTTGTCACTTCTCCTTTGACCTGGCTGGCACATCTTACCAGTTTCTGCGCTGACAATGAGTTGAAGGAAATCTTGAACGCGCGTTCATTTTATATCTGTATCAGAGTCTGTTTATTTCTTGTTGACACTAATCTTTGAGCATGAGTAGTTTAGCGATTGTGAAACAGAAACTTCTGGATACAAAATCAGTCTCCTGGCTGTGACCCAATCATCTTCGCAGTTCTGATTACCTGTGATTAAGAAAATAAATAAGAACACCCATTGGGGGAAGGCTTCCCTCCCCCGGGCACAGCAGCTTTAAAACCGAAAGGGAAGTGGGTGCTGTGAGCAGCTCTGTTCAGGCCTAAGGCCACGCATGTGTGCCCCGTGGGGGAGACATGCACCAGCGAATCAGGAAACAGTGGTGACAGCCGTTCCGGGAGGCTGACTGGGGGTGCAGGGGTCACTTTTCTAATGTGGGTGGGTCTGTGTCCCCTGCAGGAACGTGGCTGCAGCAAAGCCGGTCAGCCAGCGGTCAGCTCCAGCCCCTGTCCAGGCCCTGTGGGTCCTGATGACCAGGCTGCGGTCGTTCCCAAACCAGTTCCCAGCCCCCGCTTGCCCTACTTCCTCTCACACCAGCTCCTTCTACCCCCTCACACCCACCTGCAGGCTCCCAGCCCGGGCTACTGACATCAATCATGGCAATCGCTATTCCAGAGGTGTACGCGGCGGGTGGGGTCCGGTATCACCTGCCATGCCTCACTCACCGGGCACCCAGATAACCTGAGGCCAGGGAGCAGCCACTCGCCCTGACCCATGCTCCCCGGGCCCCTGAGGCACCCAGGAGGACCACCCAGCCGCTTCTGCTCAGAGCCCAGCACCCCCGAGTCTGTGAAGAGGTCACATCTGACCGCGTTTCCAGGTGGCTGCCCAGGCGTGGGTTCATGGCCGCTTCCGGTTTCCTCCTCGAGCTGAACCACACACCTGCTCTGTCCCGGGCTTTCTGGAGGGGTTTTCCGAAGTGAGACTGTGGGCTCCCTCCAGGGCTGGGGGCAGGAGGACACACGGGGAAGGTGGGCAAGCAGCCCCAGGCTGAGGGAGGCCTCCCCTCTGCAGCGTTTGTTCATTCATTTGTTCATCACTAACACTGTCTTGGGCATCAGGGAAAACAGGTGTCTCTGGTCCACATGCAGAAGAGCCACCACCGTGGCACGACTGGATGACTCAGACCCCGGGCGGGGGGTACGATTTGGACACAGTCATTGTCCAGGGACACAACTTTGCCTGGACCAGAGCTTCTCACCCCAGGCCATTTGAAACCCCAGGGGACACTCGACAAAGTCCAGAGACATTTTGGGTTGTTCCTTTCCAGCCCCGGCGATGGTGGGGACGTGTCCATGTCTGTGTCCCTCCGGTCACTCTCTCTGGCCCTCTCCCTCCCTGGGGGCAGCTACTCTCAGCCCTCCCTGCCCCCACATCGCCATCCTGCCTGTCCTTCTCGGCCTGCATGTTTGTTGTGGTTGGAAGGAGCCACCAAGGAGGAGGATGTCAATGTGCAAGTTCTCAGGGAAGCGGGCCCCGCAGCCTCCGTCAGTGTCTTCCGTCCGCAGGAAGAACCCAGGCCTGGGTGATTCATCGGGGCCTCAGGGCCGGGAGACACTAAATCTTCTGCAGATGTGGTAAGATCTTATCACAGCAGAAAGGGAAGGGCTAGAGTCTCAGGGAAGGTTTTGCTGGGGAGACGGGCTTGGAGGGGGCTGAGGCTCATGGGAGCTGCAAGGGTACAGGAGGGGAGGGGACCCCAGGGCAGGTGGATGGACACCTGGGTGGGTAAGAAAAGGGCCTCTCAGAGGGCAAGGGAGGGCCAGCCAGGGAGGGAGCAGTGAGCCCTGACTGACTGTACAAGCTTAACTGGCTGCCCTTGTCCTGCAGGTGGTGTGGGCTGTGTGGATTTTGGATGTGGGCCCATAACATAGCCATATTGCTGGAAAGCAAGTGAGTCTGAGGCAAGAAGAAGGCCCAACCTTGGGAGGCTGACCTGGAGGGCAGGCAGAGGCAGGTGGTAAGGACCTGCCTTACCTGTTGAGGTGACAGTGGGGGACATATTGCAAGGAAGGAGGCCCTGGATCCTCAGGATGTGGATGGTGGGTATAAGGGTGACAGCTAATGGATGTCCACCTGCACAAATGCCCACCTGCATGAGGAGTGCCCACCTGCATGAGTGCCCACTTGTACCAATGTCCACCTGTACAGATGTCCACATGCACAAATGCCCATCCGCACTGATATCCACCTGCACAGATGCCTACCTGCATGAATACCCACTTGCCTGAAAGCCCACCTGCACCCATGTCCACTGGCACAAATGCCCACCCGCACCCATGTCCACTGGCACAAATGCCCACCCGCACCCATGTCCACTGGCACAAATGCCCACCCGCACCCATGTCCACTGGCACAAATGCCCACCTGCACCCATGTCCACTGGCACAAATGCCCACCTGCACCCATGTCCACTGGCACAAATGCCCACCTGCACCCATGTCCACTGGCACAAATGCCCACCTGCACAGATGCCCACCTACACAAATGCCCACCTGCAAAAATGTCCACCTGCATGAATTCCACATGCACGAATACCCACCTGCACAGATGCCCACCTGCACGGATGCCCACCTGTACAAAGGCCTACCTGCGTGAATGCCCACCTGCACGGATGCCCACCCGCACGGATGCCCACCTCCACAGTTATCCATCTGAACAGCCCTCTGGTGCCTCCTTTTGCTTGCACATGTTCAAATCCTCCCAGTCCTACAGTCGATTGTTCCTAGTTGGGGTCATTCTGGGCATGTTATTCTAAAACTTGTTTTTTCCCGTCTCCACATCAAAGGAGAAAGGTCTAGCTTGTTTCTTTGCTATAGAGCAGGGCCTGAGTGAGGTCAGGACCACAGAGCAGACCCTATGAGTGTTGGTCAGGACACAGAGCAGGACCCCTTCAGGGTCTGGAAGAGGGTTCCCCAAGCTCCTGTTCAACCTGAGTGAGAGGCTCAGGCTGCCCCCAACACACTGCACAGAAAAATGGGCCATTGATTCAGAGCCACCCACGCTAACAGCAGTTCAGCTGCAGCCCTCCGGCAGGCAGGTCCTGGGAACACTAGGAACCTGAGACCCTGTCCCTTCCTGATAGCGGGGTGTGGTGACATGAGGAGAGACTGGGTACCTCCATTCTGCTCATGAAAGTCACAGAGGGGACCGGGGACCCCAGGCCCCTAGCGATACCAGCACCCCACACAATGCCTTTCTGGGATACACGCCCCCAACACGGCCTGCCCAAGGCATCAGGAGCTGTGTAGAGGAGTCAGCTGGGGGTGGCAGAGCCCCAGGGAACAATCATGGATCGCTGGCAGATGAGCCATGTGCCCACACAGCACAGGCCCTCACCCCTGCAGCTGGGGGAGCCCTCCTTGGGAGCGGGCCCAGGATCCGGGCAAAATGACACAGACCGTATCCAGGAGCAGATCGAGCAAAAGTGGCAAAAGCATTCTCCAGGTTAAGGGAATATTTTCACCAATTGAGAGACCAGCTGTCCCTCCAGACCCGAGGGTTCCACATCCCTGGAGGCAACCAAGCCAGATGCAAAATATTTGAAAAAGAAAAAGAAAAAAAAAGAACAATACAGCAATAAAAAAGAACACAAATAAAAAATACAGTATAGCTATTGACAGAGCATTGCGTCGTGTTAGGTCTGATAAGTGATCTAGCAATGGTTTGCGGGTTGCAGGAAGATGTGCGGGAGGGTGGGCACAGGTGCTAGGCAGACACTGCGCCATTTTATTCTGGGGACTTCAGTATCCGCAGGGGTCCTGGGACCAATCCTCAAAGGATACCGAGGGACAACTTGATGTTATTATTTTATTTTATTTTAAAGACATGTCTTGCTATATTGCTCAGGCTGGTCTCAAACTCCTGGGCTCAAGTGATCCTCCTGCCTCTGCCTCCTGAGTAGCTGGGACTACAGGCATGAGCCACCATGCCTGACTTATGTTATGATTTTAAAAAGTAATCCATCAACCTGAAGAAAAGCCCACTCTCCTTCACCTTTGGAAGTTCCTACCCACCATGGGTAAGATTTCTGCATGGAGAGGCCCTGCTCCCCCAACCTCTCTCTTGAGTCCCCTGCTCAGCTGGCATTCCCCACCCACTGTGGAAGAACATTCTGGGTTTCTCCGTCAGCCCCAGGCCCACCCCTTGGGGAGATGACTGGTGACTTACATGTGTCTGTCTCTCCAGCTAGGCATGGTGCCACAGCAGGGGGTGTGAATACTGCAGGCCACACATTCCCGGCACCCAGGACAGGAGCAAACAAAAGGATGGATGGTTGGCTGGCTGGCTGGATGAATGGAGGGAAGGAGGGAGGGATAAAGGAATGGAGGGATGGAGGGATGGAGGGAGGGATGACGGAGGGAGGGAGGGATGGAGGGGAGGGAGGGATGGGTGGGTGGGAGGGATGGATAGATGGAAGGATGGAAGGAGGAGGGATGGATGGATGAAGGGAGGGAGGAATGGATGAATGGAGGGAGGGAGAGAGGGAGGGATGGACAAGAGGTAGGGAAGGATGGACGGGAGGGAAGAAAGGAGGGAGGGATGGATGGAGGGATGGAGGAATGGATGGATGGAAGGGAAGGATGGAGGGATAGAAGGATGGATGGAAGGGAAGGATGGAGGGATAGAAGGATGGAGGGAGGGAGGAATGGGTGGGTGGAGGGATGGATGGATGGAGGTAGGGAGGGAGGAATGGATGGATGGATGGAGGGATGGATGGATGGAGGTAGGGAGGGAGGAATGGATGGATGGATGGAGGGATGGATGGATGGAGGTAGGGAGGGAGGGATGGATGGATGGAGGGAGGTAGGGAGGGAGGGATGGAGGGAGGGAAGGGGTGGATGGGAGGGAGGGATGGATGGATGGATGGAGGGATGGAGGAATGGATGGATGGAAGGGAAGGATGGAGGGATAGAAGGATGGAGGGAGGGAGGAATGGATGGATGGATGGAGGTAGGGAGGGAGGGATGGAGGGAGGGAGGGGGTGGATGGGAGGGAGGGATGGATGGATGGAGGGATGGAGGGAGGGAGGGAGGGATGGACAGGAGGGAAGGATGGATGGATGGAGAGATGAGGGATGGGTGGATGGAGGGATGGATGGATAGATGAAGGGAAGGAGGGAGGGAGGGATGGATGAATGGATGGAAGGATACAGGACACAAGGTCATAGGTTTGACAAATATCACCTCCTCAGAAGCCTCCCTAACACTCACAGTTTGATAAGTCCCCTGTTTGATTCTCTCCCAGAGCCCAGGTCACTCCAACACTGTCTGGTTTGCCTGCCTTCTGCATGGCTTGCCCTCTGTCTCCAATTCCTGGAACAGGTCCCACCACCTGACACCTGACATCTGTCAGGGACACATGAATGTGGAATGAATGGATGGATGCCTGTGAATGAATGTGGGATGAGTGAAAAGTGAGTGAATATGGGATGAATGAATGAGCTAGTGAATGTGTGATGAATGTGTGAGTGAGAGAATGTGGGCTGAGTGAATGTGGGATGAATGAATGAGTGAATGTGGGCCGAAAGAGTGAGTGAGTGAATGTGGGATGGATGAGTGAGTGAATGTGGGATGAGTGGAGTGAGTGAATATGGGATGAATGAATGAGCTAGTGAATGTGTGATGAATGTGTGAGTGAGAGAATGTGGGCTGAGTGAAGGTGGGACGAATGAGTGAGTGAATGTGTGATGAATGTGTGAGTAAGTGAATGTGGGCTGAGTGAATGTGGGATGAATGAGTGAGTGAATGTGGGCCGAAAGAGTGAGTGAGTGAATGTGAGATGAATGGATGAGTGGGTGGGTGAACGTGGGATGAATGAATGAATGAGTGAATTTTGGATGAATGAGTGAGTGAATGTGGGATGAATGAATGAGTGAGTGAATGTGGGCTGAATGAACGAGTGACTGAATGTGTGATGAATGAGGGAATGGGTGTTGAAGGAATGAGTGAATGTGAGATGAAGGAATGAGTGAATGTGAGATGAAGGAATGAGTGAATGTGAGATGAAGGAATGAGTGGGCGAATGTGGGATGAATGAATGAGTGAGTGAATGTGGGATGAATGAATGAGTGAATGTGGGATGAATGAATGAGTGAATGTGGGAAGAATGAATGAGTGACTATGGGATGAATGAATGAGTGAGTGAATGTGGGATGAATGAATGAATACGAAGCCCCCTCACCCCCCAGGTGCTTCAGCAGAACAGTTTCATGGGAAAGGAGACGTCCTGGACCCTGGGCCTCATGAAGCCAACCTTGGGGCTTCAGCTGAGAGTGTTAAAAATAGAGACCGTTAAAAAAATTTTTTTTAAAACAAACGAACGGAAATTCCCTTTATCAAAAGGAGTCACTGTCATTGAATTCAGAAAAGTTACATGTTCAGGAGCTGAGGGCCTTTTCTTGAAAATATAACACACCTCTCTGGGGGCTTCCCTGGGGACAGCCCGGGAGTGAGGCCAGCTGCTCGGGGAAGCTGAGGCTGACATGGGGGTCTGTGTCCAGGGTGGGTGGGGCCTTTGGAAAAGGCCAACAGTCACTAAGAAAGACACTGACAATTCATTCATGGATTTTGCAGATAAACCATGGGCCCCACATAAAGGATTGTTATTTAAGGAAAATGCCCTTGGCCAATTTGTCCTGAGGATTTTTTGGACAAAACAGCATTTGTCAGCGTGGAACTTCTCAACAGGAAATGCAAAAATCCAGATAAATAAATACTTTGGGCTGGGCGTGGTGGCTCACACCTGTAATCCCAGCACTTTGGGAGGCCAAGGCAGGCGGATCACCTGAGGTCAGGAATTCAAGACCAGCCTGGCCAACATAGTGAAATCCTGTCTCTACCAAAAATACAAAAATTAGCTGGGCGTGGTGGCATGCCTCTGTAGTCCCAGCTACTCGGGAGGCTGAGGCAGGTGAATTACTTGAACCCATGAGGCGGAGGTTGCTGTGAGCCAAGATCACGCCAGTGCACTTCAGCCTGGGTGACAGAGTGAGACTCCGTCTCAATAAATAAATAAATAAATAAATAAATAAATAAATAAATAAATAATTTGGAGAAGGTTGTGGGCTCAGGGCTGGCCATGGGAGAGCAAGGAGTGGTGGGTGCGGCTAAGCAGGTGCTCCAAACAAAACACACCCCAAGCGCAGCCCTGATTTTAGAGTTCACAGTTTCTGTCGTGTAAATGCTCCGTACTCCTGCTGTGGCCATTTGTAAGCTTCCAGCTAGTTCTCAACTAGCTGCAAAATTCTTGAATATTTAGTAATGGTTTCCACACCTGGGGCCCTGGGCAGGGCTGCACCAAGGTGAGGCCTGGGGAAGACCCTCATGCTCCAGCAAGTGCAGCGTTGGCCCCAGGGGTGAGCATACCCCGCGTTTTCCTCCCTGGCTTCCCAGATTGTCTCCCCTCACCCATTCTGGTCGTGGCCAACGTGGCTATTGCCATGGATCACAACCCCTGGCCAGACCATCCCATCCCCCTGGGCCTCTGGCTCCTTTCAGTAAAATCACGGTGGGACCCTGTCTGTCGCCATAAGACTGCTCCCGTGAGGTCACTGTTGGTCACTTCCTTTGGCCTGCCATTTGCACAGCACAATGGTTCTTCTGAGTGAGTATAAGCTGGCTGCATGTTAGATGTACCTGGGTCCCACCCCACTGTCAGAAGTATTTGAACCAGAGTGACTCCATCTTAAATAGGCACTGGGTAGAATGAGGCTGAGACCTACTGGGCTGTATTCCCAGGGTGTCAGGCATTCTAAGTCACAGGATGAGACAGGAGGTCGGCACAAGGTACGGGTCACAAAGATCTCGCTAATAAAGCAGGTTGTGGTAAAGAAGCTGGGTAAAACCCACCAAAACCAAGATGGTGACAGGAGTGACCTCTGGTCGTCCTCACTGCTCCTTTTTTTTTTTTTTAACATTGAGACGGAGACTTGCTCTGTCGCCCAGGCTGGAGTGGAGTGGCGTGATCTCGGCTCACTGCAAGCTTCGCCTCCCGGGTTCACACCATTCTCCTGCCTCAGCCTCCCGAGTAGCTGGGACTACAGGCACCCGCCACCACGCCCGGCTAATTTTTTGTATTTTTAGTAGAGACGGGGTTTCACTGTCTTAGTCAGGATGGTCTTGATCTCCTGACCTCGTGATCCACCCGCCTCGGCCTCCCAAAGTGCTGAGATTACAGGCGTGAGTCACCACACCTTGCCTTTTTTTTTTTTTTTGAGACCTAGTCTTGCTCTGTCACCCAGGCTGGAGTGCAGTGGTGTGATATCAGCTCACTGCAACCTCCGCCTCCTGGGTTCTAGCAATTCCCCTGCCTCAGCCTCCCGAGTAGCTGGGATTACAGGCACACGCCTCCATGCCTGACTAATTTTTTGTATTTTAGTAGAGACAGGGTTTCACCATGTGGCTGCTCTTTATACGCTGATTATAATGTATTAGCATGCTAAGAGACACTCTCACCAGCACCACGACAGTTTATAAATGCCATGGCAACATCAGGAAGTTACCCTATATTGTCTAAAAAGGGGAGGATGGCCAGATGCAGTGGCTCACGCCTGTAATCCCAACACTTTGAGAGGCTGAGATGGGCAGGTCACTTGAGACCAGGAGTTTGGAGACCAGCCTGGTCAACATGGCAAAAACCCTATCTCTACTAAAAATACAAAAATTAACCAGGTGTGGTTGTGCACATCTGTAATCCCAACTACTTGGGAGGCTGAGACATGAGAATCTTTTGAACCCAGGATTCGGAGGTTGCAATGAGCCGAGATCACACCGCTGCACTCCAGCCTGGGTGACAAAGTGAGACCTGTCTCAAAAAATAAATAAACAAAAAACAAATAAAGGAGGAACCCTCAGTTTCAGGAATTGCCCACCCCTTTCCCGGAAAGCTCATGAATAATTTACCCCTTGTTTAGCATATAATCAATAAATAACCGTAAAAATAGCCAACCAGCAGCCCATACTTCTGCTCTGCCTATGGAGTGGCCATTTTTTTTATTCCTTTACTTTCTTAATAAACTTGCTTTCACTTTATAAAATCGTCCCAAATTCTTTCTGGAAGGAGGTCCAAGTACCGTCTTGGGGTCTGGATTGGGATCCCTTTGTGGTAAAACAACCCTTCCGTAACTGCTGTTAATGGGAAAAAACAGACTCTAGAATATTTTACGGAGGTTTATTCTGAGCCTGTACATGTGACTGTGGCCTGGAGAGAACGCAAACCCAGGAAGCCTTGAGCGAGTGGCCCCGAGGCGGCCGGGTTACAGCTTGACTGAGTGGCCCCGAGGCGGCCAGGTTACAGCCTGAGTGAGTGGCCCCGAGGCGGCCGGGTTACAGTTTGGTTTTACTCATTTCAGGAAGACACAAGTTACAGGCCAAGACATAAACCAGAATGTGGAAGGTGCACACTGATTTGGCCTGAAAGGCAGGAGATCTTGGAGCCGGGTTTACAGGTCATAGGTAGGTTCCACGATTCTTTTTTTTTTTTTTTTTTTTTTTGAGACTGTGTCTCGCTCTGTCGCCCAGGCTGGAGTGCAGTGGTGCGATCTCGGCTCACTGCAACCTCTGCCTCCTGGGTTCAAGTGATTCTCGTGCTTCAGCCTCCCAAGTAGCTGGGATTACAGGCGCCCACCACCACGCCTGGTGAATTTTTGTATTTTTAGTAGAGACGGGGTTTCACCATGTTGGCCAGGCTGGTCTTGACCTCCTGACCTCAAGTGATCCGCCCGCCTCGGCCTCCCAAAGTGTTAGGATTACAGGCGTGAGCCACTGCACCGGCTGGTTCCGCGATTCTTTAGTTGACAGTTGATTGAAAGCGTGAAGCTTTGTCTACAGAGGTGAAGTCGGCTGGAAGGAAGGCTGGAATTAAGAAGAGGGGTGTGGGGGCCGAGGCCCTTGGTTTGCAGATGAAGCCTTGTAGATTGCAGCCCTCAGAGAGAATAGATGTCCCTTTTCAGACCTTAAAGGTGTCAGGCCCTCAGTTAATCTCTCCTAGGTCTGGAAAGTACTAGAAGGGGAAGTCCTGGCTGCATTCATGGAGATTCTCTACGGGTGCTAGTTTCTCTGAGAAAGGATGGTTCTGTGGGATCCTTTCAAAATATGTCAAAGAAATATATTTTAAGGCAAAATATTCTCATTTCCTTCAGAGTCTGCTATCTGTCATGTGATGCTATACCAGAGTCAGGCTGGAATTTGGTGTCTTATTGCCACACAGAGTGTGTTCCATCCATCTTAGGATCCTGATTTTAATGTCAGGGCTGGCCAGCTGTGCTTCAACTCTGAAAGGGAGGGTTGTGGCTGTAACCAGCAAAGGTCTGGCTGCTCACCGCTTAAAAAGAAGCCACGATGACAAGAGTGGGGTGTGATAGAAAGAGAGTGAGCTGCCGGGCGCGGTGGCTCACACCTGTAATCCCAGCACTTTGGGAGGCCAAGGCGGGCAGATCACGGTATCAGGAGATCGACACCATCCTGGCTAACACGGTGAAACCCCGTCTCTACTAAAAATACAAAAAATTAGCTGGGCCTGGTGGCAGGCCCCTGTAGTCCCAGCTACTCGGGAGGCTGAGGCAGAAGAATGGCGTGAACCCGGGAGGCGGAGCTTGCAGTGAGCTGAGATGGCACCACTGCACTCCAGCCGGGGTGACAGAGCAAGACTCCGTCTCAAAAAAAAAAGAAAAGAAAGAAAAAAGAAAGAGCATGAGCTTTATTCTCATGCTATCAAGGGGGAGATTGGCCGGAATCCTTTCCAAAAATGGCCACTCTTCAATTTGTAGAGGGACGCGTAGAGGGGGTCTGGAATGCAGGAGAGGCAGGGGCTAGGAGGTGCCAGGTGACCTGCTCTGATGGCTTCTCTTGAGTTATTGTTCCATCTGTTACAGTAGGCAGCTGGTCAGACATGAGCAGGGCAGGAGAGGGCCCTCCCAACCAGGAATGTCAGGCGATCATCAGTGTTGGTCGGGTGGCTGTTAACTGTCTCTCTAAAATAATAATTGGTCACAGCCAACGCCAGGGAAAGGCAGCCTCCCAACAGACAGAAAAATCCTTCCCCATAAGACCTCAGGCATTGGGTGAGTGGGCTCAAGCATGTGTATTAAAAGGCAAAATTGTGGAGTGCAACTGGTCTATGGCCTCCTAGGGACATTTGACAGGTAAGGGAACAACACCTCAGGCAAGCAGGCGTGCAACTCCAGTAAACACACAGCGCGTGCTCCTCCCGAGGGCTGGCAGCCGCTGCACATGTGGACAGCCCACCCCAAGGGAAGAATCAGAGGAGAAGGCAGGCCAGACTCCGGAAGCGTGCCAACATATAAAACCCCAAGTCGAAGGTCAAACCACACACCTGCCCTTCAAGTCACCCGCTCGGCCCCCTTCCAAGCGTCCTTTCCTTCCTTTCGTTCCTGCTCTAAAGCTTTTTAGTAAATGTCACTCCTGCTCTAAAACTTGTCTCGGTCTCTTCTTCTGCCTTCTGCCCCTCGGTCGAATTCTTTCTTCTGAGGAGGTGAGAATTGCGGCTGCCGCAGACCTGTACGGATTTGCCACCGATCACAGGTTTTGGTGCCGTGTCACTTGGATAACTTCCACCACAAACACATCTGGTGAAGGGGCTGCGCCATCGCGGGTCACCCCCAGATTAGAAATCAATCACAGTCAATCTTGCAGTGAGTCTTTAGCCAGGAGTGAGCTCTGGCCTCGAAGTAACCCGCCTGCTGGGGAAGGAATTCTGGAGATGCCTGGTTCGTCCCAGGATCTGGCCCCCAAAGCTTCTAGGAAATAGATGGCCAGACAGGTGAGCATGGTGTGCACTCAGCAAGCATCCAGATAAACAAATGTGCACAGGGCTCGGGAGCTGCAGGTGGGAGAGGGAAGGCAGTGGGCTCACAGCTCGCTCCCAGGCTGGATTTCAAGATGAAAGGAAGCACATCTTTAGTTTGCTCAAAGCCATGTCTTGAGACTGGGGAGAAAGGAGGAAAGAAAGGCCGTGTTAAAACACAGTTCGAAGCTGAGCTGCTCGGTGACATAACGAGGCCTGTGCGACCACCCAGGAGGAGGTTTTTCAGGCTTCTCTGGGGTGGACATGGCCAAGCGGGGGTCACTTCAGTTGGCTGGGGACTTCGGGTTTTATTTTTGGTTTACACTGGCCTGGGATGGAACTGGGCAGTTCTAACGTGACTGGGTGTGTACTGGTGGCTTCACTCACCCAGGGCAGGAAGGCACCTGGAACCAAGACTCAGAAAGAGGCAGGAAGGTGGAGTGAGAAGATGGAGCTATTAGGGGCGTGGCAGGGGCAGGTCAATCACCCCGAGGCTTCGGGGAGTTTCCTGGTCTCCGGAAGGGCAGTGTTCTCGCCCTCCCCTGTGCATGGTAAGAGTGTTATCAGGAGTGTCCGCTGAGCTGTGACTTTGCCGTGCCATGCAAATACTCACAGGCAGCACTACTGTCAGGAAGATGGAGGCTGGGCCGGGAGGCTTGCTTTCAAGGCCACGAGTGTCAAACCCACAAACCGCAGAGCAGAACAGCCTTGGCCAAGCGGATGAGAAGGGCCTCATCCTCCATCTCCCGCCACCATCCTCTTCCCAACTGAAGTCAGAGGCAGGGAGGTGGGAAGTCCTGTCAGAGGTGGGGAGGTGGGACGCCCTGGGCCAGACAGATGATCCAAAGCCCTTGGTTTTAGGTACCATCTCTTCAGTGTTTCTTGGCTGAGTAAACCAGCCCAATCTCTTTTTTATAAAGTGAGACCACAGGTTGGCCTGAGAGTGGAGAGGAGTGAGGAATCTAGCTGTTCTGGGGCCCCGGGCTGTTCAGAATCCATTGTAAACCACTGGAAAGCAGGTTTGTGTATTTGTTTAACTGCATCTTGTGGCTGGTCATTGTCTCTGTCTAAGCTCTCACCCAGCCCGGCTGCCTTCCCTGAGTCCCCACCTGACCTGCACAACTGCTGAGGATGAAAGCCTGTGTCCCCAACATGCACGGGAGAGCAGTGTCTTCCCAGGCCCTAGAGTGCCTGGCTGTGTGGGCAGCCCCAGGGCACAGTCTTCTAAAGAACCTCATTGAGGGTCGGGGGTCGGGGGAGTGGGCTCCAGGGTCCACTCCCAACCTTACAGCTTTTACCTCCGGAATCCCCAGGGTTCTGTCAGGAGGGTGCCTGAGTGGCTTACAACAAGAACTTTGCCTATCCCTTTACTGTTTGCAAAACACCATCTCAAAAATCAGTCAACATGGATTCCAAGTTTTGCCTTAGGCCACACGGAATGGAGTTGCCCCCGGCTGGAAGACAGGACCTTTATCCCCAGTGCCACAGGAGGATTCCCCTGTGTGGCCTCCCCACCGGCTGTGCCCTAAGATCAGTGCTGTGTGCACAGCCCAGCAGAGGAGCCCAGGAGACTCCAGCAGGCAGGGAGCTGCTGCCCCAGGAGCACATTCCAGCATCTGGAAACACCTCCCACTGCAGCTGCAGGGGAAGTGCCTGGAAGAGAAGGAAAAGAAAGAGGAGGAGGAGGAAGAGGAGGAGGAGGAGGAAGAGGAGGAGGAGGAGGAAGAGGAGGAGGAGGAGGAGGAAGAGGAGGAGGAGGAGGAGGAGGAGGAGGAAGAGGAGGAGGAAGAGGAGGAGGAGGAGGAGGAAGAGGAGGAGGAGGAGGAAGAGGAGGAGGAGGAGGAAGAGGAGGAGGAGGAGGAAGAGGAGGAGGAGGAGGAGGAAGAGGAGGAGGAGGAGGAGGAAGAGGAGGAGGAGGAGGAGGAAGAGGAGGAGGAGGAGGAGGAAGAGGAGGAGGAGGAGGAGGAGGAAGAGGAGGAGGAGGAGGAAGAGGAGGAGGAGGAGGAGGAAGAGGAGGAGGAGGAAGAGGAGGAGGAGGAGGAGGAGGAGGAAGAGGAGGAGGAGGAGGAGGAGGAGGAAGAGGAGGAGGAGGAGGAGGAGGAAGAGGAGGAGGAGGAGGAAGAGGAGGAGGAGGAGGAGGAAGAGGAGGAGGAGGAAGAGGAGGAGGAGGAGGAGGAGGAGGAGGAAGAGGAGGAGGAAGAGGAGGAGGAGGAAGAGGAGGAGGAAGAGGAGGAGGAGGAGGAGGAGGAGGAGGAGGAGGAGGAGGAAGAGGAGGAGGAAGAGGAGGAGGAGGAAGAGGAGGAGGAGGAAGAGGAGGAGGAGGAGGAGGAGGAAGAGGAGGAGGAGGAGGAGGAGGAAGAGGAGGAGGAGGAGGAGAAGGAGGAGGAGGAGGAAGAGGAGGAGGAGGAGAAGGAGGAGGAGGAGGAGGAAGAGGAGGAGGAGGAGGAAGAGGAGGAGGAGGAACAGGAGGAGGAGGAGGAAGAGGAGGAGGAGGAGGAAGAGGAGGAGGAGGAGGAGGAAGAGGAGGAGGAGGAGGAAGAGGAGGAGGAGGAAGAGGAGGAGGAGGAGGAGAAAGAGGAGGAGGAGGAGGAAGAGGAGGAGGAGGAGGAGGAAGAGGAGGAGGAGGAAGAGGAGGAGGAGGAAGAGGAGGAGGAGGAGGAGGAAGAGGAGGAGGAGGAAGAGGAGGAGGAGGAAGAGGAGGAGGAGGAGGAGAAAGAGGAGGAGGAGGAGGAGGAAGAGGAGGAGGAGGAGGAGGAGGAAGAGGAGGAGGAGGAGGAAGAGGAGGAGGAGGAGGAGGAAGAGGAGGAGGGTCGTGCCCACGCTCATGGCAAGCGTCACCCTGGAGCTTTCTGTCTCAGTCCAAGCACATCCACCTGCCCTTCCTCACTGCATTCTCCCAGGGGCCCCTGGCTGCACACAGGCATGGCCTGCATTTGCATAGAGGTTCTGGGCCCTTGGTGGAGGGACTGGCCTGCCCCATCTTGGGTCCTGGCCCAGTGTTGTGGCTGCCAACCTGCCCTCAGAGCTTCACGGGAACCGAGGGCTCAGGCTCTGAGTGGAGTCCGGGTGGGCCTGGGCAGCCTTTGCCGGAGAGGCTCCTTCCTGACATGGCTCTGCTGGAGGAGAAAGTGTCAGTTCCTCTCTCAGGCCCTGTAGACAGGTGTCCAGGTAGACAGGAAGTTCCAGAGGTGATTTTAGCTCAGTCTGTTACTTTTCTCCCGGCAGGCTGGCTTTACTGTGGTTGTCCCTGTGGCCGTTGGCTGATGTTGCTGAAATTCCAGGGCTCTGGAGTGTCCACATGTCCACGGGATGGGAAGCCTGTTGCAGACCAGCCACCATGTCCCTGCGGCTCAGGACCACGATCCTGAAGCCCAGAGTCCTGCCCTGGGAGCAGGTCTCAGTCAGGACTGACTCCTGAGAAGAATGAGAGGGGAAGTGCCTCCAGGCCGGGATGCCAGCTATAGCAGCGCCCTCCAGCAACGTCCTGGAGGAAGCACCTCATTCGTGCCAAACTCACTAATTCTAATTCGTCATCGTGATTCTTCACAATGAAGAAAAACTCCAAGCCAGTGCCTTCCTGGGGCATGGCAGGCCTCCCTCTGGTCTGAGCAGGCAGCTGTGCCCAGACCTGGGCTCTTCCGAAGGCATGTGACTCCCTTGCACACAGCCGGGTTCTGCTTGATGCTTCTTCACGGTGGAGGCAGAGAGGTTCCTGGGGTTACCCCATCATCGATAATTTCATTGTTGATACTTTTTTTTTTTTTCAGATGGAGTCTTGCTCTGTTGCCCAGGCTCGTGGCGCGATCTCAGCCACTGCACTGCGCTGCAACCTCCGCCTCCTGGGTTTAAGTGTCAAACCCGCCTCCTGGGCCACGAGTGTCAAACCCGCCTCCTGGGTTTAAGTGTCAAACCCTCCTCCTGGGCCACGAGTGTCAAACCCTCCTCCTGGGCCACGAGTGTCAAACCCACAAACCGCAGAGCAGAACAGCCTTGTTCTGCTGCCTCAGCAGCCACCATGATTCTCCTGCCTCAGCCTCCCGAGTAGCTGGGATGACAGGCACCCACCATCATGCCTGGCTAACTTTTTTGTAGTTTTGTAGAGATGGGGTTTCGCCATGTTGGCCAGGCTGGTCTTGAACGCCTGACCTCAGATGATCCACCTGCCTCAGCCTCCCAAAGTGCTGGAATTACAGGTGTGAGCCACTGTTTCCAGCCTTTGTTGATACTTTCTAAACCATCCCTCCTAAGCCTGGGTGGCTTGCTGCCTGCAGGGCTCCTGACCTCAGTGGCTGACTCCCCACACCTGACTCCAGCCTGTCTCCCTGCCTGCTTACCTGGCCGGGTTTTTCCCATTTCGATCCCTGCAGAGGACAAATTAAAGTGAAGATTGTCACCTGTGGGTGGCTTGGGAGAATGAGAGGCAGAGAGGGTCAAAGTGATTGAATTCTGGGTTCAGGAAAAAGGGATATGGGTAATGTGTAAAAGAAGAAAAAAATACAGATGATTTGGTTAAAAGCAATTTGATCAAACACAAATTACTCAAAAGGATTTCTTGGCAGAAATGAAAGATTATTTGAACAATAATGTTTGACAATATCCAATCTCTATCTGGTAATTATCTGGATTTATCCAACCATAGGGTATTATTTCTAAATACCTAAATTAGTGGAATACCTAAGAAAAATGTTATCTTGACTTTTTTTGTTGTTGTTGAGATGGAGTCTCCCTCTCTCACCCAGGCTGGAGTGCAGTGGCATGATCTCAGCTCATTGCAACCTTTGTCTCCCGGTTTTAAGCAATTCTCCTGCCTCAGCCTCCTGAGTAGCTTGGATTACAGGTGCCCGCCACCACACCTGGCTAACTTTTGTATTTTTAGTAGAGATAGGGTTTCACCATATTGCCCAGGCTAGTCTCAAACTCCTGACCTCAGGTGATCCGCCCACCTTGGCCTCCCAAAGTGCTAGGATTACAGGACCACACCCAGCCAATTGACAAATTATTTTTAATTATTATTATTATTTTTTTAGATGGAGTCTTGCTCTGTCACCCAGGCTGGAGTACAGTGGTGCCATCTGGGCTCACTGCAAGCTCCGCCTCCCAGGTTCACACCATTCTCTTGCCTCAGCCTCCTGAGTAGCTGGAACTACAGGCGCCTGCCACCACGCCCGGCTAATTTTTTGTATTTTTAGTAGAGATGGGGTTTCACCATGTTAGCTAGGATGGTCTCGATCTCCTGACCCCGTGATCTGCCCGCCTCGGCCTCCCAAAGCACTGGGATTACAGGCGTGAGCCACCGCACCGGCCTGTTTTTAATTTTTATTTATTTATTTATTTATTTTGAGATAGGGCCTTGCTCTGTCACCGAGGCTGGAGTGCAGTGGCACAACCATGGCTCACTGCAGCCTCGACCTCCCTGGGCTCAGCTGATCCTCCCACCTTAGCTTCCTGAGTAGCTGGGATTACAGGCACACGCCGCCACAACCAGCTAATTTTTGTATTTTTTGTAGAGAGAGGATTTCACAATGTTGCCCAAGCTGGTCTCAAACTCCTACACTCAAGCGATCCTCCCGTCTTGGCTTCCCAAAGTGCTGGGATTATAGGCGTGAGCCACCATGGCGGGCTGACAAATTAGCATATAAAATATGACTTAATTGTGGATTTTTATAGTTATGGACCCTAATGGGCATAATGAAAGTTATGTATGGAAGCACAGCTCAGAGCAAAAATACTTAGAGTGAACCATGATAATAAGGCTTCGGAGTCCTTTATTTATGTATTTATTTATTTGAGATGGTGTCTCACTCTGTTGTCCAGGCTGGAGTACAGTGGCACAATCACAGCTCACTGCAGCTTCGACTTCTCAGGTTCAATGGATCCTCCCCCTTCAGCCTCCTGAGTAGCTGGGACTACAAGTGTGCGCCACCATACCCGGCTAATTTTTTAAAAATGTTTTACAGAGATGGGGTCTCACCATGTTGCCCAGGCTGAGATTATTTTTATTTAAAAAAAAAAAAAGATTGCAATATGAACTCTCCTCATTCCTAAAAAGATGATGCAGACTTTTTTTCCTTTCAAATGAAGAGGTTTTATTGGAAGTTGCACAGAGAACACAGTCAGTCACAAGAGCAGAAGGAGCAGGTTCCAGGATTCTGGGGAGATAAGGGTACAAGCTGAGAACTCCCCTGAGAAGTCTGTGTGCAGACAGCCCCAGGTGATCCTGGCTGTCCAAGGGCTGAGGGCGGGTTGGGAAGGGCCCTCATCACCCCAGGGGCCAGCTCCCCACACAGCAGCTGAGTAGCACCCAGAGAACCTGGATCTTCACTCAGGGTGGCTGGCAGCAGAGCCACAGCCCAGGCCACCAAAGCCACCAGAGCCCCTGTGTGGCAAGGCTCATGATGCCAGGGTGGTGAGTTGGTTGCTGTTCTCAGCAGGATCCTGGGTGTAAACGGCCATGCCTGTCCAGCACGGCTTATGGGGCTGAGCATGTGAGAACTTGTGTGGCCTGTGCCTGTGCAAACGCGTGTGCCCTGGGTATCACACCCAGAGCCCTGCTGTGTGAAGAAGCCTCAGTCATCACGTGTGAGCTCACAGTGGGCTGGTCATGGGGCCCCTTCCACATGGTGCACTGCTGCTGCAGGAATTGCTGTGTCTGCAAATTCTGGACATACCAGACCCTAAATAGAATGCTGGGAGCAGGCAGGTTACAGAAGCCTTCGAGTGCGGCAGCTCTATGGGAACTGGGGTGCTTCACTTACAAGTATTTGAGGTATTACAATGTATCCATTTTTTTTTTTTTTTTTTTTTTTTTGAGACGGAGTCTTGCTCTGTCACCCAGGCTGGAGGGCAGTGGTGCAATCTCGGCTCACTGTGACCTCTGCCTCCCGGGTTCAAGCAATTCTCCTGCCTCAGCCTCCTGAGTACCTGGGATTACAGGCGCCTGCCACCGTGCCCAACTAATTTTTTTCTTTCTTTCTTTTTTTTTAGTCAGAGTTTCGCTTTTGTTCCCAGGCTGGAGTGCAATGGCGCCATCTTGGCCCACTGCAACTTCTGCCTCCTGGGTTCAAGCAATTCTCCTGCCTCAGCCTCCCGAGTAGCTGGAATTACAGGCATGCACCACCACACCTGGCTAATTTTGTATTTTTAGTAGAGATGGGGTTTCTCCATGTTGGTCAGGTTGGTCTTGAACTCCTGACCTCAGGTGATCTGCCCACCTCAGCCTCCCAAAGTACTGGGATTACAGGTGTGAGCCACCGTGCCTGGCCAATTTTTGTATTTTTAGTGGAGACGGGGTTTTACCATCTCGGCCAGGCTGGTCTTGAACCCCTGATCTCGTGATCCACCCACCTAGGCCTCCTAAAGTGCTGGGATTACAGGCATGAGCCACCGCACCCGGCCCGTTTATTTTGTTTGTTTGTTTGTTTAACTCCCCCTGCACCTCCGCCAAAAAAAAAAAAAAAAAAGAAAAACTAACCTGTGTCTGGTAGCCAGGTGCGGTGGCTCACACCTGTAATCCCAGCACTTTGGGAGGTCGAGGTGGGCAGATCATTTGAGGTCAGGAGTTTGAAACCAGCCTGACCAACATGGTGAAACCCTGTCTCTACTAAAAATACAAAAATTACCTGGGCATGGTGGCGCACACCTGTAATCCCAGCTACTTGGGAGGCTGAGGCAGAATTGCTTGAGTCCGGGAGGCAGATGTTGCAGCGAGCAGAGATTGCACTCCAGCCTAGGTGACAGAGCGATACTCTGGCTCAAAAAAAATAAAATAATAAAGTCTCTTGCCTTTGGAGTCGGGCATGAAATCTTAATCCGTGAGTTTTCTACCTGAGCCATGGTGGGCCACTGACCACCTTCGGCCTGGATGGAGGCTGGCCCCCAGAGGGACACCAAGCTTTGCCAGTGCTCCCTGGCCTGCGTGGGGCCTGGCTGAGGGCGAGGGCAACAGGAATGCATTGTGTCTGGGGCTGAGCAGGACTTGCGGTGCCTGGGCCCTTTGAGCCTGGTGACTCCTGAGTGTGACTCCTGAGTGTGACTCCTGAGTCTGACCCCATCACCCGTGTGGGCTGACACCAGCACCTTCCACGCTGTGCTTCTGTGTTTGCCGCCGGTCTCCAGGAGTGGCCGCTTCTCCATCAAATAATACTCCAGTCTTCACGCCCATGGCTTCCCCCAGACCCCAGCCCAGCCAGAGAACAAAGGCTCCATTTTCCCTCCCTTGCAGCTGCGGTGGTTGCCACCACATGGAAGGCCCAGAGGAAGGGGGGTCTGGAGTGGCCTGGAGCTGTGGCCTCCCCAGGCTACGGCCAGGCCCGCCAGGAGGAAGCCCCTTGCAGGCTCTAAGGTTAACGCCGCCAAACCAGGTCCTGATCCTGAGAGGCTGGCTCAGGATGAGGATGGGCGGTGGCGTCATGCACGGGCACCTGAGGTCCCTGGCTGCTGCGGCACGGAGAGGCCCCCACGGAAGGACTCCGCAGGTGCTGGAGCTCGCTCCCTGCATGGACAGCTGCAGCCTGGGCAGGGATAGGGGAGCAAAGCTGCAGGCCCGGCTCATCATGGAAATTCAGACCGGTGAGCCATGGAAGGACATCGCCAAGTCCATGTAGGGTGAGCTGGGGACAGCATGGGGAGTGGGAGGGGGGACAGTGGGGAGAGGGGAGAGCGGGGTGAGCTGGGGACAGCATGGGGAGGGGGACAGTGGGGAGGGGGGAGAGTGGGGGGAGCCTGGGGACAGCATGGGGAGTGGTGGGGGTGGGGGAAGGTGGAGGGAGGGCAGTGCATGGAGGACAGTGGAAGAGGGAGGCAGTGGTGACAGTGGAGAGGGAAGACAGTGGGGAGGTAGAAGGGAGGAGGGTAGGACAGTCCAGCCCCCATTGGCAGGGGCAGCTGGGGAGAGCAGGCCCCGCCTTTGTGTGCCCCAGGGCCTGGGCCTGCCTGGTTAAGAGTCTGCACACTCCTAGAGCTGGAGCTTCTCAATGTCGCTCTTGCAAGGTGACCCCACACTCCGCTGGGGACAACGCAGGGGGCCCAGGGGTCCTCCCTGGGAAAAGTGTGCTGTGCCCCGCCATAGGGTTCGTGGCAGAAGCCCCTCCCCTGAGCTCAGGCCTCACCTCCGGCCACTGAAGACAAGGAGATGCAGAGAGGAGGCCTCTGGAGTCTTGCCCCTCACCCCTGCACCCCTGCAGCACAGGCAGGGCGTGGCAGCCTTCTTGGAGGTGCCCAGGCCTGGACAGCTATTCCAAAGCCATAGCTGCCCTCCCCAGGGTGGGTCGCTTGGTCTTAGGAGCATCCAAGCTGCAGAGCCCAGTAGACATAACCTGGATCCAGCGCCTCACTTTACAGGAGGGGAAACTGAGGCACAAGCATGTGCTACCTGGCTCGGGGGCCAGCAGGCAGCCTTTTCCCTTCTGTCACCTGCCCTAGGGATGGACCGCCCCATCTGCCAGCCTTGACTGGAGCCTCCCTGGTGGATGTTTACCGCACACCTACTACGTGCAGGGTGGTACAGCTGGCGAGAGTCCCCTCTCCTGTTCCACAGACCGGCAAGGTTCCCCTGAGCCCTGGGGCAGGCAGGACCTTTGGCTGGAGGTGGGTGTGCAGGGCAGGGTCTCTGAGGGGAGACCTCAGACTGTGGACTTGTGGGTGGACGCTTCTCTCTGTCGGGGCCTCCCGTGTCCAGAAGATGTTGAACAGCATCTGAGGCTTCCACCCGCTGAAGCCAAGGAACAGCCCCCAGCTGTGACAACCCAAAATGCCTCCAGACCTGGCCCCATGTCTTCCAGGGGGACAGAACAGCCTGGTGTAGGGCAGGGTCCCCTGAGCAGGAGTGGCACCTGTTCCTGCTCAGACCACAGACAGCTGAGCTGGCTGTGCCCAAGACTCCCTGCATCCGCCGAAGCCACAGGATACAGGCACGATTTGCATCTTACTCTCTTAAGTCAGGTTTCTGGAGATGGCTGTCCCAACACTGGAATTCAGCCTGTCTACAGCAAGGGAGAAAGAGGAAGCTGATGTCGGGCTGAGAGGGGCAGGCGTTACAGGGTGGGTCTCACAAATGCCGACGTGACAGGCAGGGCTTCTGAGGGGGCTTCAGGGACCAGCAGGGAGGCGAGACTCAGGCACTGACCCGCAGAGGGCATGGCCTTGGACGCAGAGTGGTGACAGCAGCCTCCAAGTGTCCCCCGTGCCCTCAGGCATGAGGGATAGAAGCTTCTGGGGCCCCTGCCTCTTTCCTGCCCGTCCCCTGGTGAAGGAAAATCGCGTCCGATGGGAAAAGCTGGGGCCAGACTCCCTCTCCCTGCATTAGTGTCGCCGTCCTGCCTGTGAGGTCCCCGGGCCCAGGGCACCTCCCGGGACACCCGAGTGGTGATGCACGACCCTCAGTCCTGGGGCTTAGGACCTCTGGGTGCCCCCGCAGGTCCGTCCTGGAGTCACTTCAGTCACTGCAAATGGGCACCACACCCCACTTTCCAACCCCCCAACTTTCCACACCCAAGCAGCTCCTTGTCCCTGCCAATCAATGCCCGGTGATGACAACTGTTCTTTTATAAACACCACACATCTAATGCTTTCATGTTAAAAGCGGGAGTGGATCCCACATTCACCTAAAGGCCCAGGTAGGGAGTTTTTTTGCAGAAAACCAATTTCTTGTAACAAGTACTGGAACCTCATTGTAGCCATGAGTCCTCACTCTTCCTTTTGTTCTAAGTCTGGGTCTGAGAAGTGCAGGCCTCACACAGCTGTCAGTTCCAAGTGACCAGGGCTGTAACAGGTCCTGGCTGACCCTGGGAATGTCAGGGGATTCTGGGAAGTAAGAAGGAGGGGCATTTGCCCATAGCCCCGGGGCAGACAATGTGTCCCAAGGGCCAGGCCAGGCTGTCTACTCCATCTCCCTGGGGCGAGTGCACCTCGGGTCACCTGGCAGCATCCTTTCCAGCCCTTCTGGAGACAGTCAGCAGCTGATTCATTCCGGGAACCAGCATGGTAGGTGCCGGGGCTGGTCAGGGCCCAGGGCTGTACCCCTCAGCACTGGGCCACCCCGTCTCCTGCTCCCTTGGGACTGTTGGGCTCCGAGGAGCCTGGCGCTGGGGTCGGAGGTCTTCATCAGGACCCTGGGGACCCTCAGGGTTGAGTGGGGTGGGGCTGCTGAGGGTGGTGGGGGCCGGGGGAGCCACCTCTCACTTTGGGGATCATTGCTGAGGTGAGAAGGGGGACTGTGGCCACCAGGTGATACCCTCTCCATGCACCTAACTGCTGCTCAGGACTCTGGGGACCGTGTTGCCAGGCCTGCGCCTGCTGGACATGGGCGTCTCCAGCCCTGCTGGGCTGTGTCTTTCTCGCTGCAGAGCCAAGAGCCCCGGCAGCCCCTGTAGCCAAACACGGCCCTGGCACAGCCTTTCTTCTGGCAAACTCCACCCGTGCGTCTTCCAAAGGTGGCTCAACTTTTCACCGGAACAGCCGAGGGACATTGTTCCTCCCAGGGAATGTGGCAGAGGACACTGAAGCCCAGCGGGGACTTCCGGGGGCTCCTCGGTGTGGACGGCTAACTACACTTGTGGGCACACACATGCGTGGGTCCTGTGGCTTCCGGGCGGGAGGCAGGTTGGGAGCGTTCAGGGCAGAAGAGCTCCTGTGACCGTGTCCCCTGCAAACAGCCTCGCGTGACCCCAGCAGCACAGAGGCCGTCCTGGAAGAGCGGACGCCCAGTCTTCTTTTTAAACCAAACACCCTTCGGTCTCAGGATCCCGCATCCCACGGGAAGACCCACAGTGGGTCTGGGGTACTGGGAAGAGCCTGGTGCTGAATCCCGCACGCTCCGGGTAGAGACAGCCCATCACCAGTCCCTTCCTGTGGGTGACTGGCAGTGACAGCGGGGAGCCCACTCACTTGGGGACATTTGCCTTTGGTGTGGATGACGCTTTTGAAAGGGTCTCATTCCAGGATCACAGCCAACGCCAGCAGGTTCTCCCTGGGATCCAGCAGTGGTCCTTCTGGGGGCTGCCCCAAGTGCTCCCCTGCAGTCTGGGAGTCCATTCTCAAGCTGCCACCTGGCCTCTCATGGTGGCGTCTCACGGAAGCCCTGTCCACGCTCTGGGCGGTGAGCTCCGGTCAAACGTGGCCTTGGAAGGGAGATGAAGGAGAGAGAGGAACATGAAGCACCCCTTTCCATTCTGCAGGCAGACGTCAGTTTTCTCAGGACTCAGCTTGGTGGAAACAAAGGGTTTAAAGCTTCGGAAACAGCGGCCTGTACAGGGAACTTCGACTGGCTCTGACAGGAACAGGCCGGCCGTGTTTTTAGCAAGCTGTGTTCCTGCATCATCTGGATGGGCCGACCTGGCCTTGGAAGTGCGTTTCTGCGGTCGGCCATCAGCTCGCCTGGGTCCACAGGTGACACCACAGCGTGGTGGCTGCGCACACCCTGAGCCCACTGTCCACGGGGAACCCCTTCTCCTGGGTGGCAAACGGGGCTCAGAGGGGATCCTGGCCCATGGCGGGGAGCCCGGCTGGCCTGCCTGCGAAGCCCAGCGCCCCTTGCAGCCAGAGGCACCTGCCAGGTGGGTGACCGGGTGTGGACATTTTTCCCAAATTGGACAGGAATCCACATCTGTGTTGCTCCTGGAACTGAGGGGCAAACCTCCACCAGGAGACAGGGAGCCGCCCGAGAGCTGCAGGAGTGGCTGCCACAGAGAGAAGCTGGCGGTGCCCGGACCCGCTCCGGACACCCCACAGGGGCTGGGCGCCGGTGCCTGGACCCACCCTGGACACCCCACGGGGGCTGGGCGCCGGTGCCTGGACCCGCTCCGGACACCCCATGGGGGCTGGGCGCCGGTGCCTGGACCCTCCCTGGACACCCTGGTCGGGGCTGGGCACTGGGGAGCGCGGGGGTCTAGCACTCGTCTCTCTGCTTCTGTGCATGTTGGGAAAATCCCATCACAGTGTGACAAAGTGCACACCAGGATGCCATCCCATGCCAAGGGGAGGCTGCAGGAAATGCCGTGCGCACCATCGAGGGCTTCGCTGCGTCTCCAGGAACAACAGTTGTTCAAGGCAAGGGACTTTTGCCTTTTGAAAGTTTTTTGAAACTCTGAAAGACAGCTGGCAGCCAAGCCTCCCCTGGGCCCCCCAGAACCTGCTGCTTCCCACGGCAAACTCACCAGTGAGCTCTGTCTCCGGACTCACAGCCCAGGCACCTGGAGGACAAACCAAAATGGTCAGGACAGCAGCGACGGGGGGTGTCCCTAAAGCCCCTGGTGTTCCTGAGCTCTCAGCAGCCCCCTAAACACCCTACTTGGAAGTCTCCCCGAGGCTCCCAGCTCCAGGCGGGGAAAGCACTCACAGATGAGGGGCTCCCCAGGCCACGTGGCTTTTGAGAAAGATCCTCTTAAAGGGGTACGTGCCTGGGAAGCACTTAAAATGCTGTGACCTGGATCTGGGGCCCTTCTGTGGCCCAGCCAGCAGTGGCATCATGGCCGTGGAAGATGTTTCTGCGATGACTGAGATTGGCCACAAATGGGAAAGCCAGGGGCAGCCACAGGAGCCGCTACTCCGTGGCCACTGCGCCTGCACTCCATTGACTGCCACCCTTGGGGGGTTCTGGGAAGAGCCCCCCCGTCATCAGGACCATCACTGCAGCCAACGTTCAGGGCTTCCTGCGCCACTGCGTCCTGCTGCTGTGTCTTACATGGCTGAAACACAGACCTCCGGGCTCTGTCGCGGAGCTGGCCAGAGTCACAGACCCACAGGGCAGGAGTGCTCAAGGCAGCCTCAGCGGCTTCCCTGGAAATGACCACCACCCCGGCCGCTACATGCAGAAGCCACCCTGCCCACCCGACCTGCAGGGCAGACCTCGCAGCGCCCTTCTGGCTTGGCAGTGTCAGGAATGTCAGAGATGCTGGGTTTCAAAACCACTTTGTGGGATAGTTCGGGTTGCTAAGCCTCATGAATATTAGTGCTACCACAACAAAGTTTCTTTTTTTTTTTTTGGGGGGGGGGGGACGGAGTCTTGCTCTGTCACCCAGGCTGGAGTGCAGTGGCGTGATCTCGGCTCACTGCAAGCCCCGCCTCCCGGGTTCACGTCATTCTCCTGCCTCAGCCTCATGAGTAGCTGAGACTACAGGCGCCTGCCACACGCCCGGCTAATTTTTTATATTTTTAGTAGAGACGGGGTTTCACCGTGTTAGCCAGGATGGTCTCGATCTCCTGATCTCGTGATCCACTCGCCTCGGCCTCCCAAAGTGCTGGGATTACAGGCATGAGCCACCGTGCCCAGCCTACCACAATAAAGTTTCAAGCTAAATCAGTATCAGTGAGGGAAGTTAAAGCAGGCAAACGTTCACACCAACAGGACAAACACTAACATCTACAATATGGGGCCGTCTCTACCTGCATAGCTGTGTTGGAGGCATCGGTCCCTGCACACCCAGCCTATGGCCACCGCCACGACCACAAGCAGGCACAGGACAGCCAGGATGCTCCATGTGGCCGCGTTTTTCTCGCCGGTACTGACTGGATTCTCTGTGATCTTGTCTCTCTCTCCGATGTTATTTCCTAGAAGAAAGAGGAAAATAACCCGACTTAAAGGATCTTAGAGGAAAAGGGTCTTTTTTTTCATCCTTGAGTAGAAAGTGTTGCAGGGAAGTATTTATTCCAGAGAACTTCCCTGACATGATTTTGAGGTTTTAAAAACACCAAACTGATGAGACGAGGGTTTTCTCTTGCAGAGGGGCTTCATTTCCTGCAGGGATCTTGTTCCTCCCCATCCTACCTGGGAGGGGAGATAACCCCAACCACAGCCAGGGGACCATAGGGCTGGGTATGGTGGGAAGCACAGGTTCTTACTGGATTTTCTTTTTCTTTTTTTTTGAGGCAGAGTCTTGCTCTGTCGCCCAGGCTGGAGTGCAGTGGCGTGATCTTGGCTCACTGCAAGCTCCGCCTCCCGGGTTCACGCCATTCTCCTGCCTCAGCCTCCCGAGTAGCTGGGACTACAGGTGCCCACCACCATGCCTGGCTAATTTTTTGTACTTTTTTAGTAGAGACAGAGTTTCACCATGTTATCCAGGATGGTCTCGATCTCCTGACCTTGTGATCCACCCACCTTGGCCTCCCAAAATGCTGGGATGACAGGCGTGAGTCACCGCGTCCGGCCCTTACTGGATTTTTAAAAATCAAAGCGAGGCCAGGCACGGTGGCTCACGCCTGTAATCCCAGCACTTTGAGAGGCCAAGGCAGGTGGATCACCTGGGGTTGGGAATTTGAGACACACCTGGCCAACATGCAGAAACCTCATCTCTACTAAAAATACAAAATTAGCCAGGTGTGGTGGTGCATGCCTGTAATCCCAGCTACTCGGGAGGCTGAGGCAGAATTGCTTGAACCCGGGAGGCAGAGGTTGCGGTGAGCCGAGATCGCGCCATTGTACTCCAGCCTGGGCAACAAGAGTGAAATTCCGTCTCAAAAAAAAAAAAAAAAAAAAAAAAAACCAAGGTGAAAGCCACATAACATAAAATTAACCATTTCATTTTATTTATTGAGCTTTTGAGACAGGGTCTTGCTGTGTTGCCCAGGCTGAAGTGCAGCGGTGTGATCATAGATCACCGCAGCCTCGACCTCCTGGGCTCAATCAGTCCTCCCACCTCGGCCTCCCAAGTAGCCGGGACTGCAGGCATGCACCACCAGGCGTGGCTAATTTTTTTTTTTTTTTTTGGTAGAGATGAGATCTCACTATATTGCTCTGGTTGGTCTTAGGGCTCAAGTGATCCTCTTGCCTCAGCCTCCTAAGTAGCTGCAACTATAGGTGTGCACCACCTTGCCCAGCCAAAATGAGCCACTTTATGCTTTATTTATTTATTTACTTTTTTGAGACACAGTCTTCCTCTGTCGCCCACTCTGGAGTGTAGTGGTGCGGTCTCGGCTCACTGCAGCCTCCGCCTCCCAGGTTCCAGCAATTCTCCTGTCTCAGCCTCCTGGGTAGCTGGGATTACAGGCACATGCCACCACACCTGGCTAATTTTTGTATTTTTAGTAGAGAAGGGGTTTCGCCATGTTGTCTAGGCTGGTCTCAAATTCCTGAGCTCAGATGATCCACCCACCTCAGCCTCCCGAAGTGCTAGGATCAGGTGTGAGCCACCCCTCCCGGCCCAAAATGAAGCATTTTAAAGTGAACAATTCAGGGTGCCAGTGCCATCATAACCACCACCTAATTCCAGGACCTATAACCCCCAAAAGGGAACCTTGTGTCCATGAGCAGTCACTCCCCACTCTTCCCTGCCCTCTGCTGTCTTTCTGGGCAGTTCATCGGGGAGAATGGTCGTGTCCATTTCAGATGGACTGTGAGCCCGTGTCAGCAGCAAGAAGGAGCAGATCCAAATGAGGGGGTCTCAGAACAGCTCGGGCCTCTAATTTTTCTCTTAAATTTTGTTCTCATTTAGTGCTTCATGGCACTCCCTTCAAATTTCACCTTTAAAACTCTAGCTTGGACGTGGTGGCTCACACCTGTAATCTCAGCACTTTGGGAGGCTTAGGCAGGAGCATCGCTTGTGGGCAGGAGCATCGCTTGTGTCCAGGAGCTTGAATCTAGCCTGGGCAACACAGTGAGGCCCCATCGCTACAAATAATCAAAATTAGCCAGGCGAGGTGCATGTGCCTGTAGTCCCAGATACTCAGGAGGCTGAGGCAGGAGAATTGCTGTCCTCCTGCGCCAGAAGCCTCCAGTTTGCTTTGTGTCTCAGTGGCTCACCCTATTCTGGACACTTTGCATAAACAGAGTCCCACAGGCTTGTCCTCAGGTGTCTGGCTCTGTCACTCGCATAATGGCCTTGAGGTTCTCCACGCCGCAGCGTGCGTCAGGACAGCTGCCTCCTTCCTTTTTCAGGCTAATTCTCCCCTGCACGCATGGATCACGTTTGGTGCATCTGTCCACCCACGAGGAACACTCGGGTGGTTCCCACCTTCTGGCTGCCATGAACATTCACGGACAGGCATTTGTTTGAGTCCCTGTTCTGAATCCTCTGGGCTATATCCCTAGGAGAGAACTGCTGGGTCCTGCAGTGCTTCCACGCTGAGCTTTTCGAGGAACTGCCACAACGTTCCCCACAGCAGCTGCACCCTTCTGCTTTTCCACCACGATGCACAAAGGTAACAATGCCTCTGGTCTCTGTGTGCAATGCCTTTGCCCTTCAGAGAGCCGTCCTCACCGGCAAACAAGCAGCGGCATCCCCCTGGGAGCTTGTTCTGAATGCCCGGCGCATCTCCAAACACACTTGGAGAAACCACCTGGACGGTGCTCAACCTTGAACCTCTGAAGCTTTTAGACACTGTCCCGATGCCAGGTGCCAGCCCAGAGCTTCAGGTGCAATGGGTCTGGGCATGGGGGCTTTCATAGGCTGCCCAGATGACCCCACTGTGTAGCCGGGGTTGAGACGACGGCCCTGGGAGAAGCTTCTGCTGCCACCTGGGCTGCTCTGCGGGGAGTATGCTGGCTGGAAGGCAGTTATCAGAGGCTGCTTTGGGAGCAGCCCCTCATCCTGCTGCACGCAGGTCACAGACTCTGAATGTTGAGTCAGAAGGGCAGAGCCCTGATTTCAAGAAGGAGAATGTCCGGCTCTGCCGGGGATCCTGGCAGCCAGGGTGGACTTTGAGGGTATGACCTGTGCAGGCTTCTGGGGTTGAGCTCAGAAAGGCCGGCAGGAGGTGCAATGCTTGTGGTCACTGTCTGGAATTCTTAATGCTCCCGAAACAAGGAGCCCTGCATTCTTGCTTTGCCCAGGGCCACACGGTGAGTCCTGCTGGCAGCCCCTTTCCTGCAGCCAGCAGGGCCCCAGGACCCCTCCTCGATCATCTCCTGCCTCCACCTTCTGCCTCTCATCCTGACACAGGAGATGGGGACACAAATGGGGAGGGCCTGTGTCCTCTACAAAGGAGTCCCCGTAGAGGAACCCCTTCCACAGGGAGGAGCCGGGCACCCTTTCCACAGGGAGGGGCTGGGCCAGCAGCCGTGTGCAGCGGGATTCCTGTGTCTGGGGGCTTCAGTCTTCTCAGGGGACACACGCCCAAGAGGCAGGGAGCTTGGGTGGGGGCTGCACAGCTGTGGGCTTCTGTTCTGGGCTGCTGCTGCCTAGTCCTGCGGCTTCTGAAGTGTTACCCAGCCTCAGAGTTCAGCCCTCATCTGTAAAGTAGGTTTAAGAAAACTGACTCCAGGTGAAGAAAATGGAGCAATATGCGCTGGGCACGGCACCCATTCCTGTTCCCGGAGACCGCGGTGGTTCTCACTGTGCGGCAGGTGCCTCTCACCTCCTCTCCCTTCCAACCACCTTTCGGGTGCTGAGCCGCGTCGAAGGGACTTTTTGTCTCCTGCCTCAGAGGCTCTCCCAAGCCAGCCCTGGCCCCACTGTCGGGCTCAGCTCAGCACGCAGGCGCCGGGACCTTACCTGTCTGGCTGCCGACAGTCAGGTTCTGCTGCAGAAGCACGTTCTCTATGCAGCAGCCAATGTTCACGCTGGGGGTCCGTGCGATCCTCAGCACGCTGACCACGTCATACAGGCCCCGCGTGTTCAAGAAGACGGTGTCATTCTGCAGAGCCTGGTCCAGCAGGCTGTTGTCCGTCTTATTGATCCAGTACACGTTGGGCCTGGGGTAGCCATTTATGGATGTACACGTGAAGGTGAGCTCATCCTGGGAGGGGCTGTGGGGGGTGCTGACGACGGGCACGCTGAAGTTTGCTGCAGGGGAGGGAAACAGGTTGTGAGAGATGCCAGGCCCTGCTGGTCAAGAAACAGAGGGTACACGGTGCCAAGGCTGGGTCAGAGGGGAGGCGGTCCATTGTGCCCCGACATGGGTGACAGGCCAGGACCAGGGCTGTGGTCTGAGCAACAGGCTCCGCCCTGTCCTGCCCAAGAGTCATCTCCCAAGCCAGTCCCAGTAGCCAGAGACCGCTGAGACTGTCGGGCAGTGACTGGCACCCACAGGCCCCCCACTCCACGGCCGTCGGCTGTGCCGGGACCCCCTCATTTGGATCTGGTCATTCTCACTGCTGACACAGGGGCTCACAGTCCATCTGAAATGGACACAGCTGTTCTCCCCAATGAACTGCCCAGAGCTCCTTGGTTGCCTCTTATTTTTCTCTTAAATTTTGTTCTCATTTAGTGCTTTATAGCGTTCCCTTCAAATTTCACTTTTAAAACTCTAGTTTGGGTGTGGTGGCTCACGCCTGTAATCCCAGCACGTTGGGAGGGTGAGGCAGGAGGATTGCTTGTGTCCAGGAGTTTGAGACCAGCCTGGGCAACATAGTGAGACCCCATTTCTACAAATAATCAAAATTAGCCAGGCGAGGTGGCATGTCCCTGTAGTCCCAGATACTCAGGAGGCTGAAGCAGGAGAATTGCTTGAGCTCAGGAGGTCAAGGCTGCAGCGTGATCACGCTACTGCACTCCAGCCTGGGCAACAGTGAGACCCTGTCTCAAAAAACAAACTAACTGGCCAGGCGCGGTGGCTCACACCTGTAATCCCAGCACTTTGGGAGGCTGAGGCGGGCAGATCATGAGGCCAGGAATTTGAGACCAGCCTGGCCAACATGGTGAAACCCTGTCTCTACTAAAAATACAAAAATTAGCTGGGTGTGGTGGCACGCGCCTGTAGTCCCAGCTACTCGGGAGGCTGTGGAGAATTGCTTGAACCCAGGAGGCGGGGGTTGCGGTGAGCCAAGATCGTGCCACTGCACTGCAGCCTGGGTGACAGAGCGAGACTCCATCTCAAAAAACAAAAACAAAAACAAAAACAAAAACAAAAGCTAACTAACTCAAGAGGCAAAGACAGCAAGGCTAGGAGCTCTTCCGGGAAACCAAGCAGCCGCAGGTCATGCACTAAGGATTTTTCAGCTGTTTAGTTTCCCTCAAAGTTAGACAGAAGCCTGATAACACAGATGAGAATTTTCTTCACTGGAAGAAACAGTGAATGAGCCAGGGAGGGGGTTTCATGAACACTTGTCCAGGATGTGAGGCTGGGATGGACCCAGCTGTCCCCGCCTCGATGGTCCTACCTGCCACATGCAGTGTAACCTCAATGCTCAAAACCTCCTGGAATCCCAGGGATTGGCTCAACACCAGGCAGTGAAACTTCTGCTCGTCCTGGGGGGTGACGTTGAACAAGCGCAGGGAGAAGTCACCCCGCCGCATGCCGGCCGGTGACATCAGGGCTCGGTTCCGGTAGCGGCTGTCCACGTTTTCCAAGGAGCTGTTCTGTGGGATGTGGTAGGTCACCACGGTTTTCGACTCACTGGTTTGCCAATATACGTAAACATCATTTAAATCAAAACGGCTTCCTTCAGGGCAAGCGCAGCTGAGCTCCACGTCGCTGCCTACCATCGCTCTGACTTCCTTCTCCTGAGTATCTGCAATGGCCCAAAAGATGCAAAATCTGTTTTCGGAGGCTGATGCCCAGGCCATGAAGCTACTCTATGGGGCAGGCTTTGGGTTTCAAGCCTCAAACACCAACAGTGGCTCAGAATTTATTAACAAGGCACATGTAGGAATGCAGTCAAACTTGAAAAATGCAGACATTTCATGGTGAGGTCCATGTCAGTCTTTGGCTTCGATGACACACTCCTGTTATGTAAGGGGCTGCCATGGGGAGGAGCGGCTGGATGGGGCCTGGCCGCTCAGTGTTATTTTTGTTACTCAGCACTACTTTTACTACTTCTCGGGAGTCTATAATTAATGCACAATAAAAAGTTCTTTAAGGGAAAGGCATTTAAGGGAAAAGAATTTCTCAGCAATTACATTATATTGCTGCTCACTTGCAGTAGGAAAGCTGTCACAAATGTGGCAGACACAGGGTAGCTTTACTGTTTGTGCAACTATGTAAATGCCTGTGGGAAAATCTTCTTTTTTTTTGAGACGGAGTCTTGCTCCGTCACCCAGGCTGGGGTGCAATGGCGTGATCTCAGCTCACTGCAACCCCCGACTCTGGGGTTCACGCCATTCTCCTGCCTCAGCCTCCCAAGTAGCTGGGATTACAGGTGCCCGCCACCATGCCCAGCTAATTTTTTGTATTTTTAGTAGAGATCGGGCTTCACTATGTTGGCCAGCCTGGTCTCGAACTCCTGACCTCAGGTGATCCACCCGCCTTGGCCTCCCAAAGTGCTGGGATTACAGGAGTGAGCCACTGCACCTGGCACCTGCAGGAAAATCTGTGTGTGTCCCCTGCCCCCAAAGCCCTCTGGGCTGGAAGGCTTGGCAAGGTTTCGGGTTTGTGCTGCGGTGCCTCGTCCTTATTCCTGGCTCTTCCAGAGGCTGGTGGCTCTTAGGACTCAGCAGGGCTGCTGCCTGGGACAGGGAGACCAGGGGACCCAGGAAGCCCTGGCTCAGAGGAACTGCATTCTGCCCACAACAAACACGGAGTCAAACAAGAACTCCGGAGTTTGCAGAAGTGTTTCCCTTTAAGGAAACGCTTCTATCCTGTGCAGCAACCTAGGTTTAGGGTCCAACTGTCTCTAAAGGGCCACTTGAGAAGCAAGAAGGAGCCTGGTGAGGCTGCTCCCAGCGCCCTGCGGCCGGCAGTCCACACAGCCGGAGAGCCCATCTCTGAGCTGGGCGCCCCATGGCAAAGCACCCCGTGAACTTACCGGCTCGAAGGCTGCTGAAGAGCAGGAAGAGCAGTCCAGGACTGGAAAAAACAACCAGAAAGGCAGGTGAGGCGGGGCCACCAGGGAGTTACCTGTATCTTCCAAACAGGAGCAGGCTGGTTCCCATGGGCAGGAGGTAGTTAGGCCCATCACAGAAATGTGAAGGCAGAGCCAGGAGCCTGCCTGCCTCTGTTCTCCATGGGAATTCGGGGTCCGGGGCCAGGACCACCACCCCCCTGCCCAGCACAGCAAGTCCGAGGGGCTGGCAGCCTCTCACCACTCTCTAGCTCTCGCGGTAACAAATCCCCAGAAACACAGTGATGCTGTCGTGAGGATGAAGGGGAGCGAGGGATGCCAGTGAGGCTGGTCTAGCCTTCCTGGGGACAGATGCCAAGAAGTTGTAGGAAATCAGAAAAAAAAAAAAAAAAAAAGCTTTCAGGGCACATATAGTAGGAGCGTCACTTAAAATGCTGGGGAGACGGAGAACATCAGGCGTGCCCGTGACAGGGTCAGGTGAGTGACGGGACAGCCCTGTGGGGAACGCGGATCATTTTGAAACCAAACCTGAGCTCCTCCTGTTTCAGATCCTGCTGCAGCTGGTGCCCCTGCCTCGGGCAGCAAATTCCCCTCGTGACTCCAATGCCCCTGCCATCTTGGGTCTGGGAGCCTTTGCACCCTGCATGCCACAGGCTCGCCACCTCCTCCCGCCAGCCCCCAGAATGCCTTCCCCACGTGGGGGCCCTTAGTGGCCGGGACCACTTTGGTAGCAGTGCTTACCCCAGCCCCCCAAACCATCAGTTTCTGGGGCCAGCTCCCCATGAAGCAGGAGCCCCCGGAGCAGGGACATCTCCTTCTCTGATGTCCCTGCACCTCCAAGGTCTGGGAGACGCTCATCCCTCTTCTCTGTGGCCTCTGCCTGGGAAAGCTTGGGGGCTTTGTAAGTCAAAGGTTGGTCTTGTGGGAACCTCCCAGTGGGCTGTCCCTGAGCCCTGGAGCCACAGAAACCCCTGCCCCACCCACGATGGCCGTCATCTGAGTCTGCATGGAGGTGTGTCTGTGCCAAGTGAGCACACATGCACCAAGGCCGCCCCTGGCCACCAGGGGCTCTTGAAGCCTGCAGGCGGCCCTTCCTCTCTCTCCCACTCCCCCTGTTGGGGCCACCATTCTGGCTGGCAAGATGGCTGTGATGGCCTCCAGCAGGCCCCCTGCCTCCACCCGTACCTCCCTGCCTCCAGCCTTAGCCCCTTCAAGCATCTCCCCAGAGCCACCATCTAAACGACCGCTGTGAGAACCCCTCTGTGCCCCCATTTGTCTCCCACAGTGCCCATATTCATCACCAGCCCACAGGGCCCCTCCTGTCTATGGAGGCCTCCTCAGGACATCTGGGGGCTTCCTGGGCCAGGGTGGGGGGTGCCTGCTCCAGGCTGTTTCTGGCTTGTCCCCTCCCTGGGTGCTGCCTAAGCAGCGGCCTCTGTGTCCTTTCCTTGGACCCTCAGCACCCCTGCATCTAACCTACCCCCACCCCGAGCTTGCCTCAAGACCCAGCATGGACAGGGCCGCCTACCTGAAGGTGTGGGTGGCGGAGGGCTAAGACATTTGGGAGGGCTATGACATTCCCGGACCTTTAAATTCTTTCTCTCTAGGGCAGGATCATAACTGCATACACTTCTAATGGGGAGGGGACCTGGGGAGTGTGACTCCGGTGTGGCCCGGCTCTGAGCTGTGCGGGAGGCATCCCTGGGGTCAGGGGCCTCACAGGTTCACCCAGGGGAGCACAGGCTGCGGACCCTACAACGTGGGTTGCGAAGAGTATATTTTGGATATTTTCGCAAAAATCCAGGAGGAAGCTGTCACTCCTGGTTCAGGCAGCCCCGCCTTCCCCAGTGTGGATCGGCTGCCGGGCTGCGGGGAATCCCACGTGTGTGGGGGAGGGCGTGTCCGCAGACCGTGGGCACCAGCTGGCCTTGGAGAGCGCTCGGCCGGTCACCTCCCTCCTTCTCCCTTCTTCTAGGAAATCAGCAGTGCCAGGGAGTGGAAGGGGCAGCGCCCGTGCCCCGGCGTGCAGGGTGCGCCCGCCTTCCCTCCCTCCTTCCAGCGTTCGCGGTCCTCCTTCCCTGGCAGGGACCCCGCCCCCGAGCCCGCCCCCGCACGGCTGTGCGTCCTGCCGTGGGTCCCGGTGCCAGGCCCCGCCGCCCACTGCCGTCCACGCCCCGCCGGCCGCCCCGGCGCCTCCGCCGCCGGCTCCTCGGACCCGCACTGCCAGCCCGGCACCTCCAGGCGAGCCCCGCAGGCCCCGCGTCCGAGCCGAGCTGGGGACCCGCGGGCAGAGCCACCCCGCCCCTGACCGCGGCGCCTCCGCTTCTGCCCCGGCTCACCTGCCCAGCCGCATGGTGCGGGCGGAGACCTCGGGCCGCGGAGACCTCGGGGCGCGGAGAACTTGGGCCGCGGGAGACCTCGGAGAGGAGCAACCTCGGGGCGTGGGAGATCGGCTCTAACTGCGCTCCCGCCGCTCCCGAGGCTCTGAGCGCCCAGCGCACGGCGTGCTGGAGGCAGCCGTGTCCCCGCCCCGTCCCCGCCCCGCCCCCGGCCTGGCTCCTCTGGCGACCGAGACCGCCCCGGGACAGGAGGCGGGGCGCTGCGCGGCGGCTCCGGAAAGTTCGGCTCTGCCCAGGCGTGTGCCCGTCGGCCGGAGGCGGGACAGAGGCAGGTCGGCCTGTCCGCCTGGACGCGGACCTGGGCGCCGTAGGTGCCCTGGGAAGCGCAGGGGTGGGGGGTACCCGGCAGGAAGGTGGCCAGGTGTGCTGCGGGTGCCGGCGCAGCGGGGGAGGGGACCGTGGAGGCAAGGGCCGTTCCCCGCGCCGCGCACAATGCGCCGGTCCTGCGGCCCTCCCCGAGGAGGAGTCCGGGGACCCAGGCCCCAAGGCTGGGAGAGCGCCAGGCCCCTGGCCGGCTGCGCTCCGATGATCTCCAGGACTTAGGCGAGTGAGCTCAGCGACTGCTGAGGAATGAATGATTGAATGAACGCATGCATGAATGGAAGGAGGGAGGGAAAGTGGGCGGGCTCTATCCTCTGGGCCAGCCCCAGCCCGCCCCCACCTAGCCTTGCTCCCCTAGCCTTCTAGGGGTCTGAAGGGCGCTGGCGCAGCCTCTTTGCATAACACTGGCTCTGAGGATCCCCCGCCGAGAAACCGAGGCAGCCTTGCGGCTCTGGGCTCGTCAGCCTTGGCAGTGGCGTCTGGCCTGGAGTCTGGGGCAGCTGGTTTGGGAAAGGCTGCACCACGCAACCGAGGGTGGGACCCAGGGTCCCTGCTCCTTCCCCACCGCACCCAGCCCACCCCGCCCTCCCTCCCTGATCCCTGCAAGCCAGGTGAGGCCCAGGGGGGACGTGACTCCCTTTCTGCAGAGGCACCTCCGGAAGGGCCTGGGTGAGGCTGCTAGATAGGGCAGCGGGGCACCCTCCTCCCGGAGCCCCCGCCTCTGGGCTGAGGCTCGGATCCCCACCGCCTCCTGCGCATGGAGGAGGCGAGAAGCGCAGGGAGACGGGGGCCCCAGACGGCACCCCGCAGGCTGCCATTCCTTCAACCAAGATGTAGAGAACGCCGTGGACAAAAGCTTTAAAAAAATTCTGAAACCTCTGCCCGTGGGAAGTCAACATTTTTGCGGAGCAGAGAGCCCAGGCACAAAATAAGAAGGCGGAAGAGACGGGCTGGGGGGATGGGGGGACGGCGGCGTGGAAGGGCGGACGGCGGCGGGGAAGGGCAGGGAGGGCGGCGGGAGGGCAGGTAGGGCGGCGGCGAAGGCGCAGGAAGCCCTGAAGCCGGGCGGCTTCCCCCTCCCAGGCCACGCTGAGAGGCGGGGGTTGGGAGGATTTAAAATCGCGCGCCTGGCAGGGGCGGGGCGGGGGCCACCTGCCCTCCGGCGGGAAGAGCTGGGCAGGGCCCGCGGCGTGCAGGGCGGAGGCACTGGCGGTCCGCACACGGGTGAGGTGAGGCGCGTAATCGCATCTGAGCCGGACTCTTTAGGACGAGTCCCGTCCCTGGAGTCAGAAAACCCGGTCCAGCGCCAGCGTGGACGTGCGCTTCCCGGGACACGCTCAGGGACGCCGGCTAGGACCGGCGAGGCTGGAGGGGTGGCGATGTTAGGGGCTGAGGTTCCTCGCCCCGGGGCGGGCGGCTGCTGGTAAGGGACCGCATGGCCCCGCAGGTGAGGAGGGCGCAGGTGAGGAGGGCGCAGGTGAGCCGGGCGGGCGGGCTGCGGGCAGCGCCACCTCCTCCCGCAGGCCCTCCCTGATTGACCGGCCGGGATCCGCGCGCCTCTGGGCCTGCGGCTGAGGTCCGGGGCTGCGCCGCGCCGATTAGCTGACGCCGGGCCGAGCGCTCCACCCCCAGGGCCGGGCGCACCTGAATCCCCTCCACCCGCGGGACTGCGGGGAGGGGGACGGCCCCCGGATACTGCGTGGGGGCTTTGGGAGGATGGGGAATGGGTCCTGGGGGAGCAGAGCCTCCCAAATTAAGGCCTCCCAAGAGCGCGGCCGGTCATCCGCGGCGGCGAAGGGAAGGTGCCCTGTCGGTGGGTCCAGACCCCGCAGCCCCCCAGTGCCGCCCGGGGGCGGTGGGAGAGGGTCCGACACCGCAGGGCCCGCCGTGCTGTGGCCGAAGGGGCAGGTCCAGGCTCTGCTTCCCGCGCAGACGCCGGAGACCCCAGCAAGCCAAGTGCTGCGGGCAGGCCCCCCCCGAGAGAGGGGACGCCGCGTGGAGGGCACAGCCAGGCAGGGGCAGGAAGGCAGCTGGGCCAGAAGGGGACACTGAGGCAGGCCGAGGCGGCCGCGGGGGAGGGTGCCAGGACCAGCCCAGGAACCTCGGAGACAACGGTAAGCGGTGGCTGGTTCAGATCCCAACTCCGGAGCTGTGTGACCTCAGAAAGTTCCTTAGCCCCTTGGTGCCTGCATCCCCTGATGTGTGACATATACATGAATGGGGCTGTTGTAAGTGAACGCACACAGCACACCGGCACGTGGGTCACAACACTTAGACGGGTTTAGATGAAGAAACAGGAAAACCTTTGGGAAGTTTCCTGTAGTCAAAGGAAGGTTTTCGTTTTCCCCCTCAACCGTGACTGTTTCTTGGGCCGGCAGGATAGGCTTTTGTTCTAGGGGTGTGGAGAGAGGGCCCCTTGGCAGTGTCCAGGGCCAACCGGGAACCAAGCAGGAATCGTATTTGTGCAGCCTGGAGTTCGAGGCTCTGGGTGCGAGTCGTAGCACTTAAGCAGGAAGCAGCTGCCTGATGCCCCTAGCCCCAGGCCGCCCTGCTCTGCCGTTTCGAGGGCGTGGGGGGTCTTCTGATCTCCACCTTGATGCACCTCCAGGCCCGGGTCCTTTTGGGGTCTGGCACAGCAACCTGCGTTTGACAGCATGGGCGTCGGCTGATGCTGAGAGCTCAACTTCTGGTCCAAGGAAGATCTTTTCTCTTCGGGGAACAGTCATACATTGTTTAACGAAAAGGATACATTCCTTCTGAGAAATGCGTCCTTAGGTGATTTTGTCCTTGTGTGAACACAGAGTGCACACACTGGCCCTGGTGGCACAGCCTGCTACACGCCGAGGCTGTGTGTCACAGCCTGCTGCTCCAGGGCCACGAGCCTACGCGGCAGGTGACTGTGCTGAATAGCGTAGGCAGCTGTGACTCACTGGTATTTGTGTATCTAAAGCCATCTAAACATAGAACAGGTGCAGTAAAAATACCGCACTGTGATATGGGAGCACTGTGGCATTGCTTGTTGACCGAAGGTTATGTGGTGCATGACTGTATGTTCGTTTCCTGTGGGCGCTGGAACTAACGACCTCACGCTTGCTGGCTCAAAACAACAGCAGTCTATTCTCTCTCAGCCCTGGAGAGTGGAAGCCTGCCTGGTGGAGGCGCTAGGGGAGTATCCTACCTGCCTCTCCCAGCTCCGGGTGGCCCAGGCATCCCTGTGCTTAGCTCCAGCAGCCGCCTCAGTGGCCGTGTGGATTCTCTGTGTGGTCAAGCCTCACTTTGCCCCTCTCTTATGAGGACCTTTGGGATGACACGTAGAACCCACCTGGATGATCCAGGGAGGCCTTCCACCTCAATTTAATCCCGTCAGCAAAGTCCTTCCTTTGCCACATGAGGTAACATTCACAGGATCCGGGAATGGGGACATGGGCATCCTTTGGAGGGTGGTTCAGCTGAGCATGGGATCATGATGCAGGCCCTGTTTATAAAATCCAAATACTTGGAAGGCCGGGCACAGTGGCTCACACCTGTAATTCCAACACTTAGGGAGGCCAAGGTGGGAGGATCACTTGAGACCAGCCTGGGCAACAGAGCAAGACCCCATCTCTACAAATAATTTTTAAAAATTAGCAGCGCATGGTAACATGCACCTGTAGTCCCAGCTACTCCAGAGGCTGAGGCTGGAGGATCTCTTGAGCCCAGGAGACGGAGGCTGCAGTGAGCTGTGGTTGTGCCACTGCACTCCAGCCTGGGAGACTAGCTAGACCCTGTCTCAAAAAATAAAAATTTAAAATAAAATACATAGAGAATCTCAAGGTGGTGTGGACAGTTCTGAGTGTTGGGGAGAGAACAAAAGAAGGAAAGTGCATTTTGGGTGGCAGAAAGCCCCTAACAGAGACTTGGGCCCCTGCTTTGAAGCAGCCCTCACAGAAACTGACCACGAGTTATGTTGGGCCCATGACACTGGTTCCCTGGGTGGACACAGCCTGAGCCCAGCCTGCCCTGTCTGGAGCTCTCACCACCCTGCCTGGCCCGTGCCCATGGGCTCACAATGGTTTCAACCCCATTTATGTGCCAGCTTAAGCACGGCCTCCCCAGAGGGCTCATTTGCACTTGGATGCCCTCACCTGTGCTCCCTCTGTGGCTTCAGGAACCCCGGGGTCATTACAGAGCTTGCTAAATTCATCCCTGGACATGAGATGTGTGTCGTAAGCATCCAGGACTGTCCCAAGATGGGAGAGGCGTTCAGTCATGTTCACTCAAGTGAAGGCTTCTATTCTACTTCCAGATACACATTTTTAACCTTCAAAGGGTCCAATTTTAACCTTTCTTCCACAAAGCATTTTACGTACCACTAATAGTCCCAGTGCAGACCCCAAAGTTCCCCTGTAAGATTCATTTCCTGTGATTCGAGCCCAGCCTGAGGCAGAGCTTTCCGCTGGGTTTATCCTCACTGAGACTCAGACTGCAGAGGGCCAGGAGGAGCCCTACTTTTTGCAAGCAATACCACCTGGGGTAGGACCCACAAGTGACATCCTTTGTGCGTGGATCTGGCCTTGGCCTCCGCACCGTCTGTTCAGCAGGTCCCTCCTTTGTCTGCCAAGGCTGAGGTCCTGTACTTTTGCAAAGGTCCAGGCTGTTTGGTGCAGCTACAATCAGGGTGCGTGGTTTCTCTACGAACGCAAACAGCGGCCTCAAGGGGAAGGCCCCGGCAGAAAGTGCATCATGCGGGACATGGTGCAGGCGCTCCGAACACGCCTCCTGCTCACTTCTGGCCTCCACCCCCTGCCATGCAGGGTGACAGATGGCTGTGCCTATACATAAAACACCAGACGTGACCAATAACTATCTTATAATAAATATACTTGAACTTCTCAACTAGAACACAGAAATGCTTTCAGGAAGTACATCGCGCACCACCACGTGTGTTCCCGTGTGCAGCGGCGTGGACCTCGCCCCGTCCCATGAGCCAGCGTGATGGGGGAGAGACCCTGAGTCTCCAGAACCCAATGGAACGTGGGTCTGCAGTGACGACGCAAAAAAAACCAGAGACGCAAAAAAACAAGAATCCGAAGAGGAAAGAGACAACGTGAGGAAAGTTGCCTTTGTTCTAGGAAAAGTCTTTCTCTTCACAGTGTAGTGACTCATTTATAAAGAGGAAGTGAGTTCTGTTGAAAAATACTTGAAATATTCTCTTAGGGGGAGAAAGCAGTTCTTCACCAGCTTGGTGGGCCACTTGGCCGCGAGCTTCGAGCTCTGCTTGTTCTGGGCCAGCAGGGACAATTCTTCTTCCGAAACCAGAGCCCAGTGCCTGCTGCTGAGAGGAGGGGAGGGAAGGTTGTGAGCAAGCGCAGCGCCCACTGGGTGGCCCCAGAGATGGGGCTGGGAAGGAATTGCTGCGAGGGGGCGAGGGGAACAGCCTGCCTCTCAGTTGTCCCAGGTGCCTAAGACCCCACCCCCGGAACCCCCGCCTGATTCTGGGAGTTTTTCTCATGGAGGTGGAGTGAGCAGCAGGGGACCAGATGACTCCCCTGCCTCCTGCCTCCCCCGGCCGGGGGCTGGTCCCCTGGGAAGCAGGCTGGGGGTCACTCCGTGTGAACAGCGAGCTCCAGGGCCATCGCTAGAGGATGTCACCATCCCTGGGCAGCACCCCCGCAGAGGAAAGGACAGGACTCTGGGCAAAAGTTGGCCAAACCCTCGCAGAGTCAGCGAGCATTCCCAGGGAATTCTATCACAAAGGCCGTCCCCTGGGTTCCTGGGGCTGCCTGTGCCGGGAGCCCCAGCCCTGGGCGCAGGAGGGCAGGTGGGGAGAGGAAAGGTCCCCTGCCAGCGTGCTGTGAGGAGCCCTTGAGGAAGACGTGCTTTGCAGACTTGGCACCAACACCCCCTCTCCTGCTCCCAGCCACCCCACTGGAGGCCAGGAACATTTCTCAGTTTATTTTGGGGTGAAGGCTGCGAGTGAAGTGCCAGATACAGTGTCCACCTCCTCCTCCTCCTCCTCAGGCACCCTCCCTAGGGCAGTGGGGACTGTCCTTAACCATCCTGGGGGTGATGGTGGCTACCTCTGCAAAATGATTTCTCCTTTCAGTGAGTGGGTGTCTCTCATGTCACTGTTGAGACACCCAGGAGCCTGGGAGGGAAACCTGTGGGAAGGAACTGCCAGCCTCCTTCTGGGAACCAGGTGACCCCAGGATCACGGCTCAGGTGGATCCAGCCCTCGAAACCCTGTGAGGAGCTCTGTGGAGCCTCGCTCAGAAAGGGGGGCTGGGAAGAGGCAGCTGCCAGCCCACAGCCCAAGCCTGCAGGGGCCACAAGTGTGGCCACTGGAGAGGGAGGCGCCTTTTGTGGAGCAGCAACCCTGGGTCTGGCTGCACCTGCCACTTAAGAACCCTGATGGGGTGCTGTTCTCACTGCTGTGTGGACGCATAGAGCCTCCGGGGGCCAAGGAGCCTCTGGGGCCAGGCAGCAGGTGAGGCATGGCCTGTAATGCACACAGGTGTTGCTGGGTCTGCCCCCACCTTCACTCCCGCTCACCCAGCCCCACAGAGCCTGGCATGGCCTCCCAGGAAGTGACATGGCGGGGAACAGGCTTAGGGTTAGGGGGAGGCTGTGCGAAGGCTGGCATGCAGGTGAGAGGGCTTCTGAAGAGAAAGCATTCTGGAAAAGTGCTTCAGCTCAGCCCCACCCAAACTCAAATCCAGGGGAAGCCAGGCCAGCAAGACCTGAGGGTGCCATGCCTTGGCAGGTGCCAGGCAACAGGATCGTGCCTCGGTGGTGACGTGGGAGATGCTGGAACCCGGGAGGTGAGAGGGAGTAAGTTTCCAGAACTCACTCTCAGGCAGGAGGAGACATGACTCAGCTGAGCCAGAAAGCGCTCGTTCCACACGAATGCACGTATGAGTGAGGCACGCCATGCGAGTGTGGGAGTGAGGGGATGGATGGGCGGTTGGCTGGAGGTCGTGAGGTCTGGGCCACCTGGAAAGGCTGTTGAGGGGCGGGGGCAGCTGGGAGAGGCTGTGGGGGCAGCAGAAGGGGGTGCTTAGCCGCAGAGAGGGCACGTGGGGAAAGGCCGTGTGTTCAAGGCCCCAAAAGGTGGGGAGGGCAGCCCAGGAGTGCACCGTAGGGGGTGCAAGCGTGTGGGTGGGTGAGACTGATGCGTGTGTGCCTGTGTGATTGTGAGCACATGTGAATGTGTGGATGCAGGTGCTAGTCGTGAGTGTGCTTGTGTGAGCATGTGACTGAGGGAGCATGTGGGTGTGTGGATGAGCGTGACTGTGGGGATGACTGTGTGTGCATGCATGAGCACACAGGTGTGTGGATGAGCGTGACCGTGGGAATGACTGTGTGTGTGTGTGCATACATGAGCACACAGGTGTGTGGATGAGCGTGACCGTGGGAATGACTGTGTGTGTGCATACATGAGCACACAGGCGTGTGGATGAGCGTGCAAGTGAGTCATGTGAGTGTGGCTGAGTGTGAGCACGCATGAGCTTGTGGGTGTGCAAGGGAGGTGGGGAGGCCACACGGAATGAAAGCCTGGGGGCTGCAGCCGATTCAGGGCCAGGCCGCCATGGCGCATATGGGTGTCCAGGGGCTGGACCCCGAGAAGCTGAGAGCCAGTGCTGGAGAAGCTCCCCAAGGGGAAAGGGGCATCCTCAGGCTTCAGTGTCTTCAGGGTCTCAGGGTGGCCCCGAAGGCCGACTACAGTCCCACTGGGGCACAGAGGCTGCTCTGGGCTTGGCTCTGCTAGACAGACCCCATTTCCTCAGTGAACCCCGCTTCTGGGTCCATGTTCCCCTTGACCCTGAACGCTTTCAGCTGCCCAGGAAATACCTCCTTATGGCTGGGATGTTGCTCCACACGCGGACAGCATTCTGCAGGGATCCGCCGTGGACATCTGGGATGGTGACTGGCTCCATCTGGGGGCGGGAGGGTCGGCCGTGGGTCAGGGGACCTGGACGGTAAGTGCCCCCCACAGGCCCACTGGCCTCAGCCGCCAATGGCCCTGAGTGGTCAATGGACTTTCTAGCCCGACTGTGTTCCCTACGTCCTTTTTTCTTATAAATCACCTTTGGAGAAAAATGCTGATGAATTATTTTAAACTGACAGAACAGACTCTGTGGCAATAAGATATCAAATTACAAACAGGACCTCAGGCCGCGCCAGGCAAGGGTCGAGCCGAGCAGCGTGCCCTACACTGAGAGGACGGAGTCTGCTCTCACGCCACAGCTGCTGCTTTTTCTGCAGCGGCTAAACACGCACTGGCCCCGCGATGAGGATGAGCAAGGTTCAAACGACTGCAGCTCATCCACCTGCAGATGCCAACTGACCACGTTCCACAGCCATGACCACAGCTCTGACTGGGCAGGAGACTGACTTCAGGAACCCCCTCCTGATAAGAGACCCCGACCACAGACTGGCTCCGGCCGGTTTACAGAGGTTGTGCGCTTGAGGGCCTGTGTCCTGAGAAGACCTCTGAGGTTTAGGGCCTCATTGCGACACACTGACATGATAAGACTCCACCCCAGAGTGAACAGAGGTCGTAAGTTCCACGGATTTTGTTCAGTACGCATGCAGCAGGACCCCCTTCATGAATATTCACCGCTCCTCCATAACCTGCCGCACAGGTTTAGCCAACCCGGTCAGCACGGAGCTCCTGCCCCAGCCACCCCTCCCCTTCGAAGTGCCTCCTCCTGGCTCCTCTGGTCTTGGCAGAGGCCGTGCTTCCCAGCCTGGGGGACGGGACCTTGCAGGCTGTGCCCCTTTACAGAAACAAAGTCTCCTGTTCTAAAAGCACAGACTTTGTGATTTTCAGCTCATGGCGTTTGCTCCCCTTCTGAATAGCTGGATTTGCATTCCAGCCACTCCACGAGATTCCAGCACCAAAGGAACCTCAACGCCACCTGGACCCCCAGCAAAGGCTCTGGCCCACAGGTGCTGCCCACTCGGTGGGTCGGGCCCCCGCTGGCTGTGGCCCCTCCATGGAACCTGAGAGCATGAGGAAATTCCCCCTCCTGAGCCTCACGCCTGTCTCCTGTGGCTGAGGTGTGGCCGTCCCTCCCCAACCCTGGAAGTGTCTGGAACACCCGGCCCATCAGCCCCAGAGGGGACCCATCCGCTGAGTCCAAAAGTGGCTGCTCTGACAATCAGGATTCAGACGTGTGAAGAAAAGGCTGTATGTGTGTGGTGTGAGTATGCGTGCACGTAGTGTGCCTGTGTGTATGTGGCAAGTGTGTCCCTGTGTGTGGTGCATGTGTACAGTGACTGTGCACTGCAGTGTGTGTGCACCTGTGTGTGTGGTGTGATGTGTGTGTGTGTGGGTGGAGACTGAGGGGGCAGGGGCAGGAGGTGAGCCCCCGAGGCCGTGTTCTGTGAGCACAGGAGTGGTGTGAGGTGGGACTGCCTTCCAATGCTGTCCTTGAAGGGGCTTTGTGTCCCAGGCCGCAGTCCCTGCCCGGACTGCACAGCAGCTCTCCTGGGCCCTGTACACTCCTGGAAACCAGGGGCCGCAAGGAGCCAGGCCCAGAGCCTGGGGTGTAGACTGAGCTCCACCAGAAAAGCCCCTCCCTCACGTGGGCAGGGGTCAGAGGGCGGCCCACGCAGCCCTGCACGCACCTCCAGGAAGCGAGATGCAACGTCCAGGTCTTCCTTGTTCAGCACCAGATTGTCCACGAACATCCAGAAGAAGGGCCTGGGGCTGCCTGGCTTGGGCCGTGCGTACTGCAGGAGCCGGTGGAACTGGAACAGGTACCAGCCTGGAGTGGGGTGAGGGGGCAGGGCTGAGGGGGGGCCGGGGGGGGCTGGTCATGGGGACGCTGTTCAGGTGCGTCTCGGCGGGGGCCTAAGGAAACTGGGGCTTGAGAGAAGGGCTGAGGGGGTCTAGGGGACGCACCGGCCTGGGTCTGAGGGATCCCCCTGCCCCTGTCCCTCCAGCAGCAATGAAGCCCTGCCCAGTGCTGGGGCCACAGAGATGCGAGGACCCCTCCTCCCCCAGGCAGGCCTAGAGTGGGGAAGAGACAGACAGGCAACCCCGAGGGAGGAGCTGACGCAGAGCGCGTGCCACGGCACAAATACCGCCTTTTAGAGGAAGCTCCAGAGGACACGTGAGCTGCAGTGATGTGGGCACGCTGGGGGCTGCACGGGGTCAGCGGGAGGCTTGGGGGCACAGGGAAGCCTGCAGTGATGGGGACGCTTACTCTGTTGCTCATGATGAGGGGTGCATGGGTGTGGAGCTAGCTCAGAACTCATCCAGTCGGACACACTGAATGCGTGCAACTTACTGTATGTCAGTGGTGCCTCGATAAAGCTGTTTTTGAAAAATGCTGACAATTTGCAGTTTCTGCCCTGGCATGGAGGTGTGAGGAGAGAGGAGAGGAGACAGGGGTGGTGGGGACAGGCTGCCAGAACTGAAGCATCACTCACTGGGAGGACGGTCACAGGTGTGGCCCAGGGGAGGTGTGGCGCCGTACACAAGATCGAAGGGTCCCCACTCCTCCACCTGCAGGACAGAGGGGAGTGGGCACTGAGAGGCAGCAGCAGTGGGCAAGGTCGCGTGCGGCAGCACGAGATGACCCCAGGGCAGACCCTGCTCAGCTCGCAGGGCCCACAGGCCAGGGCAAGCTGAGGAGTGGAGCCCACTAGGGCAGAGCCATCCACAGCCACCACCAGCCTCAGGGGCTGCCTGCCTGGAGCCCAGAGGAGAACGCTCCGGGTCTGAGGTGAAGACTCAGTGCCACGCATTTGGGGACTGAATTCTGCCTTTATTTTTTCTTGCTCAAATTCCTTTCTAAGGAGCGTAGGGGAATCGCGCCTTACAAACCATGAAAGCTTGTGGAATGGGTGTTTTTGACCCGGTATATTGTGACTCTGCCATGGCATCACACGACAGACAGCAGACCTCCTTATTTTAACTCAAGCATTCCTTTCTACTGACTCCCAGTTTTTAGGCAAAGCTCAACTCTTTCAACCAACTGCCAACTAAAGAATCCCTAAACCCACCTATAACCTGTAAGCTTAAAGATATCCTGCCTTTTGGGGCTGATCCAATGCACATATTCTATATATTGATTGATTGATTGATTGATTTTTTGAGATGGGGTCTCGCTCTGCACCCAGGCTGTAGTGCAATGGCGAGATCTCGGCTCACTGCAACCTCCACCTCCTGGGCTCAAGCAATCCTCCTGCCTCAGCCCCCTGAGCACCCCCAGGTGCACACCACCATGCCTAGCCAACTTTTTTGTATTTTTGGTAGAGATGGGGTTTCACCAAGTTGCTCAAACTGGTCTTGAACTCCTCAGCTCAAAGTGCTGGGATTACAGGCGTGAGCCACCGCGCCCGGCCCGTGTACTGTTTTCTGATTCCACCTGCAGTTCGCATCTCCCTGAAATGTACAAAACCAATTGTGCTGGGCGTGGTGGCTCACGCCTGTAATCCCAGCACTTTGGGAGGCTGAGGCAGGCGGATCACGAGGTCAGGAGATCGAGACCATCCTGGCTAGTACGAGGAAACCCCGTCTCTAGTAAAAATATAAAAAAATTAGCCAGGCGTGGTGGCGGGCACCTGTAGTCCCAGCTACTCGGGAGGCTGAGGCAGGAGAGTGGCAGGAACGCGGGAGGCGGAGCTTGCAGTGAGCCGAGATCACGCCACTGCACTCCAGCCTGGGCGACAGAGCAAGACTCCGTCTCAAAAACAAATAAATAAATAAATAAAATAAAAATAAATAAATACATAAAACCAAATTGTAACTGACCGCCTCAGGTGCACTTCCTCGGGACCTCTTAAGACTGTATTTCCCAGGCCATGGTCACTCTTATTGGCTCAGAATAAACCTATTTTAAAACTTTGGCAGAATTTGGTTTTTCTGTCTGTCATCACATTGCCCTTAGAGAACCAGTCCTGGGAGGCCCAACATGCAGACTACCTAAGGAAGTAACTGTCATCTGTGAACACAGCAGGTGCCGTCCGCAGCCCTCCAGGAGCTAACAGCAAGGGCAGAGCCTTCCCTGCTGAACAGAAACAGCCCCCACAGAGTAGCTCCCTGGGGACCACAGAGTAGGTCCCCAAGGACCAGGCTATTCCATGGCCGAGCTGGAAGAAGACAAAACACAGCCACCCAACAATCTTGCCTGAACATGTGCCCTTTAGTCACAAAAAGTGACCAAGGGGAGGCTGTGAGCAACACTGGCTTCATTAACAGTGATGGCCCTCACTCTGTCATTCTTCTTAAATAAAAATTAACAGCTGGACGCGGTGGCCAACACCTGTAATCCCAGCACTTTAGGAGGCCAAGGCGGGTGGATCACCTGAGATCAGGAGTTCAAGACCAGCCTGGCCAATATGGTGAAACCCCGTCTCTACTAAAAAATACAAAAAATTAGCTGGGCATGGTGGCGGGTGCCTGTAATACCAGCTGCTTGGGAGGCTGAGGCAGGAGACTCTCCTGAACCCTGGAGGCGGAGGTTGCAGTGAGCCCAGATTGTGCCACTGCACTCTAGCCTGGGCAACAGAGTGAGACTCCATCTCAAAAACAAAAAACAAAAAAGCCCCCCAAAACTTAAGATAGTCAAGTATCAGAACCCCGTCTCCTGATAGCACCAGTCTACAATGGACTCCACTTCCCTGGACCCCCTCAAATCAGATAACAACCCGAATCCCATTAGCCCCAAACTCCTCATGCCTCCGGGGCATCATTTTGTGTCCTTCCACGATGTAGCAAGTGGATAAACCTAACTGTTGACAGCAGGTGCGACCTGAGGGTCTCCGAGTGCCGAAAAGGCATGGTGGGGTGGGGACAGCGGAGGTGAGGGGGAGCTGCTGGTGCCAGGCCGGGAGCCCCCAAAAGACCTGTACACAGGCGGCTGCTCATGCTTCTCTCACAGTGGCATGGGAAGGCACCAGGGCAGCGGGGAATCTGGCCTACAGGGGGAACGCATGACTGGAGCTGTGTCACCTCCTTCCAGCAGCGGGAGGATGCTTTCAAACAGTGACCAGTTGTCCAGGTCAAGGCTCGGCCTCATTTTAGAGGGTGGAGTGGGGGTTCAGCCCCTCCTTGCCGGACAGCGCCCCATCACAGGCAGTGGAATTTGGCTACTTAGATTTCAAGATGTTGGACAAGATGTTTGCCCAACTGCCCTGCTCTGAGCTCTGGGCTCTGGGCTCTGGGCAATGCTGGGACCACCAAAAGGTGCTGCTCAGCCCTCCGCTGTGGGGCATCACAGTGGTGGCTGGGCCGGCGGGGGTGGGCTGACTCCTGTCAGACCCAGGATCCCCACCAGGCTGCCGAGAGGCCCCCGTGTGTTCAGGACTCCTCCCAGCCCCTGCTGCCGCCTCCTTGCCCGCCTCATCCTTGGCATTTCCTCTGAGGAAGCTCGCACCCCCGCTCCCACTACAGTGTCTGAGAGTTCACGGCGGTACTCACATCCTTCCTCACTGTGTCTGTGACATCAACCACATGCTTCAGTTGTCCCGGGTCAGAACCACTTTCCAAAAAGCCCAAACTCGTCAGCTCTGGATGGGGAGAGACCAGAAGGGCCCAGAGGGTGAGCGTGGATTGTGCCCCTACAGGGACTCGAAAAGGCTGACGGACGATCAGAGGACCCTCCTACCATTAAGGAGCCAACTGTATATTTTTGTTGTTGTTTTGAGATGGAGTCTCCCTCTGTCGCCCAGGCTGGAGCGCAGTGGCGTGATCTTGGCTCACTGCAACCTCCGCCTCCCAAGTTCAAGCGGTTCCCCTGCCTCAACCTCCCGAGTAGCTGGGACTACAGGCATGTGCCACACAGGGTTTCACCATGTTGGCCAGGCTGGTCTCCAACTCCTGACCTCAAATGATCCACCCACTTCAGCCTCCCAAATTGTTGGGATTACATGTGTGAGCCACTGCACCCAGCCCAACTTTATCTTTTTAATGACGTGGCAGGAGGATTAAGGATGGAGGTTTTTGTCTCACAACAAGCTAAACAAGCAAACATTGCCAAGTATTGATTTAAGAATGTCAAGCACGGCCGGGCACAGACGCTCAAGCCTGTAATTCCAGCATTTTGGGAGTCCAAGGCGGATGGATCACCTGAGGTCAGGAGTTCAAGACCAGCCTGGCCAACATGGTGAAACCCTGTCTCTACTAAAAACACAAAAATTAGCTGGGCGTGGTGGTGAGCACCTGTAATCCCAGCTGCTCGGGAGGCTGAGGCAGGAGAATTGGTTGAACCCGGGGGGCAGAGGTGCAGCGAGCCGAGATCAAGCCTGGGCAACAGAGCGAGACTCCGCCTCAAAAAAAAAAAAAGAGGATGTCAAGGACTGTATTACAGCACCAGGCATTTCTGGGATGCGATGTCACCTCTGGCTAGGAAATCCACAGAGCAGTGGAGTCCACTCCACTCTGCAGCTGGTGTGAGCTGCAGAGCCTTGGAACGGCCTTGGAGGAGGTCCCGGCTTTCTCAGCCCCGCCTGGGCAGCAAGACCTTGGACAGGCTGTGCAGGCGCTGCGGGATCAGGCTCCTGATCGGCTGCATGGGGCAGATATGTGCTCCCGCGTGAGGCCGCTCTGAGACACTTGTGGGCCTTAGTGGGTGTCCCAGCGGGACGCATCCCTAACGGCCAGAGGAGAGGGAGTGTCTTCATGGATTTGGCTGTGCCTGCGGGGCCCAGAAGACAAGTGCCATTTCCAAAGGCCCCAGTGCAGGGTCAGCATGGGCCCAGGGTGGGGAAGGGTGCAGGACACCAGCAGTTGGCTGGTCTAGGGGAGGGGGTGGGGAGTCCCGGGGGGTGGCCTGAGGGGCAGTCAGGTGTGTAGAGGCATCTTTCCATGTGTGTCTTTGGGACGTCACTGACTCACCTTTCTTGATGTCTTCAAAAAGGGACAGCACCCGGACTGGCTGTCTCCTCCACACAGGCACGGTTTCGAACATCTCAAGGGGATTCTCCTATTTATTAAAAAACCAAAACAGGACATTGTGCCGGCTGCTTGGCTACAGAGCCCTTGAGTTACAATGAAAATTCTTCCCTGGATGAACACTCACTTGAGACTCACCAGAGACACACATAAGACACACCTGCTGAGGCTGACTGGGCCTGTCCTGACCAGCACTGCCCCCCGAGGAAGGCCAACTCCACCCCCTGCCCCAGCGTCAGTCTCCCGCTCTGACCTGTCTCCAGCCGAGAGACAGTAGGTGTGGAGGGGTTTGCTGATTTTTTTTTTTTTTTTTGAGATGGAGTCTTGCTCTGTCACCCAGGCTGGAGTGCAATGGTGCAATCTTGGCGCACTGCAACTTTCCGCCTCCCAGGTTCAAGCGATTCTCCTGCTTCACCCTCTCGAGTAGCTGGGATCACAGGCACCCGCCACCACGCCCGGCTAATTTTTGTATTTTTAGTAGAGACAGAGTTTCACCATATTGGCCAGGCTGGTCTTGCTCATCCTGGCAGCTTCCAGAACCTCGGAGAAGAGAGCCCCAAGGCCAGAGATGCCGGGGAGAGGTGAGCCTCGGGGCAGGTGAGGCCTGTGGTTTTCCCTGCCCCTGCCAACCTGATGGGCCAGGCGGGCAGCCAGCTCCAGCCTCACATGCTCCCTGTTAAAGGGCCAACCCCCAAGGCCCAAAACTCGGGGGCCTCGGCTTTCAGAGTGCTAGGCTCTGTTCCTATAAAATACCTTCCCATCTGACCCTTTCCTTCGAATTGGAGCAGGCTGAAGCTTGCTAGGCAGGGAGAGATGACTTCATTCAACCTTAACAAATGTGAGCTGGAGGCCAGTGCAGTTTCATGGTCAGCTCAGGGGTCCCTTGCTCCCCGCTGGCTGCCTCACTGGGGGCCACACCCCTTCTGTAGGAGCTTCCCGTGGCTGGCCTGCAAATTAAAACAGACTGGAGGGGCTGGGCCCGGTGGCTCATGCCTGTCATCCCAGCACTTTGGGAGGCTGAGGCAGGTGGATCACTTGAGGTCAGGAGTTGGAGACCAGCCTGGCCAACATGGTGAAACCCCATCTCTACTAAAAGTACAGAATTAGCCGGGTGTGGCGGCGGGTGCCTGTAATCCCAGGTACTCAGGAGGCAGGAAGGAGAATCGCTTGAACCCGGGAGGCCGAGGTTGCAGTGAGCCAAGAGGGTGCCATTGCACTCCAGCCTGGGCAACAAGAGCGAAACTCCATCTCAAAAAGAAAAAACAGACCAGGGGACTTGGCACAGCAGAAATTATTCTTTCACAGCTCAGGAGGCCAGAGGTTTTGAAGTGAAGGTGTGCCGGCAGGCGTGCCTCCCTCAGAAGGCGCCAGGCAAGGACGTGCCAGGCCTCTCCCCCAGCTCCTGGGGCTGCTGGCACCCATGGCTGGTGGACACCTCACTCCAGTCTCTGCCTCCATCATCATGTGGCTGTTTTCTCCATCTCCATTTCCCAAATCTCTTACAGTGACACTAGTCACTGCATTGAGGGCCCACCCTAAATCTGGAATCATCTTATCTCGTGATCCTTAACTAAATTACATCTGCAAAAACGCTGTTTCCAAATAAGATCACATTCACAGGTACGGGATGGAGACCTGGAAGTCCCTCTCAGAGGGACAAAATTCCACCTTCTCTGCCTTTGTCTGAGGTTCCTGCCGGCCCCTCTGGCTCCTCGGCTGGACTCCCAAAACGGCCCACACCTGGCCAGCACAAGCCCAGGCATTTGCTCCTGAGGACTGGACTTTGAGACGTGCCAGCCACCCTCTCCCGGCCCCTCTCCCATCTGCTACCAGGGCCTCGTTCCTAGGCTTGGAAGCAACAAAACTGCCAAAGCAGTTTACCCAAAGCCACCATCGAGTGGAAGCCACTATCGGAGAGGAACCCAGGAAAGAGTGTTTGCTCCCGAGGCTGCAGCTGTGGTGCCCGTCGGCGTGCCTGCATTCTGCAGTGGGAACCGAGGGAAGGCCGTAAGTCAAGGCCTGCTGCTGCTGGGTCCTGCCCCTCCACGGGCTCCTTACCGACTCTCGGTCGTAGAAGGCCTTGAGCTGGCTGCGCCACTTCCTCCGACGCTGTAGCAGCCCGCTTCGGGAGGACGGCAGGCACAGGTAGCACACCCAGTTGCTCATGGCGTGCACCTTCCCCGAGGTCCCGGGGCCGACCAGGCTATCCACACACTCGAAGCAGTAGCATCTGAGGCCAGACAGAAAACCACAGCAGCGGACATGACAGCCCGCCTCTCCCGAGGATGGCGGAGGTGGGCCTGATTGAGCCTTGTTTTGGAGGGAAAAGTCACGCTGGAGCTCCCTTTGGGAAGACCAGGGGGTGGACTGGGAAGGGGCACACGGTCCTTCCTAGAGACGCAGAGTGACAGGAGCCGAGCCAGGTGCAGAAGACAGGGAGGTGGATTCACAGGCAATGACAGATCCAAGGAACCCCCTAAGCCACCTGTCTGCCCCCAAACTCGAGCCTGCAGAAACAGCGTAGGGACTCCCAGCAAAACCAAATGTAGCAACAGCAGCTGGGGGAGAGAACTTGAGGCGGGGGGAGCTGTAAATACGAGGATGGCCCAGAAGGACCGAGGAGAGGAGCCCACAGAGGGAGCCGAGGCGAGGGAGTAACGACTGAGGGGTGAGCATACCCCTTGTCACCCCGGTCATGACTGGCAGCCTGGGGTGTGGGGTTTCCATCGCTCCCCTGCACAGTGATGTGGCAACACCAACACCGAAAAGAAAAATCACAATCGCCAACCGTAGACACCCGCCTCCCAAGCTCAGGGCTCTATGCCAAATGACGCATTGGAGACAGAAATCAGAAGCTCTCAGGGAAATCATCCATTTGGGAGGAAAATCCACCCACACTCCAGAATGAGTAGCTGAAAGGATGGGTGTGTCCTCAGCCCCTTCACCCCCCTGGGCAGGCCCCTCGCCTCACCGGGTGCAATCAGGGTTTCCGCAGATGAGCAGCGTCTCTCCGGAGCAGCAGATGGAGCAGTAGGATTGGTACCCGTCATCGTCGTACAGGAAGAGGGCATCCAGGGACTTGTCCTTGGAAGGAGCAAAGCAAGGCTGGCTTGTGTCATCCCTGCTCTGAGGCCATAAGGGAGTCACCCCCAGCCTCCCTGCCTACCTTACAGGGGGCGCAGATCCCTCCCTCAAACAGAGGGTGCTGTGTGTGAACCTGGAGACTTCCGCAGCAGATGCAGATGTCTAAAGGAAACATTCAAAGCACACTGTGTTTTCCCAGTGCTGTCAAATACAGCAGATGACTTAGGAATAAATTTAGCCAAACAAATATGAGGCTTATACACTGAAAACTGCAAAGCATTGTTGGAAGATGTTAAGGAAGATGGAACAAAATGGAAAGATATCCCATGTTCATGGATCAGAAGATTTAACATTGGCTGGGTGTGGTGGCTCATGCCTGTAATCCCAGCACTTTAGGAGGCTGAGCAGGAGAATCACTTGAACCTGGTGGACAGAGGTTGCTATGCGCCAAGATCATGCCTCTGCCCTCCAGCCTGGGGGACAGAGTGAGAGACTGTCTCAAAAAAAAAAAAAAAAAAAAAAAAAAAGAAGACTTAATATTGTTAAAATAGCATGAGTCCCCAAATGGATCTGCAGAGCCCTCTCAAAATCCCCGCTGGCTTTTGGGCAGGAGTTGACAGGCTGACCCTAAATTCATACGGAAATGCAAAGGATCCAGAAAAGGCAAACCCACGTTGAGAGAAAGTCGAGGAGTGGTTGCCTAGAGTTAAAAGAAGGGAAGCAAGAAGGGGGAATTTGGAGTGACTGTTACTAGACATGGGTTTTCTTTTCAGGGTGATGAAAACCTTCTAAAATTAGATGGTGATGATGGTTGCTGACTCTGTAAATAAACTAAAATACATTGAACTGTATGCTTTAAATGAAGCTACAGGGGCCTTGGGAGGGGGAGAAGGGATACACGTGGCACAGTGGTGTCCACTGCCTCCTTCCAGGATCTCACCGTCACCCAGGCTGGAGTGCAGTGGTGTTATCATAGCTCACTGCAGCCTCGACCTCCCCAGCTCAAGCAATCCTCCCATCTCAGCCTCCTGAGTAGCTGGGACTACAGGTGCATGCCACCATGCCTGGTTAATTTTTATTTTTATTTTTTTGTAAAAACAGAGTCTCACTATGTGAGACCAGCCTAGGCTGGTCTCAAACTCCTGGGCTCAAATGATCCTCCCACATTGGTCTCCCAAAGTGCTGGGATTATAGGTGTGAGCCACTGCGCCCCGTCTCTTTTGTCTGGTGTGGGCCAGTATGCAAACACTCACCTTCTATATTTCGCTGGTTAGCCTTGACTTCATATGCAATAAGATCTGGAAAAGAAGATAAGAAGTAGCCCCTTTCTTCTTCCTCTGATCTCTTAATTTAAATTTGGCCAGGAAGTGAGCATCACAATTCGTTTTCCAAAGTCACAGGAGCCTGAGGTCCCCTGCCATCCCGCCCTCACACCTTATCTTGGCGTGTTAAACGGCCATACCTGGGGGAAGACTGTGGGTGGGGAACCTCCTGCCCCAGCCCGGGTGTCTGAATAATGCATGAATACTCCAGAAGCCTGGAACTCCAGACCTCATCCAGGCCTGGGATCAGCGTCCTAAGTGACTGGTCCAATAAGCCGATGAGCCCTCACCTCTGCCTGTCCTGGGTGAAATGGAGCTTGAGAGCTCACTGGATCCCACCAAAATCACGTCCATGCTGGGCTCGGCCTCTGGGTCCAGGGCTGGGATGGCCGCCATGGGGATGCTGCGTCAGGACACACGGACACAGACGTGAGAAAGCCGTCAGCCCCTGCTGAGATCCCTGATGCACCCCAGCACGGGAAGCAGCTTGCTGAGCAGACCCTGACTAGTTCAGGCCACCTGAACCCCCGCAATGACACCCACCTGCCCAACCCAGGGATGAGGGGCAGGACAGCCAAGGCCAGTGCCAGCCCTGAGAGGGGCTCAAGGGTCCCCTGAGGCATGCCCCCCACCTGCCTGGCCCTGTTACAACATGGAAGATGGGGCAAAAATGGGAGGGCAGGGGCCTCATGAGGACCTGGGGCCAATGGCCGCTGCAGCCCCTGCTTTCCTCTGGGCCCAGCCTTCGACCCCTCAGGGACCCCCATGCCCCAGCCTCCTACAGTGTCCCCGAGGCCCAGCAGGGACCCCTGGGGATGGTCTTGGCCAGCCGCACCCTTGAAGGCAGGATGGTCAGGGAGTGGGAGAGAGACTCACGGGTTTCACAGGGCTGCTGCCACGGCTCCGGGTACAGCCAGCTGGTGGGTTCAAGGTTCCAGTGGTCCGGGGCTTCCAGGCTCAGGGTCCCCGGGGAGGACTGGGCCATGGAACGAGGGACGGCGCAGGCAAAGAATGAACTGGAAGGATCCAGGCCCACCTGGGACAGCGGGTGGCCAGAGGTCACCAGGCTATGGGGGCGAAGAATCTGGGCGTGTCCCGCGGGGGCGGGGAGGGGCGGGGGCGGGGCAGCCCTTCAGTGCCGGTTTGCAGTGGGAGGGGCGAGGAGCTGCGGGGGGTCACTTGGGGTGGGGAGCTAGGAAGCTGGGGGAGGGGCAGGGAAAGGGAACCCTCAGGTGGGGAGGGTTAAGAGCTCAGTGGGGCTGGGGGATTGGGGTTCAGAGGATGGGGCCCTCAGGGTGGAGTGAGGGGTGGGGTTTAGGGACCTCAGTGGGGGGTGGGGTTCAGGGGAGGGGTGGAGATGGGAGGACTGGGGATGGGGCAGATGAGGGGGGTTTCAGTAGAGGGGGGCCCTTGGGGTGGGGTGGAGGGTAGGGGTGGCTGTGGGGTAGGGGCAGGGCGCTCAGAGGTGGGGTTTAGGAAGGTCATAGGGGTGGGCTTCAGGGCAAGGGTGAAGAAAGGGATGAGGGTGGAGGGGTGGAGGGGTGGAGGTAGGGCGGGGCGGGGGGGTTAGGTGGAGTTGGCCCCCTGGGTGGAGATGGCTGAGGATTAGTGGAGGTGGCCCTCAGGGCAGGGTGGGTGGGTGGAGGGCGGGGCTTAGGGAGATCTGTTGGGGGATTAGGAAGGGAGTGGGGGTGGGGGTGGATGGTGAGTTCGTGATGGGGGCCTTCAGGGGAGGTGGTCCTTTGGCGGGATGGGGGTGATGATAGGGTGAGGGTGGGCACTCAGGGGCAGGGCTCAGTGGCGGGGGGCGGGGCTCAGGGCAAGGATAGAGACGGGGTGAAAGTAGGAATGGGGGTGTGAGGCCGAGGATGGGGGTTTCAGGGGAGGTGGCCTTTAGGGCAGAATAGGGGTGAGAATGGGGTGGGGCTGGGCCTTAGGGATCTCAGGGTCGGTTGGGATGGGAGTGGGGGTGGGGGTAGATGGTGAGGAGGAGATGGGGGTGTTCAGGGGAGGTGTTCCTCTGGCGGGATAGAGGGAGGGGCGTTCAGGAGCCGGGCTTGGGAGCTCAGTCTGGAGCCCCAGGTTTGGGGGGCAGCTGTGGGGGAGAGAAGGAAACAGGGAAGGCCCTGGAGGATGGGGTAAGGGGTGTTGGGTGGGGAACGTCAGGGCAGCTGGGGGGTTGGGGAGCTGGGAGGGGTAGGTTCAGGGTGGGGGTGGAAGGTGGAAGCAGGGAAGGGAGCAGGAAGGTGGGGTGGGCAGAGGGGCAGTGTGGGAGGTGCGGGGTGGGTTGGGAAGGGGGACTTTGTTGGAGGGAGGTTGGGGGCTTCAGAGCAGGGGGCGGAGGACCACCGGGCAGGGCCTGGAGCCACAGGACAATTGTGGTGGTCGAAAGTGGGAGAAGACCCTTGCGGGAGGTAACCCCCCTGAAGTGTGGGCTGGGCCTGGTGACTTCCTTCTGCAAGTACTGCATGAGGGGTGACCACACAGGGGCAGCCTGATGACCCCTTGGCCCCTGGCCCAGGCCAGCGTCTCGGGGAGGATTCGCCTGGGTGGGTGCCCCGCACCGGGGCTTTCTCTCTCCACCCACAGCGCAGCCTCTCCAGGAGTGAACTGCTGGGTCCAAGCAGAGGCGGCCCAGTGCCTGAGCCCTCCTCTCTGGGGCAGTCAGGCCGCCCAACGGGGGAGTCTGAGAAACAACGGGGCAGGGGGCGGGGGGACCCTGAGGCACTGCGACAATGAAGTGTCACATGGGATCCCGGGACAGAGAGGGGCGGTAGGGAGTGGGAAATCTGAATAAAATGTGGCTCCTTGGCTGTAATTTGGTGTGTCTGCAGGTTTGTTCATGTAACCACAGTGTCCATGGGGGCCTGAGGGCTGGGTGGGGGTTGCGGCAGTTCTGGACTAGCGCCTCAAGGTTTGTATAACTTTAAAGCTGTTCTAACATAGTTACTTTTTTTAATGAAAAAAAGTGAAGGGAGAGAATACTGATGACAGTGAGATCACTTCCCTGTGTTTGAGTAAAATGATCTTGTTTTCTCTTCCTTTTATTCCAAAGAGCTTTGTTTTTCAGGAGCTCACGGGATTGAAAGTGATTAGAAGGAGACAGCGGGAGCAGCAGGCCCATCTGTCCCCTGACCCCAGCCCCACACCCAACCTCCCCTGCCCTGCAGGGCTGTTCCCACCAGCACAAGTGGAAAGGGGAGAATTCCTGGGGGCTGGTTTTGGCTCCAAGGAGGGGCAGTTTTCTTTCTTTTTTTTTTTTTGAGATGGAATCTCGCTCTGTCGCACAGGCTGGAGTGCAGTGGCGCCAACTCGGCTCACCGCAAGCTCTGCCTTCCGGGTTCACGGCATTCTCCTGCCTCAGTCTCCCGAGTAGCTGGGACTACAGGCGCCCGCCACCATGCCCGGCTAATTTTTTGTATTTTTTTTTTTTTTTTTTAGTAGAGATGGGGTTTCACCGTGTTAGCCAGGGTGGTCTCGATCTCCTGACCTCATGATCCACCCGCCTTGGCCTCCCAAAGTGCTGGGATTACAGGCGTGAGCCACCGCACCCGGCCTGTTTTTCTTTTTCTTTTTCTTTTTTTTTTTTTGGAGACAGAGTCTCGCTCTGTTGCCAGGCTGGAGTGCGATGACGTGATCTTGGCTCACCGCAACCTCAGCCTCCCAAGTAGCTGTGATTACAGGCATGCACCACCATAGTCGGCTTTTGTTTTGTTTTGTTTTGTTTTTTTTTGAGGAGTCTCCCTCTATTGCCCAGGCTGGAGTGCAATGGTGCCATCTCTGCTCACTGCAACCTCCACCTCCCCGGTTCAAGAGAATCCTCAGCCTCCTGAGTATCTGGGGTTACAGGCGTGCACCACCACGCATGGCTAATTTTTGTATTTTTAGTAGAGACAAGGTTTCACCATATTGGCCAGGCTGGTCTCAAACTCCTGATCTCGTGATCTCGTGATCTGCCCGCCTTGGTCTCCCAAAGTGCTGGAATTACAGGCGTGAGCCACCGCGCCCGGGCTGCCAGGCTAATTTTTTGTATTTTTAGTAGAGATGGGGTTTCACCATGTTAGCCAGTATGGTCTCGATCTCCTGACCTCGTGATCTGCCCGCCTCAGCCTCCCAAAGTGCTGGGATTACAGTCGTGAGCCACTGCGCCCAGCCTATTTTTCTTTTTTTCTTTTCTTTTCTTTTTTTTTTTTTTGAGACAGAGTCTCTCTCTGTTGCCAGGCTGGAGTGCAGTGACGTGATCTCGGCTCACTACCACCTCACCCTCCCGAGTAGCTGTGATTATAGGCACGCACCACCATGCCTGGCTAATTTTTTTAGGGGGGGTCTCGCTCTATCGCCCAGGCTGGAGTGCAGTGCTGCCATCTCGGCTCACTGCAACCTCTGCCTCCCAGGTTCAAGCGAGTCTCCTGCCTCAGCCTCCCGAGTAGCTGGGGTTACAGGTGTGCACTACCACGCATGGCTAATTTTTGTATTTTTAGTAGAGATGAGATTTCACCATGTTGGCCAGGCTGGTCTCAAACTCCTGACCTCATGATCCACCCGCCTCAGCCTCTCAAAGTGCTGGGATTACAGGTGTGAGCCACCTCGCCCCAGCTGCCTGGCTAATTTTTGTATTTTTAGTAGAGACGGGGTTTCACTATGTTGGCCAGTCTGGTCTCGAACTCCCGACCTCAAGTTATCCTGGAAGGGCAGTTTTCTTTTTTCTTTTTTTCTTTTTTCTTTTTTTTTTTTTTTGAGATAGAGTCTTGCCCTGTGGCCCAGGCTGGAGTACAGTAGCAATTTCAGCTCACTGCAACCTCCACCTCCCGGGTTCAAGCGACTCTCTTGCCTCAGCCTCCCTAGTATCTGGGATTACAGGTGCATGCCACCACACCCAGAATTTTTTGTATTTTTAGTAGAGACGGGGTTTCACCATGTTGGCCAGGCTGGTCTCGACCTCCTGACCTCAGGTAACCCGCCTGCCTCGGCCTCCCAAGGTGCTGGGATTACAAGTGTGAGCCACTGTGCCCGGCTTCCGGAAGGGCAGTTTTCTAACTTCACACCCCAGAACCTCCTGCAGTAAAGGAAGGTTCTGTCCAGGACGGGTGCCCTGGCGTAGGCCACAGGACAGGAAGCCCCTCGCATCCATCAGAGCCCCCAGTCCCTGTGCACCCCACTACTGCTCAGCAGAGACCAGAGTGGTCTCAGCAGGAGAGAGGCCCGGTGCTCTACAGATGGGCCCCAGAAAAGCTGGCCTCTCATGGGGAGCTCTCTGGGAGCTCAGTCCCTGAGGCCACCACTGGCATCGGCCCCTGTGATATACCCACCAGCATGCGGACCACAGGTGCTGGTCACTGGGGGACCTCTGGCCTCACTCTCCATGCCCCAGAAAGCCCCAAGGATGCAAACGTGGCAGGGTGGGCCTTAAAGCTCCCCAGGCAGGGCTACGGGGGCTGGTGGAGCACAGTCCCCGCTGTGTGGCTGCCCCTTCCTGGCACTCATGGATGCATCTGGCGTCTTCCTTCTGCATGAGCTCCCATGTCCTCTCCAGCCTGGAAGCCCTTCTGCATGAGCTTCCATGTCCTCTCCAGCCTGGAAGCCCTTCTGCATGAGCTCCCATGTCCTCTCCAGCCTGGAAGCCACCTGTGTGCTGGCTTGATGGGGTGACCCACAGCTCACTACACATTGATTTCTCTTTTTTTTTTTTTGAGACGGAGTCTCACTCTGTCACCCAGGCTGGAGTGCAGTGGCGCATCTCCACTCACTGCCAGCTTACGACATTCTCCCAAGTAGCTGGGACTACAGGCACCCGCCACCACGCCTGGATAATTTTTTTTGTATTTTTAGTAGAGACGGGGTTTCACCGTGTTAGCCAGGATGGTCTTGATCTCCTGACCTTGTGATCCACCTGCCTCGGCCTCCCAAAGTGCTGGGATTACAGGCGTGAGCCACCAAGCCCAGCCTACACGATGATTTCTGATGCTGTTGACCCTAGGGGTCTGGAAAGGCCCCTGTGACTCAACCTGGCCTTGGCCTGGCCCAGCTGGACCCGGGGTGGCCACATACAGCCAGGGCCATGAGGGTCAGGAAGAAAGGACAGGATGGCAGCCTCCACTGTGGAAGCCCCAGGAGCCTGGGGGTGGTCACTGAAGCCTCACCCAGACCTGCCGGCCAATGCACTGGACCCCAGCAGGGGCTGCCGCTTCTCCCACCCTCCAGAAGGCACTGTCATGGGTGTGCTTGGGAACAGGTGCATAATCAGATTGTTTGGGACACACTGTCTGCCCCTCACCTGCTTGGAGGGTTGCGATTTACATCCCTGCGTGAAGTTTCTGAGAAGCACATAGGACAGACACCCTTAATCAATGGAAGCCTCCATCTCTTCCAAAGCTGCTTCTGCAGAGAGCCTTCCCTTGACGGTGCATTTATAAATGGCACGGGAAACTGTGTTTCAGAAAACACCCATGTGGGAAATCGCACTCCAGAAGTGGGAAGACCGTGCAACTCATCTTCTCTCCAGGAGCCCGTGATAGTGCGAGGACTGGCGCCGATGGCCCGCTGGGGGCTGGGGAGCCCCGGGGACCCCATACCGTGTGCCCTCTGCCCTCCAACCCACGGTGTGGAAGACACTGTCTCACCTCTGCTTGATCAATCTATAGACAGCAGGAGCCAAAGCCCAGCATCTGGAGACACACTCATGTCCTTGGGCCTCTGAGGGGCAGACTGAGGTGGTGATCACGGCAGGCGAAGGGGACGTGGTGACCCCTCCACATTCAGTGGCCACATCGAGTCACAGCTGTAGTGGGGTGGGGGGGTGATACGTTTTGTGTTTGTGGAGTGAATGAACGAATGAGCAAACATTCATTTTTCTCCTGAAGACAAAGTGCCGCTGGAGTTAGAGGTGGCGTGAGCTCTTGCGTCTGTCTCCTGGTCTAGAGAGGACTGCAAGGCGCCCCAGGGCCCGTGGGTCCCCAGACTGCTCTCCAGCGCCACACCCAAGCCTGTGGCTCTCTCAACCTTGGACGAAGCTGATGCTTTAATATTGAGAAAGACAAGCCTGGGAGTGGGCCCAGCGCTCACAGTGAGGTCCTGGTTCTCTCCTGCAGACGTCAGCAGCCTCACAGAGCAGGCCTCAGACAAGGCTGTTCGGGACAATAATAAAACGAGTGAAAAAATAAGGCCACTTCCAAATCGTGGCTCCCACAAAAACAAGGTCCCGGGGCCACCCACAAAAATGACCGAATATCCCCCTCTCCTGGCTGAAAGGGGTGCGTGCAGCCTCTTCCCGGGCCATAGTTGGGGTTCACTGAGGCTCCCCATTGAAGAACCACAGCGCTCCTAGCCGAGCCCGGTCCAGAGCTGCCACGGTGAGCACCGTCAGATAGTCAGGGACACGCTGTGGTCACAGTTGGCATCTTTGTATTAGAGTCTCTGAGAATCCCGAAATACTGCATCTGCCTCACCCGTTAAATTATCCACCATTTCCCCCAAACCTACTAAGTAAAGGAAATTTCCTTTATGGTACATTTATAAAAGCCATGTACGAAATTGTGTTCTGGAAAACACGAGTTTTATGATGTTCGCATATGTCACATTCATAGCTCAATATTCAAAAGCTGCAAAGTGGGAACAGTGAAATGGTGCTGGATTGTGCAGCCCCCAATGCTACTGAACTATGACATGAAATCTCTGGCAAAGCTTAAGTCTCTCTTCTCTGTTCCTTTCATTTTCTTTGTAACCCTTGGTTGTTTTTCTCTTATTAATTTGAAAGCCTCTTTATATGTTAAAGATATTGACTCATATAATCCTTGTATATATAAATCACAAATATTTTCTTCAGCTTGTTAATCTATTTTAATGTTTAATGGCATTTTTCTTTTCTATGCATGCATATTACATTATCATTTAGTCAGGTCCATGAGTCTTTTTTTTTTTTGAGAAGGAGTCCCGCTCTGTTGCCCAGGATAGAGTGCAATGGCGTGATCTCTGCTCACTGCAACATCCGCCTCCTGGGTTCAAGCAGTTCTCCTGGCTCAGCCTCCCGAGTAGCTGGGATTCCAGGCACATGCCACCATGCCAAGCTATTTTTTTTTTTTTTTGTATTTTTAGTAGAGACAGGGTTTCACCATGTTGGTCAGGCTGGTCTCCAACTCCTGACCTCGTGATCTGCCCACCTCGGCCTCCCAAAGTGCTGGGATTACAGGCGTGAGCCACTGCGCTTGGCCCTGTCTACGAGTCTTTTTTTAGATTTCCATTCTTCCTAACACATTTAAAAAGTTCCTCTTCACCCCAAGATGGTATAAGCATGCACCTTTATTTTCTTTGGATATTTTATTTCATTTTTTCCATTTCATCATTTCATGTCTTCATTTAAGTCATTTTATGTATTAATTCTAATTGGAATAATTTTAGTGTTTGCCATGGCTTTTGCGAATTACTATCCAGTTCTCTCAAGATCACTTTTGAATACGCCCTCCATTCCCTGATGCATTCAAAACCGTGTGTCAATCACCTGCCTCTCTGAGTGCCTGGGTCTCAGGCTTTGCATTTCTCTCCAGGGGTGTGTCAGTTTCTGCCTTGGAGCTCCTGCCACGCTGGCTGTAGCTTTATACCATGTTTAAACACCCCGCGCCGTGTGACAGTCTTCGGAAGTGTCTTGTCTCGTGTTCACTCACCTTCCACAAGAACATTAAATCAAGTTCTTTGAAAAATCCCATTGGTAATTTGATTGGAATGAATGGTATTAGATTTACACACAAATTAAGGAAGAACTGACTTGTAAAAATACTATTAAGAAGTTAAATCCAGGCCGGGCACCGTGGCTCACGCATGTAATCTGAGCACTTTGGGAAGCCGAGGCAGATGGATCACCTGAGGTCAGGAGTTTGAGACCAGCCTGGCCAACGTGGTGAAACCCCATCTCTACTAAAAATACAAAAATTAGCTGGGCGTGGTGGTGGGCACCTGTAGTCCCAGTTACCTGAGAAGCTGAGGCAGAAGAATTGCTTGAACCTGGGAGGCAGAGGTTGCAGTGAGCCAAGATTGTGCCATTGCACTCCAGCCTGGGCAACAAAAGCAAAACTTTGTCTCAAAAAAAAAAAAAATTAAATCCAGCCAGAGGGCATGAGGCCAAGAGTTGGAGACCAGCTTGGGCAACATAGCAAGACCCCATCTCTGGGATTACAAGCATGTGTCACCATGCCCGGCTAATTTTTGTATTTTTAGTGGAGACAGGGTTTTGCCATGTTGGTTAAGCTGGTCTCTAACTCCTGGGCCCGAATATCTGCCCACCCAGGTGCTGGGATTATAGGCGTGAGCCACTGCACCCTGCTATAAGTACTCAACATTTTTTAAAAAGAGGAAAGAGACTGGGCGCGGTGGCTCTCGCCTGTAATCCCAACACTTTGGGAGGCCAAAGTGTTGAGCAAGACTCTGTCTCAAAAAAAAAAAAAAAATAGTGAGTATTCACTGGTATTGTGAATATTTGTCCATTATATTTTATTTCCCTTTTCTTTTTTCTTTTCTTTTTTTTGAGACGGAGTCTTGCTCTGTCGCCCAGGCTGGAAGTGCAATGACACGGTCTTGGCTCACTGCAACCTCCGCTTCCTGGAGTTCCAGCGATTCTCCTGCCTCAGCCTCCTGAGTAGCTGGGATTACAGGTGACCGCCACCATGCCCGGCTAATTTTTGTAATTTTAGTAGAGACGGGGTTTCACCATGTTGGCCAGGCTGGTCTCGAACTCCTGACCTCAGATGATCTGCCCGCCTCAGCCTCCCAAAGTGCTGGGATCACAGGTGTGAGTCACTGTGCCCGGCCTAGTTCCTATTTTAACATCAGAATGAATCTATGCATATGTCTACAACTGAAGCCACACTTACGCTTGCAGATTAAACAGTGGCACGCTGGACCCCACGCAGTCTGAGCCCTCGGTCCCGGCTTCCCGTTGCTGGCTGGCCCATCATCTGCGGAGAGGGACGCCCGGTCTCTCACCTGCCCCCACTGAGGGACATTTGGGTACTTTCCGTTCTTCTGTCCTCCCTCTTAATCTCAGGGGACTCCCTTCCAGCCCTGAACCAGGCCACATTCTCCTCTATTCTCTGTGCCTCAGCAGGCCAGGAACAGGTGGGGACATGGGTGTGGAAGGGACGTCCCCAGAGCACCCTGGCCTCAGTGCCCGCTTCCATGGCCTGCAGTGGCTCAGGACCAGCACACTAGAGACCCGGAAGGGCTGAGGAATGGCTGGAGTCTGCCTGGGGGCTCAGGGCCAGGGCTGAGGATGCCAGAATGGGGGTGCCTGCAGAGGCCCTCTGACCCGGAGACTCCCTGTGTGTTTTCTGCACACGTTGCTATCACTCAAGGGTTGGCACCTTTCCCCAGCACTAACCCATCAGCACGTCTGGGGCCTGCTCCCCTTGTCTCTGGCCGGGTGGAGAGGCTGAGGGAGCCATGTTGTTTCTCTTGTCCATGCAGCGGGTGTGTCCAGACCTGCTCCAGGGCAGGCCCTGGGCAGATGCTGGGAGAAAGCCAGCCAAATCTCTGGGAAAAGTGGACCCACCAGGCAGGGCTGCGGCCCCGAGGCCAAGTGGGCTAGGGCGGGTTCTTTGGGAACCTGGGATAGCCAGGGGACCCTGCAGAGATACAGGGGTGAGGCCAGAAGGCAGGCCTGCTGGGCAGAGGGAGGGTTCCTCCATGGCAGGGAACAGGGACTGGCTGCCCGGCAAAAGGCCAGCAATGAGGGGCTGGGAAGTCAAGCTGCGCTGGGGTCTGGAGGAAGAGCAGGTGCTGGGCTGGGCCAGGAGGGGACCAAGGGTGCGGTGCCTTCCTTTCTGGTGCCAAGGGCCATGGGCGGCTGCCAGCGTAGAAGGCTCCTGGGGCCCCTCTGAGCACAGGCTTCTCCTCGGTGTGGGGGGCTCTTCCTGCCCAGGGTGAGCCTGTAAACCAGCACAGCCGTGAGCACCTGAGTCGACAGCAGAGGGGCAGGGCCCCAGGTGAGGACTGTCACAATGGGGCCAGGGTGAGGATGCGCCTCGGCACAGGTGGCCGTGTGCGGGTCCAGACGACAGGCTCCCCCGGGCCTCCAGCTGAGGACACCCCACTTACCCACCTCCCTCTGTCAGGGCCACCGTCTGACTCTGGATTCAGGGTTGGCCGATGCGTTCTGGATCCTTTCCTTGTTCTTCACCTCGGCACTGCCTCATGGGGACAGACCCTGTGGGAAGCTCCCATCAGCACCCAACGCCCTGTGGTGGTTTCTTCCGTTCCATTCGTTCTGGGCTTTCTGACTATAGTGGAGCCGGCTGTGTTTGCTGCTTGTTTTTAACCCCTTCGGTAACAAGAGCTCCGACTACAAACCCCAGTGCTGATGGGGCCCATGCCAGGGGTGGGGGTGCCAGAGGGCTGTTCCCTGGTGCCACGCTGCCAACCCCTTGGTGCTGATGGAAGGCCCAGCAGGGGAGAGCCACCTACCCTGGCAGGGAGCAGGTGGGCAGAGGGAAGATGTGGAGGGTGGAAGGGAGGGGGCTGTGTTCTAGGAAGTCCTTGGAGATCCCTGCGGGGCACCTTGGGCTCCCTCCGAGTGGTGCAATGTGAGCAGTACCTGGAGCCCATCCAATGGTGGTGTCCACACCCACCAGCACCTCCGCCGGGCAGGGTGGCAGAGGCCTGAGCTCAACCTCGGTCCTGGGTGTGGGCACCTCCGCCGGGCAGGCTGGCAGAGGCCTGAGCTCAACCTCGGTCCTGGGTGTGGGCACCTCTGCTGGGCAGGCTGGCAGAGGCCTGAGCTCAGCCTCGGTCCTGGGTGTGGGCGAGTTTCTGCAGGTTATGGGGGGCCTCTGAGGGGAGCCAAGAAGGGGTTCCCCCCACCAAAAGCCTTGAGGGGTTCAAGTGGCCCCAAGGACACAGCTCTAGAAATCAACAGGGTGACCCCAAGTTTCCTATAGAAATGCCAAGGACTTCTAAGAGCAGAAGCAAGGGGATCGCTGTGTGGCCGGACTCCAAAGACGTGGTTGTGCACAGGGCCCAGGTGAACCAATGGACACACGGACCGTGGAAGGGGGAAGATGCAGAAACAGACCTCATGCCTGTGGACAGCTGGCCTTCGACCAAGGAGCAGAGACCATTCAATGGAGAAAGGGGTATTTCCAGTGCCAGGGCAACTGGACACGCACCTGCAAAAGGATACACCTCAGCTCCTGCCTACTTCACACCATACACAGAAGTCAATTTGAGGCCAGGCGTGGTGGCTCATGCCTGTTATCCCAGCACTTTAGGAGGCTGAGGGGGGCAGATCAGTTGAGGTCAGGAGTTCAAGACCAGCCTGGCCAACATGGTGAAACCCCGTCTCTACTAAAAATACAAAAAAACTAGCTGGAAGTGGTGGCGTGCACCTGTAGTCCCAACTACTCAGGAGGCTGAGGCAGGAGAATCGCTTGAACCTGGGAGGCGGAGGTTGCAGTGAGCCGAGATCCCACCACTGCCCTCCAGCCTGGGTGACAGAGCGGGACTCAGTCAAAAAAAAAAAAAAGTAAATGATGAAGTTTCCAGAACTTTTAGAATATAAGAGAATATCTGTGTGAACTGGGGGTAGCCCAGTTCACTAGCCATGAAAGAGAAATTGATGCACTGTGCTTTCTCGGAATGAAAAGCTTCTGCTCATTGTAGCAGAGGCAAAACATTTTTCTTGACCCTCATAATTTATTTATTTATTTATTTATTTTTATTTTTTGTGATGGAGCCTCGCTCTGTCACCCAGGCTGGAGTGCAGTGGTGTGATCTCGGCCCACTGCAGCCTCCGCCTCATGGGTTCAAGCGATTATCCTGTCTCAGCCTCCCGAGTAGGCGGGATGACAGGCGCCCACCACGTCCAGCTACTTTTGTATTTTTAGTTGAGATGGGGCTTTGCCATGTTGGCTAGTCTAGTCTTGAACTACTGACCTCAGGTGATCCACCTGCCTCAGCTTCCCAAAGTGCTGGGATTATAGGCATGAGCCACTGCGCCTGGCCCTAAATTCTTAGTTGGAATAGACCCTGTGACACAAACCAGATTTTAACAAGAGAAACAAACAGAAGTTTATGAACGTGCATATTTCACGGAAGAACCTACAGAATGAGTTGTTCTCCAAGAGGTGACTTTGAATTCCAGCTTATGTAGCATCTTCAACCAAGGACAGTACATTTTTGGAGAAGTGACAAGGCAGAGGAGGACTTTGAGTCCCCAGGGCTGGCAGCTTGTGGGAAGGCAGAGAAGGTCAGATGGAGGTGAGTTGGGGAAGCTTGCTTGTGTAGATGGTGTTAGGCCGTTCTTGCTTCACTCTAGAGAGATACCTGAGGCTGGGTAATTTATAAAGAAGAGAGATTTCATTGGCTCCCAGTTCTGCAGGCTGTACAAGCATGGCGCCAGCATCTGCTCAGCTTTTGGGGAGGCCTTGGGAAACTTACGATCACAGTGGATGGCAAAGTGGGAACAGGCACTTCCCATGGTGACAGTGGGAGCAAGAGAGAGGGGGAGGTGTCACACGCTTTACACAAGCAGATAGCATGAGACCTCACTTATCACCAAAGCAATGGTGCCAAGCCATTCATGAGGGATCAGGCCCCATGATCCGATCACCTGCTACCCTGCCCCACCTGCCCCACCTCCAATGCTGGGAATCACATAACCACCTGCTACCCTGCCCCACCTGCCCCACCTGCCCCACCTGCCCCACCTGCCCCACCTCCAACGCTGGAAATCACAGAATCACCTGCTATCCTGCCCCACCTCCAACGCTGGGAATCACATTTCAGTGTGAGATTTGGAGAGGACAAACATCCAAACCATATCATAGATTCTTCTAGTATCATCTTCAGGCCAATAAGAATCCAGTTGTTGTCAGTGATTAACCTTTGTTCCTGGCAGAGAGGGGAGGTGGGATATATTTTGTCATCATAAAAAGGAAAAAGTCACAGGATCAGATTGATTGATGCAGAAAAAGCATTTGACAAAATTCAATATCCATTCACAATAAGAACTCTCAGAGAAATAGAAATAATGGGAGCTTTCCTCAACTTGATAGAGAACACCTACAAAAAACATGCAACTAATGCAAAAGACTGGATGCTTTCCCCCTAAGATCAGAAATGAAGCAAGGATGTCCACTCCCATGACTGTGATTCAACTTAGTGCTGGAAGTTTTAGCCAGTGCAATAAGACAAGACCAGGAAATATAGGCATATAGGTTGGAAAGCAAGGAATCAAACTGTCCCTATTTACAGAAAACATAATTGTCTTTGAAAAAAAAACCCAAAGATTTAACAAAAACCACTCCTAGAATTAAGGAAATGAGTTCAGCGAGGTTGTAGGATACAAGATGAACATGCAAAAACATTAGAATTTCTATATATCAACAATAAACATGTAGACACCAAAATAAAAACCACAAAACCATTCACACTTGCTCAACATAAAACATGTACAGGAGTTTCATGCTGAAACTATGAGACACTGTTTTTTTAAAAAAATCAATGAAGGTTTCACAAAATAGAGAGGCATACGATATTCATGCATCAGAAAATTCGCATCATAAAGATGTCAAGTTTCCCCAAGCTGATATATAGGTTAAATATAATTCCTATCAGAATCCCAGCAAGAGTTTTTTTTTTTTTTTTGACAGAATCTCACTGTGTCTCCAGGCTGGAGTGCAGAGGCGCGATCTCAGCTCACTGCAACCTCCACCTCCCAGGTTCAAGCGACTCTCCCACCTCAGCATCCTGAGTAGCTGGGACTACAGGAGTGCACTGCCACGTCCAGCCAATTTTTGTATTTTTAGTAGAGACAGGGTTTCACCATGTTGGCCGGGATGGTCTTGATCTCTTGACCTTGTGATCTGCCCACCTTGGCCTCCCAAAGTGCTGGGATTACGGTGTGAGCCACCACACCTGGCCCAGAATCCTAGCAAGATTTTTTTAATAGATAGAAACAAAATTACTCTAAAATTTATATGAAAAAATCAAAGAAACTAGAATAGCTGAAACAATTTTGAAAAATAAGAATGGGCTGGGTGTGGTGGCTCACATCTGTAATCCCAGCACTTTGGGAGGCCAAGGCAGGCTGATCACCTGAGGTCAGGAGTTCAAGACCGGCCTGACCAATATGGTGAAACCCCCATCTCTACTAAAAATACAAAAATTAGCTGGGTGTGGTGGTGTGTGCCTGTAGTCCCAGCTACTTGGGAGGCTGAGACAGGAGAGTAGCTTGAACCTGAGAGGCGGAGGTTGCAGTCAGCCAAGATTGCACCACTGCACTCCAGCCTGGGTGACAGAGAAAGACTAAAAAAAAAAAAAAGAAAAAGAAGAATGAAGTGAGAAATCAGTTTACTAGGTCTCAAGATTTATTATATAGCTACAGTAATCAAGACTGTGTGATATTGGTAAACAGACACATAGACCAATGGAACAAAGCAGAGAACCCAGAAATAGATCCATACGAATATGCCCAACTGCTTTTTAATTAATTAATTTGTATTATAAATTCACATAACATGAAAGTTACCATTTTAACCATTTGAAAGTTTAAAATTCTGTGGCTATTAGTACATCATGATATTGTACAACAGTCATCACTGTCTTAGTTCCAGAACTTTTTCATCCACTCTTAAGTGGAAACCCCATACTCATTAAACAGTCACTCCTAATTTCCCCTTCTCTCCAGCCCCTGGAAACCACCAATCTGTTTTCTATCCCTACAGATCTGCCTATTCTGTGTATGTCATATAAATGAAATCATACAATGTGTGGCTCTTTCATGTCTGGCTTACTTAGCATAGCATTTTTTTTTTTTTTTTTTGAGATGGAGTCTTGCTCTGTCACCCAGGCTGGAGTGCAGTGGCGTGATCTCGCTCATTGCAAGCTCTGCCTCCCGGGTTCATGCCATTCTCCTGCCTCAGCCTCCCGAGTAGCTGGGACTACAGGTGCCCGCTACCTCGCCTAATTTTTGTATTTTTAGTTGAGACGGGGTTTCACTGTGTTAGCCGGGATGGTCTTGATCTCCTGACCTCGTGATCCACCCGCCTCGGCCTCCCAAAGTGCTGGGATTACAGGCATGAGCCACCGCGCCCGGCCAGCACAGCATTTTTGAGGTTCATCCACATTGCAGCAGGCATCAGTACTTTATTCCTATTTACAGCTGAATGATATTCCATCATATGGCTATACCACATTCTATGTATCCATTCTTCTGTTGATGGACTTTTGGGTTGTTTCTACCCTTTGGCTGTTGTAAATGGTGTTGCTATGAACATTGGTGTACAAGCTTTGGCTTGAATACCTGCTTTCATTTCTTTTTGGTGTATCCCCAGAAGTGAAATTGCTAGATCATATAGTAATCCTATATTTAATTTTTTGAGGGACTGCCAAACTGTTTTCTACGGTGGCTGTACCACTTTCTGTTTCCATCAGCAACTTGTGGGGATTCCAATTTTTCTTTTCTTTTCTTTTTTTTTTGAGATGGAGTCTCGCTCTGTTGCCCAGGCTGGAGTGCAGTGGCGCAATCTTGGCTCACTGCAAGTTCTGCCTCCCGGGTTCACGCCATTCTCCTGCCTCGGCCTCCCGAGTAGCTGGGACTACAGGCACCTGCCACGACGCCCAGCTAATTTTTTGTATTTTTAGTAGAGACACGGTTTCACCGTGTTAGGATGGTCTAGATCTCCTGACCTCGTGATCTGCCCGCCTCGGCCTCCCAAAGTGCTGGGATTACAAGCGTGAGCAACCGCGCCCGGCCGGGGATTCCAATTTTTCTACATTCTCACCATCATGTGTTATTTTCTGTTCTTTGATAATAGCCATCCTAGCTGGGGTAAAGTGGTATCTCATTTGATTTTAATTGGCATTCCCTAATGATTGATGATGTTGAGCGTCTTTTCATGTGCTTGTTGGCCATTTGCCTGTCTTCTTTGGAGAAATGTCTATGTTAGTCCTTTGCCCAGTTTTTAATTGGATTGTCTAAGAGTTCTCCATATGTTCTGGATATTAGACCATTATCAGATATGGGATTTCTCAAATGTTCACTGGGGGGATTTTTCGCTCTCCTGACAGTGTCCTTTACTGTATAAACTTTATTTTTTTATTTTATTATTCTATTCTATTCTATTCTATTCTATTCTATTCTATTCTATTCTATTCTATTCTATTCTAGAGATGGAGTTTCACTCTTGTTGCCCAGGCTGGAGTGCAACAGCGAGATGTTGGCTCACTGTAACCTCTGCCTCCTGGGTTCAAGCGATTCTCCTGCCTCAGCCTCCCGAGTAGCTGCGATTACAGGTGTCCGCCACCACGTCCGGCTGATTTCTTGTATTTTTAGTAGAGACAGGGTTTCGTCATGTTGGCCAGGCTGGTCTCCAACTCCTGACCTCAGGTGATCCACCTGCCTTGGCCTCCCAAAGTGCCGGGATTACAAGTATGAGCCACTGTGCCTGGCCTATAGAAACATTTTAATTTTGATGAAGTCCGGTTTATTTATCTGATGTTTTTGCCATCATATCTAAGAAAATACTAACAAATCCATGTCATGAAGATTTCTCTCAATGTGTTATTCTAAGAGTTCTGTAGCTTTTGCTTTTCTATGTAGGTCTTGGATCCATTTGATTTACTGCCCAACTAATTTTTGACAAAGATATAAAATAAATTTAATGGAAGAAAGACAACCTTTCAACAAATTGGACACCCATGGAGTAGGGGCAAAGAGCCTCCACCTAGGTCTCACATATTAACTTGGAAGGGATCACAAAGATTTAAATGTAAATGTAAAATTATAAAACATTCAGAAAAAAACGTAGGAGAAAATCTTCAGGATCTAGGGCTGGGCAAAGAATTCTTAGACTTGACTCCAAAAGCACAAGAAAAGAAATGTAAAAGGAAAATTGGATAAATTGGACTTCTTCCAAACTGAAGGCCGGCCTTGTAACTGAAGCATATGGTCCTGCTACACCCAACACTGGGCTGGTGGGTTAACTGGATGGAAAAATATGTTTATCCAAGTATGGCCTGAGGTCTCCAAGGGCCATTCTGTGCCCTGCTGCAGTCAGCACCTGCTGTCAACCCCTCCTCCTAATTTTAGGCTTCCTGCTATTTGCAGTCCCTGGAGGATGGGCTGTTGACTCTGGGATCAAAACAGAAAAGCAGGTGAGCCCCATGGCGGGCTGTGCAGCTCCGGATGGGTGTCCTGCCCAATGCCAGAGCACTGCATTCTCCAGGGCATTTGACTTAGTGTCCCGGTGAGTTCATGGCCTGCTGCTGACCACGCACCGACCCCCAGAGTCACTCTTTGCACCTGTAGGAGCTTTGGTCCGTTCAGCATGACCAGACTGGAGAGGGAGGAGACAGGCAGGGTGGGCAGAGAAACCAGAGTGATTCAGAAAGTGGGACGCTCAGTGTGAGAGGTGTGTCAGTCTGTGCTGCTGCAACAAGATCCTTAGAGTGGGCAATTACAAACAATAGAAATTGGCTGGGCGCGGTGGCTCACGCCTGTAATCCCAACACCCTGGGAGGCCGAGGGGGCAGATCACAAGAGAGGCTGAGGCAGGAGAATCACTTGAACCTGGGATGCAGAGGTTGTAGTGAGCCGAGATCGTGCCACTGCACTCCAGCCTGGGTGACAGAGTGAGACACTGTCTCAAAAGAAAAAAAAAAATAGAAATTTATCACTTACAGTTCTGGAAGCTGGGAAGTTCAAGATCAAGGCACCACATCTGGTGAGGGCCAGTTGCCTGTTTCCTGGTTCCTAGATGGCACCTTCTACATGTCCTCACATGGAGGAAGGGACACAGGGGCTGCCTCAGGCCCCCCTCCTTTTTTTTGAGACAGAGTCTTGCTCTATCGCCCCAGCTGGAGTGCAGTGGCGTGATCTCGGCTCACTGCAACCTCCACCTCCCGGGTTCAAGTGATTCTCCTGCCTCAGCCTCCTGAGTAGTTGGGATTACAGGTGCGCACCACTCCTGGCTAATTTTTGTATTTTTACTTACTAGAGATGGGGTTTCTCCATGTTGCCCAGGCTGGTCTTGAACTCCTGACTTCAGGTGATCTGCCCACCTTGGCCTCCCAAAGTGCTGGGCTTACAGGCGTGAGCCACTGTGCCCAGCCATTAGGCCCCTTTTATACAGGCAGTAATCCGTTCCTGAGGGCAGAGTCCTTTCGACCTAATGACCTCCCAAAGGTCCCACCACCTACTACTATCACCTTGGGAGTGAAGCTATAACATAAGAATGTTGGGGGGAGACCAACATTCAGCTAATAGCTGGTGGGCTTCGGAGGGGGCAGAGGGCAGAGCTCTGTTCTCCCAGGGCCTGTCCACCGAGAGGGCCCCGGCCCACCAGCTGGGCCTTTTGGTAAGATCGCAAGGCAGATGGTCAATTCTGCAAAAAAGAAGCCTGGGCGCGTGGCTCACGCCTGTAATCCCAGCACTTTGGGAGGCCGAGGCGGGCGGATCGCGAGGTCAGGAGATCGAGACCATCCTGGCTAACACGGTGAAACCCTGTCTCTACTAAAATACAGAAAAATTAGCCGGGTGTGGTAGCGGGCGCCTGTAGTCCCAGGTACTCGGGAGGCTGAGGCAGGAGAATGGCGTGAACCCGGGAGGCGGAGCTTGCAGTGAGCTGAGATCGCGCCACTGCACTCCAGCCTGGGCGACAGAGCGAGACTCTGTCTCAAAAAAAAGAAGAAAAAAATCTGGCACCACTTCCCCTAGTTCACTGAGAAAAGTGACGCCGTCTGGACACATACCCACAGTGGGACGCAGTGGAGAGGCCAGACCAGGAAAACTGAGGCCCAACCAGTGGGGCAGGTTTGAGGCAAGAGTAGTAGGAGGGGAGGGGGCAGGGGGTCCCCCCCAATGCCCTTGGCTGAGCAGGGGTTCTTCTGAGCTCACCGGTGCTCAGAGCTGCCTCCCTGACTTGGACACCCATGTGGAATGGCCATCCCGCCCTCAACAAGTAGAGGCAACTTCCTCTCTACAGTGAGGAAATTGAGGCCCAGTGAGGAAGCTTGTGGCCAGGAGGGTGCTAGGGTCCTCACGAAGTGTCCTGAGGAGACCCACCCCTCCCTTGATGCCAGAACACCTGGCCAGGCTGCAGGAGCAGGGCCCAGGGCCTCCAGGAGCCAAGCCCTGGCCAGGGCTCCATGTTCCCCGAGGCCTTTCTGACTCAGGCTCCTGGCCTCTGGGAGCCTGGCCCTTCCAGGGAGCCACAGGGGTGGAACCTCCATCTGGAGCAGGGGAGAAGGCATGGAGTCCAGGCTTGTTTGAGGGGCCAAGGCTGAGCCCCCTCCAGCCCCTTCCCTGCTCTGCCATTAGGACCTGGCTCCTCCCAACTTCTATACACATCACATGGGCCGCGTCCCCCCACTTTGCAGGCTCAGAACATCTGACGTGACCTGGGCACCTGAGGGGCACCCGGCACAGCAGGAGCAGGAACCTGGAGAACCTCTGTTCTTCCGTGCGTCAAGGTCCGAGTCGTGGTTCTGCCCCTTAGCAGCTGCGTGACTCTGGCCAAGCTCCTCCCGGCAACAGGCCTCAGTTTCCATATCTGTGGATGGCACTGATCACGATGATGACCTGAGGAGACCGTTCTGCTGATGGAGTGAGCAGAATCACAAAGCTCTCAGGGCCTAGCCCGGGGCGTGGCAGGTCCGCAGGCGTCCAAGGGCACAGCACGGATGTGGGAGAAAGGGCTGCGGGGCCCTCCCGCTCCAGCCGAGGACACGGGGCTCAGGGATGGAGCCCAATACTGTCCCAGAGCTCTGCTGCCCAGGTGCCTCTTGGGGAAACTGAGGCTCAGTCCCACAAAGGCATCAGCCCCACTGAAGGCAGGGCCGAGTCCCCAGCCCCTCACCCCCCTCCAGGGGTCTGTGCCACCTCCAGGGAGCCGTGGCGGTTCCATGTCACCTGCGGGCAAGGGGCTGGCGTGGAAAGCCCCATGGCATGGTGGAAAGTCCGAAATTCTACAGGGGCCTCTTTGTTAAACCTCCATGCAAGAGGCTGGGTGACGCCTGCCCACAGGGGTCAGGCCCCAGCCCAATGACACAGGTGACCCGCAAAGACTGCAGGTCTTTTTTAAAAAGTGAAGTGCAGACTTGGATCTCGCTTTGCAGTTTTTAATTCCCCTTTAACCATCTCTGGGCTAAGGCATCCATTGACTCACTTAACCATCTGGGGAGGGAAAAGCCACCGGGTTGCAGGGGGTGACTTTGGGGCAGGATGGCCTCTGAAGGGGTGGGTTGCCCCTCCACACCTGTGGGTGTTTCTCGTTAGGTAGAACGAGAGACTTGGAAAAGAAAGAGACACAGACAAAGTATAGAGAAAGAAATTGGGGGACCAGGGGACCGGCGCTCAGCATATGGAGGACCCCCTCTGGCCTCTGAGTTCCCTTAGTATTTATTGATCATTTTTGGGTGTTTCTGGGAGAGGGGGATGTGGCAGGATCATAGGATAATAGTGGAGAGAAGGTCAGCAGGTAAGCACGTGAACAAAGGTCTCTGCATCATAAACAAGGTAAAGAATTAAGTGCTGTGCTTTAGATATGTATACACATAAACATCTCAATGCCTTAAGGAGCAGTATTGCTGCCTGCCTGTCCCACCTCCAGCCCTAAGGCAGTTTCCCCCTATCTCAGTAGATGGAATATACAATCGGGTTTTACACCGAGACATTCCATTGCCCAGGGACGAGCAGGAGACAGATGCCTTCCTCTTGTCTCAACTGCAATGAGGCGTTCCTTCCACTTTTACTAATCCTCCTCAGCACAGACCCTTTACGGTGTCGGGCTGGGGGCCGGTCAGGTCTTTCCCTTCCCAGGAGGCCATATCTCAGGCTATCACATGGGGAGAAACCTTGGACAATACCTGGCTTTCCTAGGCAGGGGTCCCTGCGGCCTTCCGCAGTGTTTTGTGTCCCTGGGTACTTGAGATTAGGGAGTGGTGATGACTCTTAACAAGCATGCTGCCTTCAAGTATTTGTTTAATAAAGCACACCCTGCACAGCCCTTAATCCATTTAACCCTGAGTTGACACAGCACATGTCTCAGGGAGCACAGGGTTGGGGGTAGGGTTACAGATTAAAATGGAGTCTCTTATGTCTACTTTCTATGCAGACACATTAACAATCTGATCTCTCTTTCTTTTCCCCACAGCCTCAAAGGAGAGGAAACCCAAGTTGCTGGGAGCAATAGTTACTGGTCATCCCAAAGCTGTGTGTGCTGGTTCCCTGGCACCCTGGGGGCTTTTATGCATGAACTGTGCAGCCAGTGGGCCCAAGGGTTGCCATTGAACTTGATGTTAGTGAGCTCTCCCTTCGTGAGACCCCTGCCCATGGATGAGCAGGGAGAATGGGGGTGTTTCAGGAGCAGACAGGGATCCTGCGCAAAGCTGGGCTTCTGTGCAACTTTCGCGTGCAGTTATTTAAATATTTTTGCTGTAAATACAGAACTGCAGCGGAGAGGGCAGGAAACCCAGCGAGCAGCAGCCTGGCCTGGCTGGGGACAGGATGTGTCTGTTGGAGCGGGGACCGGCAAGGCAGGCATACAGGCAGGGGGCTTCCCTCTCGGGGTCTTCAGAAGGCGCAGTGCAGGGAGTGAGAGACGCCCAGGCATGGGCAGCGAGAGGGCCCTGCTCCCCGCTCAAGGCTCCCAGGACATTCCACACAGGAGCCAGCCTGTTCCAACCCTGCACTGCCTGATACTCCACAGCCACCACTGGCTTTCCGAGATGGACCCCCTCCCCCTCAGCTCCCCACGACGTCCCCAGCACCTGACCCCAGGCTGACCACCTCGGCCACCACCTCTGGCCCCACCTTCCTCCCCAGGTTTGTTCCCAAACACCCCTAGAGTCTTTTCCGGAGCAATCTCAGACATGCAGAACGCTCAGGGGGACCCTGGGCCTGAAGGCGGCAGGAGAAACTGAGACCGACCCCCGGTCTAGAGGAGAGGTGTCTGCCGCTCCCCTTCCTGGACTCTGGCTGCCCAAAAGCAAACGGCACGCCTGCCCACGTGGGAATCTTGGTGGCGTCTCTCACTGCATCAGTTAGCCCCCAGCCCAGTGCTGCCCGGATTCAGGCTTCCTGGTACCTTCGTCCACCCTTCAGCCCTAATCCATGCTGGCCAGGTCATCTCGTTCTCCGGCTCAGTGGGAACACTCGTGCCCAGAGACCTCTCGTGGTTCTCTGCAGCCTGCACACAGGGCCTGCTTCCCTGGCTTGACCGCACAGACAAGGGGACTGTTACCAAGGCCTCCCACTGAGGCCACCCCCCCTCCAGGCCATGCCTGCGGGGCCACCACAGCCTCAGCATCATTGCAGGCCCCAGGTCTCTGCACCTGGTCTTGTTTTACTGGGGGCATTGTCCCCACTCACGTCCACCTGGGACCCTCGGCTCCTGTCCACTGCAGCTCCCCTCCAGGACACCTTCCCAGATGCCCCCGGAAGCTCCTGTCCAGGCCACAGCATCCCTCAGCCTCTGTCACTGGTCCTAGGAAGACCCTTTGGGAGCTCTCACTCCGGGCCACACTCAGGACCCCCGTTGTGGGGCTGGCCGCCTTCCTTCTAAAGCACCTGGAGGAAGGAAGGAGGGGGTCAATGCGAGCCTCAATCCCCAGGCGAGTGTGCCCCTTTTAAAGATGAGGGAACCGAGGCTCAGAGAAGGAAAGGACTTGCCTGGCGTCACACAGCCAGCCTAAGATGGTGGGGTCAGGAGGCTCCCCGGCAACGCCCAGGCTGCCGTACCGTCTCCTCCATCAGACTGAGCCTCCATCCGGCTCCTCCCACAGCCCCAGGCGGGCCCCTGAGTAGGGGCTCTCAGCTTGTGTGGAGGTCCCCCAGGAACACCACCCCGATCCAGCCTCCATGGAGGCTCTTGCCGGCCACTGGGAGGGGCCAGTGCACCCTGGGCTGCCCCTGCCAGGGCCCTGAGACCCGAGCCTCCCCGCCGAGGGCACCTGTCTCGGCTTTGCCCCATTCGAGCAGGGCCCTCGCCGAGGCAGGACAGGGCCACATTCGGAATTGAGAGTTCTCTGAGTCCCGCACAGAGCGAGTCTCTGTCCCCAGCCCCCAAGGCAGCTGCCCTGGTGGGTGAGTCAGGCCAGGCCCGGAGACTTCCCGAGAGCGAGGGAGGGACAGCAGCGCCTCCATCACAGGGAAGTGTCCCCGCGGGAGGCCCTGGCCCTGATTGGGCGCCGGGGCGGAGCGGCCTTTGCTCTTTGCGTGGTCGCGGGGGTATAACAGCGGCGCGCGTGGCTCGCAGACCGGGGAGACGGGCGGGCGCACAGCCGGCGCGGAGGCCCCACAGCCCCGCCAGGACCCGAGGCCAAGCGAGGGGCTGCCAGTGTCCCGGGACCCACCGCGTCCGCCCCAGCCCCGGGTCCCCGCGCCCACCCCATGGCGGCGGACGCGGCGCTACGCCGGCTTCTGAGGCTGCACCGCACGGAGATCGCGATGGCCGTGGACAGCGCCTTCCCACTGCTGCACGCGCTGGCCGACCACGACGTGGTCCCCGAGGACAAGTTCCAGGTGGGCTCCCCACCCGCCCGCCGCTGCCCCCAGGCCCTGTGAGCCAGGGATAGTCCCCGGGGAAGTTCCAGGAGGACCCCGCCCCATGCCTCCCCGCCCCTCCAGATCCCCAAGCCCCTCCAGCCTTCCCCAACTCCCTCCCCACAAGGAGCCAGGGGCGTCCCTGATGACAAGTTAGAAGTTGGTCCCCTTCCCCCAGCCGTCCCCACACCTCACCCCCAAGCCAAGGGAATGGCCTCCAGGTTCCCCCAGCCCCACCCTCAACACCCCTACACCCCCACCTGACTCCACCACAAGCCGAGGAGATGGGCGTGGAGCTGTCCAGGTCGCCAGCGCCTCTGCCTGGGAGCTCCACCCTCTAGTCATGATGGAGATGGGCAGGCCGCAGGGTGTGGGGGACCATGGCAGGGACCCTCATGCCACCCCACTGCAGGAGACGCTTCATCTGAAGGAAAAGGAGGGCTGCCCCCAGGCCTTCCACGCCCTCCTGTCCTGGCTGCTGACCCAGGGCTCCACAGCCATCCTGGACTTCTGGAGGGTGCTGTTCAAGGACTACAACCTGGAGCGCTATGGCCGGCTGCAGCCCATCCTGGACAGCTTCCCCAAAGGTGGGTCCTGGTGGACTCAGCCATGCTGGGGGCCTGGGGCAGCTGCTGTCACCTGCTCAGCCCTGCTGGACTGGAACTGGAGTGGTGTTTGAGGAGCCCGTGGGTGATGTTCCAGGACCGTCTTGGATCCTAAGAGGCAAAGGGGCCAGGCCTCACCCGTCTGGCCAAGGTGTCCAGTTCTGGGGCCCACCCTCCCCCTGGAGAAAACCCTGAGGTTGGGACCCTGCTCCTGCCCCTGAGCTGCAGATGTGGACCTCAGCCAGCCCCGGAAGGGGAGGAAGCCCCCGGCCGTCCCCAAGGCTTTAGTACCGCCACCCAGACTCCCCACCAAGAGGAAGGCCTCAGAAGAGGCTCGAGCTGCCGCGCCAGCAGCCCTGACTCCAAGGGGCACCGCCAGCCCAGGTACCCTCCCTGCAGGGGAAGCCAGCCGGGGTCTCCAGTCTTCCCGGGCTTCCCCGGGAGCCCACGCCCCCTCCCCACCCGGGCTCCCACCCACTGGGTGTGGGGCCAGCCTGCCTGGGGCTGTGGGGGTCTCCTCTGGGTACTAGACCCACACACTGGACCAGCCTCTCAGCTCCCTCCTGCCCGAAGGCTGAGCTCCCCGGAGCTGGTGAAGTAGGCGGGCGGGTCTCATTTCCCTTTTACTGATGAGAAACCAGAGCCTGGCAAAGGGACTATCCAGCACTGGACCGCCCCCTCCACGCCCTCCCACCGCGGGCCCCTGCCCACCGGCACTCACCCCCACTGAGAGGGGAGGCCAGGCTGCCCCCAGCTCCCCCATTCAGGCTCTCAACTGAAGGCCAAGCCCCCCAAGAAGCCGGAGAGCAGCGCAGAGCAGCAGCGCCTTCCACTCGGGAACGGTGAGCGGGGCCCAGTGGGAGCGCCTACCTTCTCCCTGGCCAGGGGCAAGGGGTCAGGGGTCAGAGCAGGGCCTGCCCTCTGAGACCCTGTCCTAGGGGCTGGGGACGTGCTGGCCTGGTGTGTCATTCCAGGGGCCTAAGCTGCACCACCAGACCCAGGAAGGGGACACCTTGGATCTAAGCATGATCTTGCCAGTCGCCCCTGCCCCCACTGCACCCTGGTTCTGGGACCCCCTTCTCAGGCACCTTCTCTGCCCATCCACTCCCTATCCTTCAGGACCAGCCTAGACATGGCTTCCTCCAGAAAATCATCCCTGGCCCCCAGCTGCATGCAGGCTGAACCCTTCCTGTCCCCTTCTCCTTCCTTCCCAGGGCACTGGACTCCAGAGACCCCCTATCTCCCTGAGGGCAGAGCCTAGGAACTCTGTGTCCCTCCCGGCACAATACAGGGCCCATGTCATGGGGGGGTGGGGCTGGTCATTGGTCATGCCTTCCTATCCATTGTGCCAGCTCTGCTGACACTGCCACCCCCCAGCACACGCACACATGGGTGCACACACGAACACACACATTCTCATGTCTCTGCACTTACCTGTGGGCTGTCTGCACATGGCAGGGCTGGGTCCCCTCCTCGGCCTGCCCTGGCTGGAAGGAAAGGGCTCTGCAGCCCAGTGCTGCCTGCTTCTGGCATAGAGTATGTGCTTGGGAGCAGTCTTCCCCACGGGTGACCCCAATGGGTGTTCCCTTTCCCAGGGATTCAGACCATGTCAGCTTCAGTCCAGAGAGCTGTGGCTGTGTCCTCCGGGGACGTCCCGGGAGCCCGAGGGGCTGTGGAAGGGATCCTCATCCAGCAGGTGTTTGAGTCAGGTAGACGCTGTGGCGGGGAGGTGGGGCTGATGGGGAGACCCAGGCTCCAAGATGGAAGGAGGACCACGCCCCTTTGCATCCTGGTGGTCCCACAGCAGACCGGGCTGTTGCTCAGGTAGCCAGAGTTTCTGCCTGTGGTTCTGCTGACTTTGGAGGAGGAGGGTGAGCACCGAAGTCTCCCTGTCGGGGGACCTTCTGCAAGGCTGGCGGTCCAGGCCCACATCCCCACCTGGGATGTGCAGCACTCCCCAGTCACCTCCATCCATGTGCATGGGCCCTCCTCGGCCATGGGGTTGCATCCTTAGAAAGTTCTGCCTGTGCTGCTGAGACCCTCCAGGGTATCGGCATTCTTCAACCAGGACAGCCTGTAGCATAGCGTCCTTGCCCCCCATACCCTGGCCAGCCTGCAGCGTCCTCGCCCGCCATTCCCTGGCCAGCCGCTGACCCCATGCAATCACCAGTGCCATCTGACCAGGGCACAGCAGGGCCGCTGGTGGCAGACCCACCGTGCCATCGGGGCATTCCATCTCAAGTCCCTGACTCAGTGTCTCCTCAGTGCTGGACATGGGCTGGGAACACCAAGCACAGCCAGGGCCCTGGTCTTGCACCTCTGGATGGTCCCAAGGCCCACTGTGTTACTTCCTAAGGCTGTTGGATCAAATTGGCACAAACTGGGAGGCTTGAAATGACAGAAATGCCAACATCAAGGTGTCTCGGGGCCACACTCCCTCTGGAGGCTCCAGGGAAGAATCCTTCCTTGTGTCTCCCAGCTGTTGGTCATTATGGGGGTACCCCTGTGCCCCTTGTTCCTGGGCTCAGGACCCCACCGCTCCAGCCTCTACTTCTGTGGTCTCACAGCTGTCTCCCACGTGTCCTTTTTATAAGGACACCAGTCATTGAACTTATGGTCCAGTGTGACCTCATCTTAACTAATCACATCTACAAAGACCCTGATTTCAAGTAAGGTCACACTCTGAGGTTCTGGGTGGACGTGAACTTCGGGGGACGCTGTTGAACACCCTGGTGTAGATCCAGGACAATCCCCGGGCCCCAGACTCGACTGGGGTGGGGGCGGGCTGGAGGAATGCAGGCTGTGGGAACTCCACCTGTCTCTGCTAGACCCCAGCCTGGGGCCTACACGACTGCCAAGGCAGGTCCTGCTGGGCGGGTGAGCCAGGACCAGCCGGCATCTCCTCCCAGGGGGCTCCAAGAAGTGCATCCAGGTTGGTGGGGAGTTCTACACTCCCAGCAAGTTCGAAGACCCCGGCAGTGGGAAGAACAAGGCCCGCAGCAGCAGTGGCCTGAAGCCTCTGGTTCGAGCCAAGGGAGCCCAGGGCGCTGCCCCCGTAAGCACCTGACTGTCCCTGGGGTGCCCAGCTCTTGATGCACCCCCGCCCCAGGAACAGCGTTGCCTCTGGGGGAGTGGCTCTGCTGGGGGCTGGGGGCTGCTGCCGAGAGACGCCTGGTGCCACAGCCATGTGCACCCTCGCTGCTGAGGCTGCCCCCATTGCTGACGCCCCTCTTCCTTGCAGGGTGGAGGTGAGGCTAGGCTGGGCCAGCAGGGCAGGGTTCCCGCCCCTCTGGCCCTCCCCAGTGACCCCCAGCTCCACCAGGTAATGCCCTAGACCACAGGAGAGGCCCCTGTCTGCCCTTGCTCCCCTCGGGTGGGTCCTGCTGCCTCTGCCTTTACCTGGGCACTCAGGGATGAGCACCGGGGCCTGAGCCCCTACCCACAGGGTACAGCTCTTTTTCTTTAATAGACAGTATTTTTTTCCTGATAATACGCAATGGTAATAGTTTAAATGAGTCAGAGAAAGTGAGGTCTTCTCAGGCTCTTAAAAGCGTGGCATTTGGTCCAGGCCGTACCCGCTGCTCTCAGCTGGGCCCGTGGGTGGGCCGGGCACCCCTGCTATAGCCAGGAGGTCAAGGATCCACTGGGAATGCCAAGCTCATCTTTCGTCCCCAGCATGGTTTCTTAATGGGGTAGAAGCAGTGTGGGGGGGTGCCTGCCGTGGTGGGTTACAGATCTTGACCACTTGGCACCAGGGGCTCTGTGGGGCCCTGGCCCTTAGGAGTGACAGGACCCAGTCCTGCCCTGCAGGAGCACCCGGGCTGGTGGGCATCTGGGGGATTGTTAGAATGAGTGAGGTCATTGCCGTGCAGGACCAGCCTAGCCTGGCTGTCTGGGGGGATTCTGGAGGAGGTGGTACCTGGGAGACCCCTGAAGGCACAGCAGGCACCATCCAGGCAGGGCACAAGGACGGTGGGGGCTGCAGGTGGAGGATTCAGCAGGCGCTGAGGTCGGGAGAGACCTCCCTGGGCCTGGCCCCACTGCCCTGTGAGGAAGGGTTCGTGTGGTTGGCGTACAGTTCCGGGGCCCCTGGAACGCAGCAGCCTGCAAGAAACCGGGTTTTCTTCCCAATAGGGATGGCCCCGGGGGGTGTCTGTTGGAGACCAGATGGATGGGGAACAGGTGGTCAGGGCGGAATTTCAGGCCCTGGCAGCATGGGAGCAGGGCAGAGACTGGGGAGTTCAGGTACCCAGAGATGCTGCTGGGGGAGCCGTTTTGGGAAGGAGGTGGCTCTCAGGAGGGTGCTGCACCCCAGCCCAGTCTGCATGGGCGTCTCTTGCCTGTGCCAGAAGAACGAGGATGAGTGTGCCGTGTGTCGGGATGGCGGGGAGCTCATCTGCTGTGACGGCTGCCCTCGGGCCTTCCACCTGGCCTGCCTGTCCCCTCCGCTCCGGGAGATCCCCAGGTGAGCCTGCACCTCTGCCAGCGCAACCAGGCCACCCCGGTTCATGGCCGCCTCCACCCACTGACCCTGAAGGGAAGCCACCCCAAGCCTCTCCCATCCAAGATGGAAGGGGGTTCTGAGTCAGGTCACTGGGCCGTGGGGCCGGGGCCTGGGGTTTTCCCACCCTGCCACCTGCCTCCCGGTCTGGCCACACCTGCTGCCCAGCCTGGACAGCTGGGCCCCTGAGGGCAGCAAAGCAGAACAGAGGCCCAGGGCGAAGATGCCACCCTGTCTAAGCTCATCCCAAGCTGCAGCCCACGCCCCCATGGGTAGCTGGCCCCCACCCCCAAGCCCCACCCCAGAGTCCCATTCCAGACAGGGCTGGGGAGCACAGAGGCCACAGAGCTGTGCCCCCCAGGGCAGGTGGGAGTTTGTCCACCAATGCACAGGACGCCGGGCTTAGTGGGGGTGGGAGGCCTCCTCTGCGTTCACATCCTGGTGCTCCTTCCCCACGGCCCACCGAGCCCTGCCCCCATTCCAACCCCACAGGACGTGGCAGTCTGTGGGAGGAAGAGCTCTGGGTGGAGTGGGGACCCACGTTCAGGCGAGGCTCTGCCCCAGCCCCTGAGTGGCCGTCACCAGGCCCCCTCTCAGCCTCATCACTAGAATAAGGGGCACAGTGGGGGTCACTGCTCGGCTCCTGAAGCCGTTCCTCCTTGCCGTCTCTTCCTGCCCTTGATCACCTCCCATTCTGCTGGGTGCCATTCCCCTTAACAGGTGGGTCAGCTTAGGGAGGCCCCCGGCAGGGCCCAGCCCTGAGAGGCAGGCAAAGCCACCGGGGCTCACAGGTGTTGGGGATTCCTGGGGTTCATCAGAGAGCACGCCAAGGGGACCCTGATCACGCTGGCCAGGGCCACCCCACGAAGGGTAAATGTCCCCCTGCTGGGCTCTCCCTTCCTGTGTCTCTGCCCATCTCTCTGCTGTGCCTCAGTTCCCCCTCTGTGAAAAGACATGGTCGGAGCCCTGGAGCTCCACCCGTGGGTTTGGGGATCTGTCACCCGCTGTCTTGTTCTGCATGTCTCTGACTGGTGGACACACGAGCAGTGGGACCTGGAGGTGCTCCAGCTGCCTGCAGGCAACAGTCCAGGAGGTGCAGCCCCGGGCAGAGGAGCCCCAGCCCCAGGAGCCACCCGTGGAGACCCCGGTATGGCCACGCCCCCTCCTAGCCGGGCCACCCCTCCTGTCCACATGGCCACGCCCCCTCCTAGCCGGGCCACCCCTCCTGTCCACATGGCCACGCCCCCTCCTAGCCGGGCCACCCCTCCTGTCCACATGGCCACGCCCCCTCCTAGGCTGGGCCACCCCTCCTGTCCGTCTGTCCCCTGGAGTCCTGTGGGACAGGCCTGCCCCAGCCATAGCACTATGTCCCCCATGCCCAAGCCCGGTCTTTGTGGTCTCCTGCAGTGGAGTCCCCATCATGCTTCCTATGGGCCTAAACCCAGCTCTCCTGGCTGCGGGTCCACCCGGGGGGCACTATGAGCATTGATAACAGCCCCGGAAGATGTGTTCCTTGTTCTGCTGCTGTGAGGATAGTAGGTCTACTGTGCACAGACCCAGTGTTCCCTCTGACAGCCCTGAGGGCCAGGGGGCCCCCCGTGTGTAGATGGGGGAGGAGGGAGGACCACAGAGCCAGGAAGTGCCACAGCCTTTCCCACTCAGTGTGGACGCCTTCCACCATGCCGGCCCTCCGTCCCCACCATGCCAGGCCTCTGCCCCCACCCTGCTGCCCTGGGTTTCAGGGTCCCAGCAGTCACTGACTCCTGGGTGGTGCCGGGCAGGTGCCCGCTGCCCCTCTGATGCTGACCCTTGGGTTCCAGCTCCCCCCGGGGCTTAGGTCGGCGGGAGAGGAGGTAAGAGGTCCACCTGGGGAACCCCTAGCCGGCATGGACACGACTCTTGTCTACAAGCACCTGCCGGCCCCGCCTTCTGCAGCCCCGCTGCCAGGGCTGGACTCCTCGGCCCTGCACCCCCTACTGTGTGTGGGTCCTGAGGGTCAGCAGGTGAGCGGGGAGTGGGGGTCAGGGTGGGCTCTTCAAGGAGCCCAGGACCTACGGGGCGGATGAATTCACCTGAAACAGGAGGAGAGGGAGGCCAGGCGAGAAAGGCTCTGGGAGGCACAGGGCCTGAGGCTGTGCGGGGAGCGTGGGGGGCTGCGGGGGGAAGGGGACACTCCTAGACCTCCACTCCAGCTCCTGGCCCTGGGCATTACTGCTCCCCCCACAAGGCAGGACAATGAAGGGGGATATGTCCCAGCACACGTGGGAGCCCTCCCCTCCCTGCCTCAATTCCCTTCCCTGCACCCCTGTGGGCACCGCCTTTCAGGAGACTCCCGCACTCAGCCCCAAAGGAGGCCAGGCCCGCCAAGCAGGAGAGAGGTGCAGGCGCCAGGCTTGCAGGCAGCAGCCTGAGGGTGCTTGGGTCGCCCCTGCCTCCTAGGGATGGGACTGGTCCCGCTGTCCTGCAGCCTGTGTGGCACCATGAGGCTCCTCACTTGCGCCTAGACCCGCCCTCCAGCCCTGGGTGGTCCCAGGGGAGAGCGCACAGGGCTCGGGTTCGGGTTCAGCTACATTTCCCCCGGCCCCTCGCGTCACCCCGCGCTGTTGCCTCCCACAGAACCTGGCTCCCGGTGCGCGTTGCGGGGTGTGCGGAGACGGCACGGACGTGCTGCGGTGTACTCACTGCGCCGCCGCCTTCCACTGGCGCTGCCACTTCCCAGCCGGCACCTCCCGGCCCGGGTGAGTGAGCGTGGTCGGCGTGGAGGCCTGAACCCACACCCACACCCTACACCCCACCCCACACTCCCCACCCACATCATACAGCCCGCAACCACACCCCACCCACACCCTACACCCATACGCCATCCCACACCCCACCCCACACCCCACACTCCCACCCACACCCTGCACCCCACCCCACACCCAAGCCCTGCACCCCACCCCACACCCATGCCCTGCACCCCACCCCGCACCCCCACCCTGCACCCACACCCTACACTCCACAGCCACACTCCACCACACACCCACCCACACCCTACTCCCCACCTCATACCCTGCACCTCACCACACTCCACAGCCACACCCCACCCCACACCCCACACTCCCACCCACACCCTGCACCCCACCCCACACCCATGCCCTGCACCCCACCCCACACTCCCCACCCACATCATACAGCCCGCAACCACACCCCACCCACACCCTACACCCATACTCCATCCCACACCCCACCCCACACCCCACACTCCCACCCACACCCTGCACCCCACCCCACACCCATGCCCTGCACCCCACCCCGCACCCCCACCCTGCACCCACACCCTACACTCCACAGCCACACTCCACCACACCCCCACCCACACCCTACTCCCCACCTCATACCCTGCACCTCACCACACTCCACAGCCACACCCCACCCCACACCCCACACTCCCACCCACACCCTACACCCACCCCACACCCTACACCCAACCCAAACCCACCCAAACCCACCACTCCCACTCTCCACCCACACCCACACCCCTTCCTCACACCCCACACCCCCATCCCCCACTCACCACCCACGCCCACACCCCACACCCCATACCCCGGAGGTGGCACTCCTGCTCCCCCCCAGGCCTGGCAGCCCCTCATCCTCTGCTGCAGGACGGGCCTGCGCTGCAGATCCTGCTCAGGAGACGTGACCCCGGCCCCTGTGGAGGGGGTGCTGGCCCCCAGCCCCGCCCGCCTGGCCCCTGGGCCTGCCAAGGTCAGTGCCGCAGGGACCCTCCATGCATGCCGGTGCTGGGGGTGGGGAACCCCGTGGGTTGGTATTGGGGGAGCACATCTCAGGGCAGACCCTGGGTGCCAGCTTCGAGGGTTTGCACCATACGCACTGACCATGTGCTCATTATCTGTAGAAAATATTTTCCCTTTAAACCAATTCTTTTTGGCAACTTAAATATAGTTAAAAAGGAAGCTCCCCCCGAGGGTTGGTGACTGACATCACAGTTGGCTGTGTGGCTGCCTCACAGCATGAGCCTGAGAGTCCTGCCAGGGCTCCCTGGTGGGGTGAAGGGAGAGCGGGAGCGCCAGGCCTGCAGGAGCAAACCCCCACCCCGTCTGACCCCTCCAGGTTGTCTCACCCCCAGCCCTCCCTGGGGCCAGGATCCACCCCACTGTGTGGCCAGAGCCCTCTCAGAGAGGCAAAGTGACCCCGGGTCCAGCCAGTAGCTCTTCCTGTCCTCCTGCTCTGGGGTCAGAGAGGACCTGGGTGGCGCGCAGACCCCTGACTGCTGGGGCGGCTGGGCTTGCCCTGGAGCTGGGTGTGGGGGAGGCCCGAGTCGCTGCTGCAGGAGCCTCCAGGGGGGGTGGCCTCTTACCCTGACCGTCCCCAGCAGAAGCCTCCTGAGCACATCCTGGCCACCGAGGAGCCTTTAGGGATCCTGAGGTGATGACACGTCCCACCTGCTCCACTGGCCCATGCTCTTTCCCAGCTGTGCCTCCGCCCCGTACACACTGTGTGGGTGACAGGCCACCCCGGCGTGGTACTCCCCAGGAGGGTGACAGCCTACCCCAGCGTGGTACTCCCCGGGCAGGTGACAGGCTTCCCCGGCATGCAGGCTTTGGCCTGGCATGGCACAAGCCTCAGACCCAGCCCTGCCCTTGGGGCTTTTGTGGAACAGTGGCGTGGCCCACAGCTGTCACTGTCCCCTTCCTTCTAGAAGCCTCCCTCCTCACACCACCCACCTGGAGTCAGGGGCCCAGCCAGGCATATACGCAGATGCCCCTCCCTAACCCCAGGCAGCTTTCCTGCAACTGCTCCCGCAGCGGGTACCTCGTCATTAACCTCCTGGGTTCTGTCTCTGAACAGCAGAGACCTCTTTGTTGTCATCGTGATGTGAAATGTAACGCCATGTCAGAGGAAAAGTTCTGGCTGGCCTTGGCCTCCGCCCTCAGCCTGCCCCCTTCCTCCAGGGTGGTTGGACGTGGCCCCAGACCCCGTCCTGAGCAGGTCTCCCACCCCCTGGGAGCATCCTTAGGACCGGGGAGCATCCAGGGGCTTTCCCCTCCAGACCGGGCAGCCCCTCCCTCAGCCACGCAGGGCTGCCGGGCCTCGCAGCACCAGTGTTCACCCGAGTGGAGGAGCTGGGATGTGGCTGTTTGGGGCCACAAATGGGCAATTCCACAGGGTTCAATGTAATATGGTCTCCTCTCTGCTGGGGGTGCCTGCCTGGGGACCTTCTCCCACTCTGGTCGCTCACCTATAGTGTGGGCTGGCCCTGGTGGTGCTTGTCGGGGGCAGGGGTGGCATGGACCAGGCACTTTCCTCTCTGGGCCTCAGACTTCCCCTCTCAGAGTGGGACTCCTTGCTGGTTCCCTGAGCTCCCTCGTTTTCCCCAGGAGGCCACACAGTGTGGAGGCTGTCTGGGGGCCGTGGGCAGCTGGCCGTGGGCAGTGGGCAGGACCCTGGGGAGGCAGCCCCAGCCCCATCATGCCCACGCAGCCCTGTGCCCCCACCCCCAATGGAGCTGGGTGTAAGAATTCCCATCTCAGTGTGGGGGAAACACCCCCGCGGCCCCTAGGCCCTGCAGCCTCTGTGTCCCCACCAGGGCTGTGGGAGTTGGGCTGACCTCTTCTCTTTACTGGGTTCCAGGATGACACTGCCAGTCACGAGCCCACTCTGCACAGGGATGACCTGGAGTCCCTTCTGAGCGAGGTAACGCCTCCCCTGGCCTCCTGGTGCTCCTCCACTCCCCATCCCCTGCCTCAGCCGGCACCCAGGCTCCCCACTCTGGGGGAGGACTGCCAGCCACCACTGCTCTTGAGCCGTGGAAACTCAGGCTGTCCCTGCTCCACCCACCAGGAGCCCCAGTGCCGCTGAGCACCTGGCACCCCCCACAGGAGCCCCCCTAGCCCCCTCGCAGGAGCCCCCCCGGCCCCTCCCCCTGCGGGAGCCCAGTGCTGCTGAGCCCCTGGCACCCCCCTACAGGACCCTCCCAGCCCCCCTGCAGGAGTCCCCGTGGCCCCTTCCCCTGCAGGAGCCCAGTGCTGCTGAGCGCCCCCAGCCCCTCCCCAACAAGAGCCCCCACACAGCCCCTCCCCTGAGGGCCTGCACCCTGGCAGGCAGAGGCTCGAGCACCAGGCTCAAGATCCACTTTCCCAGGGAGGGTGGGGTGTGGGAGTGGGGGGGTCCCAGACCCCGTCCCTCCAAGATTTGCTTGCCCCTCCCAACTCAGGCCTCTCTACGCTAAGATGGGCAGGTAGAATCTGTGGGGAAAATGTGACTTTTAAGGGCTCTGTCTGTTTTTGCCAAGCGGATAAGCTCCTCCAGCCTCCATGGGTTCTCCTCAGTGTCTGATGTGGCACCTGGGGGTCCCAGCTGACCATGGAGCAGGGGTTCTGCCCTGTGCAGTGGCCGTGCCCCACAAACCCTGACTGCAGGTGTCTGCAGAGCCCCAGGGCCTGAGAGTGGGCCAGGGGACCCAGCGCTGGGTAATGGAGCTGCCCCTCTGGATGGGGTCCCCGGGTATAGCTGGAGAAATGAGCGACGGGCTCACAGCCTCTCCCGGGTGGCGGTCTTATTCTGCTGGCATCGTGGGGCCCGTGGCCCCATCCTGTGGGAGCATCAGGCTCCTGAGCAGAATAAGCAGCTGGCCCCGACCCCCCCACCCCGAAGGAGCCACCCGAGGAGGCAGAACTGCTATGAACTGCCATGGGGATGTGCCCTGGGCTTATGGGATGTGGTGAAGTACACAGGACAGGGTCCTCGGTCTGGCCTGTGCCATGGGGACCTTGGGCCTCAGTTTCCCCACCTTTGATGGAATACGGTGAAGTGCACAGGACAGGGTCCTCCCCAGACTGGCCTGTGCCATGGGGCCTCGGGCCTCAGTTTCCCCACCTTTGACTTAGAGGGAAGGTTGGATGGTGACTTCTTGTAACGACGGCCACGATTCTGTGGCCGCGGCGGGGGCGCACCTGGAGGTTCTCACCGTCACTCTGTCCCGCAGCACACCTTCGACGGCATCCTGCAGTGGGCCATCCAGAGCATGGCCCGTCCGGTGTCCGGTGGCCCCCTTCCCCTCCTGACCCCAGATGGCCGGGACATGCAGCTCTGATGGGAGAGTGCCGAGAAGGACACCTCCTTCCTCAGCCCTGGAAGCCGGCCGGCTGGGATCAAGAAGGGGACAGCGCCACCTCTTGTCAGTGCTCGGCTGTAAACAGCTCTGTGTTTCTGGGGACACCAGCCATCATGTGCCTGGAAATTAAACCCTGCCCCACTTCTCTACTCTGGAAGTCCCCGGGAGCCTCTCCTTGCCTGGTGACCTACTAAAAATATAAAAATTAGCCGGGCATGGTGGTGTGCGCCTGTAATCCCAGCTATGCAGGAGCCTGAGGCATGAGAATCACTTGAACTCGGGAGGTGGAGGTTGCAGTGAGCTGAGATTGCGCCACTGCACTCCAGTCTGGTCGGCAAGAGTGAGACTCCGTCTCAAAAAAACAAACAAACAAAAAAAACACATAACATAAATTTATCATCTCGACCACTTTTCAGTTCAGTGGCATTCACATCTCATGTAACCATTGCCACCACCATCTGCAGAGCTGTTCCAGCTTCCTGAATGGAAACTCTGGCCCCATGAAACACTCACTCCCCATTCCCCTCCCAACCCCTGGCACCCTCCACTCTACTTTCTGTCTCTATGACTTCTCCAGGGACCTCATGGAAGTGGAATCACACAGTATCTGTCCTTTTGTGTCTGTCTTATTTTACTCAGCATGGTGGCCCCAAGGTTCATCCATGTTGTAGCATGTGCCGAAATCTGCTTCCTTTTTTAAGGCTGAGTAATATTCCAGCACATGGATGGACCGCATTGTGCTCATCTATGCTTTCCTCAGCAGACACCTGGGTGCTTCCACCTTTTGGCTGTTGTGAATAATGCTGCTATGAATATGTGTGTGCAAATATCTGTGTGAGTCTTTGAGTAAAATCGCTGGATCACATGGTAATTATATTTTTAATTTTTTGAAGAACTGCCATCCTGTTTTCCACAGCAGCTACACCATTTCACATCCCCACCAACACTGCATGAGGGTTCCAGCCTCCCCATATCCTTGAAACAATTACTATTTTCTGCATTTTTCTTTCTTTTCTTTTCTTCTTTTTTTGAGACGGAGTTTTGCTCTTGCTGCCCAGGCTGCAGTGCAATGGCGCAGTCTCCACTCACTGCAACCTCTGCCTCCTGGCTTCAAGTGATTCTCCTGCCTCAGCCTCCTGCATAGCTGGGATTACAGGCGCACACCACCATGCCCGGCTAATTTTTGTATTTTTAGTAGAGACGGGGTTTCACCATGTTGGCTGGGCTGGTCTCGAACTCCTGACCTCAGACCTCAGGTGATCCCCCCCTCCCCCCCCACGGGCCTCCCAAAGTTCTGGGATTATGGGCGTGAGCCACTGCGCCCAGCCTGTGTTTTTCTTTTATAGTAGCCATCCTAATGGGTATGAGGTGGTACCTCATTGTGGCTAAACCACGTATGTTTAAGAATTTATACACACACACACACACACACACACACACACACGTGATGAAGCTGTAAGAAAAGGGAGAGAATAATGACCCAAAATGTCAGCACAAGGATGCCTCAGGGGTAGACACAGGTGTCTTCTTAGCGCCTTTTAGCCCACGCATATGTGCTTGCGCAGTCTCTCGGTGTGTTTTCTAACATTTCACAATTAAATAAGGAGTAGTTGATATTCACAGCCACCATTTCCACCGTATACGTAGAGAAAAATGCACAAATCCTAGCGATCAGCCCGCTGAGCTTTCACAAACCGAACACACCGTGCGGTCACGAGGCGGCTCTCCCCCAGGGCCCGGGAACCAAGACTTTCCCAAGGGCCCAGCAAAAGTGAGGAAGGAAGGAAGGAAAGGAGGGAGAGGGAGGGAGGAATGCTGGCTGCTTTCCGCCAGCGCCTCGTTTGGGTTTCGCTCTGCTGAGGCCTGAAGGCGCCCTGAGGGCCCCTGGGTGGCAGGGAGGGGCGGTGGCTGCGGCCGACAGCAAAGAACCTCCGGAGAAGCAAAGCCGGGCCAGACTTGCCACCGGGGCCTCGGCGGGGGCGAAGGGACGCACTGGGGCCAGCCCCGCCCTGGTCCCCGGCCACATCCTCGAGACCACCGGGGTGGAGGGGGGGGTCTCACTGCTCAGGGCCCGCGTCACATTGCACAGGTTTAGAAACGCACAGCGGAAAGGTGGCCCCGGCGGGCCGAGGGCGCAGGATCCCGGCTCCGTCCAGGGTCCGTCCTGCGAGGAGGCGCCGGGGGCGGGCCCGGGGCGGGGCGGGCGGAAGGCGCGCGCGGGGCGGGGACGGGGACGGCGACGCGGCGCAGGCGGCGGGAGTGCGAGCTGGGCCCGTGTTTCGGCCGCCGCCATGGCCGCGGTGGACCTGGAGAAGCTGCGGGCGTCGGGCGCGGGCAAGGCCATCGGCGTCCTGACCAGCGGCGGCGACGCGCAAGGTGGGCGGGGGTCCCGGCCGCGTGGCGGTGCAGGGGGTGGAGGGCGCCTCCGCCCTGGCCTCTCCGGAGCGCCCGCCGAGCCCCGGGACCCGGGTGTCGGGCCGGCCCGGCCTCCCGCCCTGGCCTCCTGCCCCGGGTCTGTCCCCCGCTCTTCCCCGGCGCGGTCTCCGGCCTACGTGCGGCCGGCCACGTTCTCGGCCTCCGCCTGGGTCTTGGCGCCGCTCGCGCCCTGCCCCGGGGGTGTGTCCGACTCTGGGCCGCGGGGCAGGACCTCCCGAGGAGTCCCCGAGGCCACGCGAGCGGAGGGCGCCGGTCCCGCCACCCCCAGAGCCTGGCCTTTCCTGGTTCTGAAGCGACCTGGGGACCCGGTGCCTCCCGAGGGCCGGCGCCAGGCTGCGGGCTTCCGGGACCTCCTCCCGGCTGGGCGGGGGCGGACTCACTCCCGGACCGCGCCTCCTCCTCGGGGCCCTCGCGGCCGCCTTCCGTGTGGGTCTAGCCGGGGAAGAGGGCGGTGGGGAGATGAGCTGCCCGGGGCATTGAGCAAAGCCCAGTTGTCACCCTTTTTGCAGGGACACTGGGGAGGCCTCAGGTGGTGGGGACTGGGACTTGGCAGAGCTGGGTGGGGGTCCGGCCTGAGGGCGTGGTATCCTCGCACGCTCCCTCCTGGAGGCCTGGTCCTGACCACTGCCGGCCTCCAGTGTCTCTGGCCTGACATGTCCAGTGTGGCACCTGTGGCACAGGACGCCACCTACCCTACCCCTCAGGAGGAGAGAGGAGAGGATTTAGGAGACCAGAAGTGAGGTGCTGGGTTGGGAAGGGGCCCAGCCAGCACCCCAAGGCTGTGCAGCGGGGTCTGGTCTGTCTTTTAGAGTTCAGAAAATGGTTGAGAAAATGCAGACACACACCCCCACCCAGCTTCAGGCACCTGACCCTCCTTTTCCCTATCTGGAAGCCAGGAAGAAGCGAGAAGGAAGCCGGCCTTGAGCGGGACCAAGCCAGGGAGGCAGGAGTGGCTCGTGGGTGTCACTGTCTGAACCCCGGCCTGCAGAGGGGGCTCCTTCAGACCCGGCTGAGCCAGGCCTGTGGTGGCTGCCCACCCGCCCTTCTCACAGCTGTGGCAAGAGCGGGAGCTGCTGCTTGTTGCCGGCCACTGGCAGTGTCCTGGAGCCAGTGTGGCTCCACAAGTCCTGTCCTGTGTGGCTCTGGGTCACGCCTTTCCTGTTGGCCAGGGGTCCGTGCTGTTGAGCAGGGGAGGGCATTGTTCAAGGATGTCTATTTGCACAATAACCTGTGCAAAGGCAGCTAGAAGACTTGAAGCAGGCTGGGCGCGGTGGCTCACGCCTGTAATTCCAGCACTTTGGGAGGCTGAGGCTGGTGGATCACCTGAGGTTACGAGTTCAAGACCATCCTGGCTAACATGGTGAAACCTGGTCTCTACTAAAAATACAAAAAATTAGCTGGGCATGGTGGTGCGCATCTGTAATCCCAGCTACTCAGGAGGCTGAGGCAGGAGAATCGCTTGAACCAGGAGGTGCAGGTTGCAGTGAGCCGAGATCGAGCCACGGCACTCTAGCCTGGGCGACAGAGCGAGGCTCTGTTTCAAAAAACAAACAAAGAAAAAACCCCAAAAATCAGCCAGGCGTGGTGGTACATGCCTGTAGTCCCAGCTACTCGGGAGGCAGAGGCAGGAGAATCGCTTGAACCGGGGAGGCAGAGGTTGCAGTGAGCCAAGATCCCGCCAGTGCACTCCAGCCTGGGTGACAGAACGAGACTCTGTCTCAAAAAAAAAAAAAAAAAAAAAAAAAAAAGACTTGACCAAAAAAAAAAAAAAAAAAAAAATGGCCCGGCCTGCCTATGCCTACCTTCATCTCGCCCTGGCCTGGGCACTTTTAATTCTCTGGGCCGTTTGTCTAGTGCCCCCTCCCTGCCCCTGCAGGACACCGTGCCCTGCCTTTCCCTGGCTGGTGTGTTTGGACGTTGGTTTCCTGTTATCGCAGGTGAGGACTTAGCTTCCTGGCCCGCCACGCCTCCCTGACATGGCCTCCTGTTTGGAGCCTTCAGGCTCATGCTTACATCCTTAGCTGATCATTAAACTTTGTGACCATTTCATGCTCACTGCTTTCTTGCCCGGAGCTAATGGTGAGGAAAGGTCACTTGGGAACCAGCGCACCAACCTCAGACATCGATTTTGTTCCAGCCTTTTTTCCTGGGCAGGGGTGGCTATCACCTGCTGGTAGGCAGCGGCAGGCCCACTGTCCTGCCTGCCCTCTGACTGTGGTGTCGGCGACTGCTGCCCGAGGTTTATTTTGAGAAAGAAAAGCCGATTAAAGGGCCATTAAAAAGGTCTTTTGAAGATTACAGCTTCCAATGAGGTTGACAGAGAAAATTTCCTCCTTCAAGCCACAGCCAGTCCTGTTCTAAAATCCAGAACATGTCCCGTTCCAGTCCCGTTCTAAAATCCAGTCCCAACAACAAAGTGGCCATGTGACATGGCCACTTTGTTCTCCTCCCAAGGGCTCAGCACAAGCTGGGTTTTGGCAGCTTCATTGTCTCTGGGCGTCAAAGCAGGTTTTATTTTGCAGAGCACCCCGAAGACATTTGGAAGCGAGGGGTACCCTTGCTGACCCCTGATCCTGGGGCCCCTTTGCCGTTCCCAGGTCCCCTGACAAGCCCACCAGGCCCCCTGCTGAGATGGCTGTGACCCTGGGCTGACCCGCCCAGTGGCACATTGACTCTGCCTGGAGCTGGGGAGACCAGAGAGGCCCTGTGGTTGGACGGTGGCCTGGGTGCGCTGCTCCTGCCCTCTCCTTGCCCTCCCTCAGCTGCTGCCTGCCAGAGGTGGGCTTGGACCTGTGGTGGGACCAGGTCTGCAGGGAGGGTGAGGGAGGGACGGAGGCTTAGCTTCGGCCAGCTGTGGCTGAGTGGATCTCCCTCACTGCCCCCAACTCCAGTGAGGGTGGGGGACAGGGCGCCTGCAGTCACAGCACCGCCTTGGATGCCCAGCCTCAGGCAGCAGGACTTGGCTCTGCTGACTGTTTTTGGTTGTCGGGTGCTTGGGGTGGCTCAGCTGTCTGGGGGGGGGGGGCGGGCTCGGCTGTCTGTCTGGGGGGGCTTGGCTGTCTGGGGGCTCGGCTGTCTTTCTGGGGGGCTCGGCTGTCTGGGAGGGCTTGGCTGTCTGCGGGGGGCTCAGCTGTCTGGGGGCTCGGCTGTCTGGGAGGGCTTGGCTGTCTGCGGGGGGCTCGGCTGTCTGGGGGGTTCGGCTGTCTTTCTGGGGGAGCTTGGCTGTCTGTCTGGGGGGCTTGGCTTTCTGGGTGTGTGTGGGATGCTTGCTGGATTCCCGCCCCGGTTTCAGCTGTAGCAGCCGTGCTCCCATCTATGTGGGGATGTGAGGGAGGCACTGTTCCTTTAGAGACGGTGTTGCTTGCTCAAGTGGAGAAGCTGCCAGTGTGGGCAGCTCCAGCTCCCTGCAGGCTCTGTGCTCTGCCCGTTCTAACGTCTGTGCCCCTTCTTCTGGATGGCTGCCGGGCTTGGCTCTGGCCCCCCTGTTGGATCCCCTGACTGCTGGGTGGGGAGAGGGCCACCTACTGAACCTGAGGGTGGGTCTGGGTGAGTCCTGGCTCTGCTGCCACCTGCTGGGCTCTGGAAGGTCCCTCACCCTCCCTCTGGGACCTCGTTGGATTCCTGTAGTGTGGGGATGGTGGCAGATACTCTGGCTGCTACGTGGGAACAGTGTGTCGATCCCTGGGGTTTCTCAAGGCATGGCATCTCACCTCACACCTGCTCCCTGCTGCTGAGCCCCACGCCAAGCTGGAGAGCGGATGAGAAGCATGTGTAACCAGGTTAGAGGTCGAGAGTCCTCTCGTGGGGGTCTCCATGTTCAAGGGAGCTGCTGAGGCTTGAGCAGGAGCCCCCAGCAGGTCAGCACCTCCAGCCTCTGCAAGTACAGGGGGGTGGGAGGGCAGGGGCTTTTGAGGGGCACGAGGCTTGGGGACAGAGGACCCGCATGGCTTAGGGATGGATGGCATGGTATGGGTGCTGGGAGGGAGGCAGGAAGAGCAGGGCTGGTCCCAGGGGCAAGCACAAACTCAGGTCTGTTACACGGCCCTAGACCTCACTCAGAGGGGGACCCTGGCCGCGGGCATGGGTTTCCTCCTCTCTGAAGATTAGGTGGTCTTGGCTGCCCCTTTTGTATGAAGTCATGGATATCTTTTAAGATGGGGGCTCTCGGGAAGGAGGTGTGGGGTACATTAGCACCAGCGTTTCCTGCGTGCCGCCTCCCCCGTTAATGTCCCTCTCCAGGAAACCGGCTTTGCCAAGGCCCCCGCTGGGACGGACTGTTTCTTTCACTGCAGTCCTGGGAGCCGAGGGCAAGGGGACAGGAAAGAGGAAGTGACCTCAGAGCCTGGTGGCACCAGCGTCATGTCCAGGCTGGGGGGTGAGGGTCCCTGAGGCCCTGGGGCAGGGCAGTGCTGTCCCCTGGGTGGCTGAGGCTGGAAGGGCTCTGTTCTCAGTCCCCCATCTCATTGCGGAGGAAGGAGCCCAAGCCCCTTCCAGCGGGTGCTTTCCTCAGTGCTCAGACGTGCTCCCCGGCTCCTCCATCCCCGCGCCGCAGCTTTCCTCAGTGCCCAGAGGTGCTCCCCGGCTTCTCCATCCCCGCGCCCCAGCCTGAATGTCTGGGGTGGGGCCGGTGTGGGAGGTGCCGGCCTCTTTTCCACCTGCCCCACTTTTTATCCTGCTCTGTGGTCAAGGCCTGGCCCCGTGGCCTGTGAGTGTGGGGGCTCTGTGGCAGAGGTTGGGGCGGCGGGGTGTGGAGTTCGGGACACCCACACATGCCTGATTGCCATGCTCTGCATGGGATGTTCCCAGTTTATCTCTGGGCACCATACTCTAGGTGCTCGGAAGCTGAAGCCTAGAGCCTGCTGGGTTCACCCGAGCCTCCACCCGGGGGCCCAGGGCTGGTCCTCAAGTTTCCTGGCCTGGTGCCTCCTGAGATGGGGAGGGTGACCAGGCCTTCCCTACCCCCTGCCCTCTGAGATGGGGAGGGCGTCCGGGCCTTCCCTGACCCTTGCCCTCTTGAGATGAGGAGGGTGACCAGGGCCTTCCCCCACCACCCGCCCTCTGAGATGGACAGGGTGTCCAGGGCTCCCTGACCCCCTGTCCTCTGAGATGGGGAGGGTGTCCAGGCCTCCCCGACCCCCTGTCCTCTGAGATGGGGAGGGTGTCCAGGGCCTTGCTTCTCAGCGTGGGACTGACAGGTTTGCCCTGACCTCCACAGGCATGAACGCTGCTGTCCGGGCTGTGACGCGCATGGGCATTTATGTGGGTGCCAAAGTCTTCCTCATCTACGAGGTAAGACCAAGGTGGGCTGTGTGTGTGCAAGGAGTGGGGAGCTCCTGAGGCGCATGCCGAGGTGTGTTCTGTGTGGGTCACACTGGGAGACGGGGTGGTCCTGGCCTGGAGATGCTGATGGGTATGTGGTCTTGGGGAGTGTGAGGGGGAGCTTGGGGCCAGGCCAAAGGCATCTGCAGAAAGAAGACCTACTGCCTTGGGACTCAGCCCGGCTGGAGGCTCAGAGGCTGCAGAACGCGGGCCTGGGGGCAGGGAAGGAGCTGGGTGGACAAGGAGTCGAGGCCCTGCCTACAGTGATCGCTGACGGGCCAGGCCCCACCCACCACACCCCTGCCTGGTGTCCCCCAGCCTGGCCCTTGTCCTGCCCCGAGGCCTCTGTGAGTGGGGGCCAGGGACCTCACCGCCTCTGCCCTTGTCCTCCCCAGCCTCCTGCCTCACCACCCAAACCCGGGGAACAGCCCCTGGCAGCAGCTCTGCTGTGTCCATGTTCATTGTGTTCCCGTAGGAGCAGCGGATGCCCTACTGCCTCAGCCCCAGTCCCCGTGGGAGATTTGGGGCTCGCCCTCCGTCCTGGGTATTTACACAACCACACTTGCACTCACACGTGTGCACACACAGGCGCATTCACACACTTGGGCCACACCACGCACTCACAGGCTGCATTCTTGCCTTGTCAGGTGGTTTTCCACATTCCACGAGACAAAGTCTTTTGTTATTTTGTTGCCACTTTTTATGTAATATGTAGCTGTTTATATAAAATGTAGCAACCCCAGCTCTGCAGCCCCAGGCACTCAGCCCCACCCCCCTCACTGCTCACTGCTCACTGCTCGCCGCTGACCACTCACCGCCCTGGGTCTCAGTTCCCCCATCTTGGCCCCAGGGAACAGCAGCCTGTCCAGCCCTCCCTCTGCAGGACTGTGTGAATGAATGAGTGAGTGGGCAGTCTGTGCTGGCCCGTCCTCTCCCTGTGGCCAGGCTGGGGTGGGGCTGGGGCCCTGCCAGTATTGGATTAGGAAGCAGGTCTCAGAGCCCTGGGGAGCTGGGTGTGGGGGCCTCTCTAGGCAGGCTGGGCTGTGTCCGTACAAACCCCTCCTGCCACCTGCTCGACCTTCAGTTTCTTCTTCTAAGTGGCAAAGGGGAGAAATTAGGGTTTTCCTGAACCCCCACACATTTGTGGTTGGGAAAGACTCCTGTGGCAAAAGACAGAAAACAGGTTCATCGGTGCAGGGCGTGTCCTGGAAAAGGGGAGAAGAGGCACTTTGCCGTGCCTAGAGTCCTGGCTTCTGCAGAGCCCAGCAGAGACCAGTGCACATGGAGAAGCCGAGGGGTACAGGGACGCAGCATGAGGCCCTCGGAGGTGGGGGAATGCAGGAGGGTGAGTTTATGGGAAAAAGAATGAAGTGGGTGGGTGCGGGTCCTGGGGCTGTCTCTGGGTCCTGAGGGCTGTGAGGGGCATTTACATCCTGTCCAGGCGGGAACAGGAGGAGCCTTAGTCTTGGGATGCTGTGTGCTGCTTTCCTCTCGAAGGGAGGCAAGGCTGAGAGCTTCCCTGAACCTGCTGCCTAGTGGGCTTTAGCTCAGAAACATCCGCATCTAAGAGGCAGATTTTGAGATGAGACATTCTGATATAGCGGCCCAGGGAAGACTTCCCCTCCGTCCCATGAAGGTTCTTGGAAAAATCCACTTGCGAAAAGCGGATTAATAGGGCAGAGGTGCTGGCATTCATTGTGAACAGGCATGGAGAGGTAGGGCGAAGATGCTGACCTGCCCTCCTCCCAGGGAAAGGGGCATGGGCAGCCTGGATGATTCTAGGGGGGTAGGAATTTTTTTTTTTTTTTTTTTTTTTGAGACAGAGTCTCATTCTGTTGCCCAGGCTGGAGCGCAGTGGCACAATCTTGGCTCGCTGCAACCTCTGCCTCCCAGGTTCAAGCAATTCTTCTGCCTCAGCCTCCTGAGTAGCTGGGATTACAGGCACCCACCACCACGCCCAGCTGTTTTTTGTATTTTTAGTAGAGACGGGGTTTCGCCATGTTGGCCAGGCTGGTCTCGAACTCCTGGCCTCTGGTGATCCACCCGCCTCTGCCTCCCAAAGTGCTGGGATTACAGGCGCGAGCCACCGCGCACGGCCATGAATGGTTTTTAGGGGATTCAATGGGCTTGGACAGCATCTGTTAGCCCTGGTGACCGCCTGCCCAGGTGTGTTGGCAGACACAGGTCTTTCTTCCTGCGATGACCTCAGTGCATGGAAACTCAGGGAGGGGACTGGCCGTCACTGTTCCTTTCTCCAGCAGCTATGGGCTTTAGGCAGATTTGGGGGCTTCAGGGAGCAGCTGCATCCTGAGCTTGGAGGAGGCAGAGGGTCGAGAGGCAGAAGGGGGAGGTCAGGGAGACCTGCGGCTGCGTCAGTTCACAACAGACTGCATTTTGGGTTTCTGAGCCCCCAGCGCTGGCTTCCTTCAGCAGGGAGACCGATCCCTTCTCCTTGGGGCTACTGTTAGGGCAGAAAGGGAGGGTGGCCTTGGAGGTGATCTCAGTTCTGACACAAAGGAGGGCTCAGAACAGGCTGCTCTTATCCCCCCAGGCAGAGCCCACAGCGCAGCAGGGAGGGCCCTGAGCCTGGGTCCAGGCCTGCATGGGTGAGAGGAGGGGGCGGGGTCCAGGCCTGCAGGGGTGAGAGGAGGGGGCGGGGTCCAGGCCTGCAGGGGTGAGAGGAGGAGCGGGGTCCAGGCCTGCAGGTGTGAGAGGAGGGGCGGAGTCCAGGCCTGCAGGGGTGAGAGGAGGGGGCGGGGCTAGAGGGGAAGGAGGGGAAGGTGAGCTGGGCCTAGGAGGACAGATACGGAAACAGAGTGGGTAGAGGGGGGCAAACCGCTTCTAGAAGGTTCCAAGGGTAGGAGGAGGTTGTGTCTGTGAGACTGATTCCAGCAGAACTGAGCCACTGGCCTTGCGGGGTCTCTGGGGATTGCTGGGCTGGCCACACCTGCCTGCCCCTCTGCCCAGTGGGGCAGGGGCCTGGCTGGTGCCTGGGCTCTGTATTGGATCCTGAGTTTTGCAGACAGACCTGTGTTTGGTGGCCTCCTGCTCAGGTGGGGCTGTGGGTTTGGGATCATTTTCCTGTTTTCCTTGTTCCTAGCTCAGGGCTGGTACAACCAGAGGGGGCCAGGCTGGCCTGGCCTGAGCCGGAGGAAGTAGCTCTGTGGTCCCTCAGATCAGCCCCTGAGTTGGGGCAGGGGCACCTGTCCCCCAGCCCAGCTGGTGGGGAAGGGAGGCTGTCAGGCTGGAAGCCCGCCATGGCCAGAGTGGGGATGTTCACGTGCCCCGCAGCGTGCACTATCCCTTGACCCCCTGCCTGGTTGAGGCACTTGCCCTCCTGGCCCCCAGGGCCCTGACACCCGGTTGGGGAGGAAGCGGAGGGAGGAGCAGAAGCCCACAGCTGAGCTGGCATCAGCCCCGGCTGAGGAATGGCTGCTCCACTGCCTCACCTCATGGCCTGGAGAAGGCTGCTGATGCCATGGAGGGACCGGGGCTGCACGGAGGAGGCCGCCCTTCTCCTCTCCACACCCTTAGTGAAATGCAGTCATGAGTGTCCCTCCCCTCAAACAACAAGAAAGGGCTGGCCGTGCAGTAGGAAACGGGCACGTGGCACGGAGGCTGTGCAGGTGCCATCTGGGAAATCCCAGGTAGAACCACATGAGAGGCAGATCCATGGTACTGGATGGAAGGCCCAGCGTGGCCGGCGTGGCGGGACGCGGAGCCTGGAGCCCCTGCCTGGGGTGTTGCCGGCCCTACGAGCCACTCGGGTCCCCTATGGCCACTTGGGTCCCCTGGACCCAGGAGCTCCCTCGGGCGGGGCCCGCCTGTAGGGAGATGTGTGTGTTCTCAGCTTCCCGCTCTGGTGGGCAGATGGTAGCCTCGGCTGTTCACACGGCCGCCACACAGCAAGAGCACGCACCGCACACCCCGCCGGCCGCATGCCTGGGAGGACTCCAGGGGGGACAGAAGGAGCCACACACAGCAGCCTCTGCGGTGTCATTTCTAGGATGTTCAGAACAGGCAGACCTAGGATGCATCCTCAGGAGCTGGATGGCGGGCTCTGCTGGGGCCTTCGGGACGCTGAACTTGCCTGTGTGGATCTGGGTGGGGTCAGGGAGCTCAGACAGGCCCCTGCACCAAAGCACTTGCCACAGGAGTCACGCCCTGGGACACACGGACTCACCAGCTGTGCAGAGGGTGTCTGGAGCCCCCTAGGGGGCACCCGGACCCCGTTACCCCAGGCCCTGGGATGATGGTGGGGCCTCACAGTCAGCACCCTGGTCCTGCTTTCTGCTGGTGGGGTGAAAATCCTGCTCCCAGACCCCATGCTGCCGGCCACCATAGGGTCCCCTATCTCATGCCTGCCCCACTCTTGATTTCAGGGCTATGAGGGCCTCGTGGAGGGAGGTGAGAACATCAAGCAGGCCAACTGGCTGAGCGTCTCCAACATCATCCAGCTGGTGAGGCCTGGGAATGCGGATGCATGTTGCACTTGGACTCGCAGACAGACACACAGAGACAGACCTGCACACACAGACACACACACAGAGACAGACACGTGCACAGACACACACATGCAGACACACAGACATGCACACAGACGCACACACACACAGATGTGCACACACACAGATGCATGCACACACACACTCGTGCACAGACACACACAGACATGGACACACAGACACACAGACGCTCGCACACATGCAGACACAGACGTGCACACAGACACACAGACGTGCACACAGACACACAGATGCACACAGACACAGACAGACACACATGGATAGACACGCAGACACATAAATACACAGATACACACGTAGACACACAGATGCGCACACAAGTACACAGATACAGAAACATACAGACATATGTACTCAGAGTCACACACACACATGCCCCATCCCACAGGGACTCAGGTTCAGGCCGACCCTGTCATCTGCTGCCATGGAATTGTTGGGTCGCAGGGTCATGGGGTTGCCAGGGGCCAGGAGGACCTGGAGACGTGGCCGTGCTGGGTCCTAGGGGAGCCCTGGCTGAGGCTGGCTATGAGGGGCCACGTGAGCGCACCTGGAGCTGCTGAGGCTTGAGCCCTGGAGGCCCCGGCCAGTTCCCTGAGTTGGTACAGGGCCTGTGTGTGCACGTGTGCACCCACATGTGTGTGGCAACCTATGCGTGTGTGTACTGTGCTTTCCGGTCTCCAAAGCCTTCCACTCTATTACCTTGGGGCTTCCCAAGCCCAGGACCGGACGGACATCATCCTCCTCTTTGTCTCTCCAAGGAGAGAGGCGCAGGGAGGTAGGGCCACCTCAGGTTTCCAGAGACCTCGGGGCTTCTGCCTCTCACTCTGCAGGGTCTGCCAGCCCCTTGCTGCCCAGTCCTGGGGTCCCTCCGGTGATCCCCAGGGGCTGTCTGCCACCTGCTGCCCAGTCCTGGCATCCCTCCGGTGATCCCCAGGGGCTGTCTGCCGCCTGCTGCCCAGTCCTGGCATCCCTCCGGTGATCTCCAGGGGCTGTCTGCCGCCTGCCATCCCTCCTGAAGTCTCTGGTCTCTTCTGTGCAGGGCGGCACTATCATTGGCAGCGCTCGCTGCAAGGCCTTTACCACCAGGGAGGGGCGCCGGGCAGCGGCCTACAACCTGGTCCAGCACGGCATCACCAACCTGTGCGTCATCGGCGGGGATGGCAGCCTCACGGGTGCCAACATCTTCCGCAGCGAGTGGGGCAGCCTGCTGGAGGAGCTGGTGGCGGAAGGTGAGTCTGTGCCCGGTGCACTGTAGGCCCTGGGGTTTTGTTTTGCCGCTGCTGCCAGGCGTGGGAATGGGCAGGACAGAGGGACGAGGGATCCCTGGGTGCCCCGAGGCAGAGGAGGGGCTGTCTGGCCGTTGGCCGGGGAGGAGTGGTGTCTGCCAGCGCGAGCTCAGATGTCTCCCAGAGATGGAGGTCAGTGCTCAAGCCTGAGGGAGGGCACCCAGGCAGTGCATGGGGCTGGTGGAGGCCAGCGTCGCTCACCCTACGCCGTGTGGACAAGTCTTCTCTGTGATTGATCCGAGCGAGATTCTGGACATGCATGGTCACAGTCTGCAGAAATAGAGTTGAAGGTGGGGTGACATAAGACACAGAGTCCCGAGATTGCTGCTTGGAAAGTGGCCTCTCGGAGCCATGTCTGTTCCATGTCCCTCATGTGGGGGACCCTGAGGTGAGGCCTTGGCCGCTCTGCAAGGCACCCCAGAGGTCCCCCGTCTGCACTTGGCCCCAGCGGATCCAGCCATGCTGCCACAGGGTTCCAGGCAGGAGGAGGCTGAGCCTGGAACTCCGGGGCCCCTGCTGGGCTGCACGCCTGGGATGCGGGGGAAGGGGTGGCAGGAGAGGGGTCTCTGGCCCTGTGGTGGGGCCAGTGGAGCCTCAGCCAGGTCCTCCTGCTGCTCCTGGCCCAGGTAAGATCTCAGAGACTACGGCCCGGACCTACTCGCACCTGAACATCGCGGGCCTAGTGGGCTCCATTGATAACGACTTCTGCGGCACCGACATGACCATTGGCACGGACTCGGCCCTCCACCGCATCATGGAGGTCATCGATGCCATCACCACCACTGCCCAGAGGTGAGTGAGGCTGGCGCCGGCGGCCAGCTCAGGGCCCCTCCTCCCCGCACGGTGGTGAGGTGGTCTCAGGGTGACGGCCATCTGCAAGGGCAGTGGACTCTGGTAGCCCCAGCATCCAGGCCAGCTGCCCTCAGCCCCCAGCTGGGGGAACGCACAGCGGGCTCCACTCCCACTCTGCCAGGCTGCGGGGGGCCTTTGTGCAGCCCCTCCTGAGGGGCAGCTGCTTGCCCTGGGGTGTGACGCCCCCAAAGGAAGTCCTGGGCTAGCCAGGCCTGGGCTCGGCAAATGACCCTCAGCCTTGGAGGAGATCAGTCGAAACCAGCCCAAAGGCTGGAAGGATCCCAAGGTATCTTTTAGCTCAGAGCCTGGGCATGAGAAGGGGCTGTCCCCTGCCTGCCTCTCCATCCACTGGGTCCCTTGAGCACCCCGCAGGGAATCGGGCTGGCAGGCCCGTGTGGCTGGCACTGATGCATCCTCCCGTTCCATCTCCACAGCCACCAGAGGACCTTCGTGCTGGAAGTGATGGGCCGGCACTGCGGGTGAGGAGGGGCTTCCTGGCCCGCTGGGTGGCCTGGGTGCTGCTGGGGACCGCAGTGACAGGTGTGGCATATTTATTCTAGGGCTCAGTTAATGCCATGGGTGTGAGAGAGCCGGGTGGGGGCCGGGAGAGACAGAGAAGCTGTGGCCCAGAGTCGGGCCTCTGGGTACAGGGAAGCTCCCCTCAACGACTGGGTGGGGGTCCTGAGCAGGCAGGCGCTCGCTCCTCCAGGTACCTGGCGCTGGTATCTGCACTGGCCTCAGGGGCCGACTGGCTGTTCATCCCCGAGGCTCCACCCGAGGACGGCTGGGAGAACTTCATGTGCGAGAGGCTGGGTGAGGTGGGTGCCGTCCAGCCTGCTGGGGGCCGCAGGTGTCCTGGTGCACTGCGAGAGGCTGGGTGAGGTGGGTGCCGTCCAGCCTGCTGGGGGCCGCAGGTGTCCTGGTGCACTGCGAGAGGCTGGGTGAGGTGGGTGCCGTCCAGCCTGCTGGGGGCCGCAGGTGTCCTGGTGCACTGCGAGAGGCTGGGTGAGGTGGGTGCCGTCCAGCCTGCTGGGGGCCGCAGGTGTCCTGGTGCACTGCGAGAGGCTGGGTGAGGTGGGTGCCGTCCAGCCTGCTGGGGGCCGCAGGTGTCCTGGTGCACTGGGTAGCGCCCCTGGGGTTTTGGGACCAGCTTTGACTAACTCATCTATCACTCATGGGTTCATCAGCAGCTGCTGATGCCCCCATCGGGTGCCCCTCGGGGCGGGACACGTAAGGAGTGGGGGGCTACGGGGCTGACCTCAGTGAGGCACCTGTGGTCCTGCCCCCAGTGGGCAGGAGGCGGAGAGGGTCACTCAGGCCGCTGCCGCCCCAGGCTCAGCTCCGTGGTCAGTGTGGGGAGCTCGGTGAGGCTGCTTCCTGGGGTGGGACTGCTGAGCCTGGGGCGGTGGGAGGTGGTTGGTTGTGAGGGAGTGGCCCCAGCAAGGTCCAGACGGCAGGGCCGTGGGGGTGGCGAGGCCAGGAGCTGGGCCAGTGGGGAGCAGGGCCTTCCCCTGAGGGCGGTCGGGGCCCGGGGGTGGGTTCTAGGCTGGAAAGATGTGTCGGAACGTGGCTGTAGCCACAGGGTGGACAGGAGGTCCCGGAAGCAGGAGAAGGTGGGGAGGCTGCTGGGAGGCCGAGACCGCCTCTGGGAGGGATGGGGGGTGCCTGGCGGGGAGGGGTGTGTCTGGAGTGGGGGTGCCTGGAATGCTGCCCTCTGGTTCCCTTGGGGTGGAGTTGGGGGCTCTGGCCTAGAACAGGCTGACACTGCCCTGTGGACCCTAAGACCCCTCAACTAGGACAGGTCGGCCCCTCGGTGGGGTGGGGCTCAATGGTGGACCAGAGGCACGGGCCATTCAGGCTGTCCTTCGCCCACACCCGAACATGCAGGGCAAGGCCAGGGGCCCCCGTGGCTCTAGCTCTGTCCTCTGTGCGCTGAGGCTGAGGCAGGACCACTGGAACCAGCCCTGGGGGCAGAGGGTGGGTTTGGGACTGACACGGTGTCCCTGTCCCCATGTGAAGGTGGCAGCGTCACTCCCATCTTTGTGGACACTGGTTCCACCTCCACGTGGCTGTACAGCGCTGCCGAGGGCAGTGGGAGAGGCCGTGGGTAATGACCTGGCTTCTAGAACCTTCCCCAGTGGAGCCTAGGGGCCGGGCGGAGACGGAGCCCAACAGGCGAGGCTGGCCTGAGGTGCGGGTCCTATGAGGGGCTTGCTCTCCTAGGGCAGGGACCTCCCGGGGGTCCCGGCTCCAGTGGTGACCTCGGCCTTAGCTTATGTCTGTGACTCACGTTGGGCCCTCCTGGAAGTGGCCTGGATGCAAGGTCAGCCCACCTGATTCCTTCCTGCTCTGTGCGAGCAGCTCAGGCCCTCACTGAGAGTCTGTTTCCCCCTGTAACATGCGGGTTCCCGCCTTGCCCACCACCCAGGGTGCACTGGGGCAGGGAGGGTGGCACAGCTCTCCTGCGGGACCTGCAGCCCATCTTCCGGGTGTCTGACCTCACCTGCACTGGCGCCACCTCCTCCAGGTAGCCCTCCACTCCCACTGCACCCGGGCCCTGTCTGAGCTGCTCCAACCCTGTCCCTGTAGGAGGCTTTGTGGCCCGTGGTGGGCAAACATGGGGCTTGCGGCTCAGAGCGAGTCCCACAAATGTTGACCGGGTCATTGAAGTGGATGGCTGGAAAGCTCTTTCAGTTCCCAGAGAGCTGGGCCGCGGCTGGTGTGTGGTGCTGAGGCAGCAGCCTGAGGCTGGCAGAGGGGATGGTGTGTCCTATGTGCACCAGTGTGGACCCACAGTGGCTTCAGGGTGCAGGGTGTCCGGGGAGCCCTGGCTGGTGCCAGCGATGCGGGGCCCCTGGTTGTAAGGATGAGCAGATGGAAGCTCACAGGGGTCCCAGGTGGCCCAGGCTAGCCCGGGCAGGCCCCTCTGCCCTGTGCCCCGTGGAGCTGCAGCCCTGTGCGTCTTCCCGCCTGGAAGGCTTCACCAGACACAAGGGCCCAGCCCCAGCTGTGTGTGTGCTGGGCCCAGCCCCGAGGGCCCCCTTCCTCCCCTGCTGCCCTTCCCAGGCTTTCGGGCAGAGCCCTCTTGTTCACCGCCTCCAGGAGGGCGGGGGGTCCTAGTGGGCCCAGCCTCATCTCTGCCCTCACGCTCTAGGCCTGCTTTCCTCCTGCTGGGTGGGGATTGTGCCCTGGCCCATGCGGGTTGGGGATGGTGGCCCCAGGGAGGGCTCCTGGCACCCGGCGGCTGTGTCCGGGGCAGGTTTCCCTGCCTGGCAGCTGAGCCCTCCTGGCGCCCGGGGGCTGTGTCCGGGGCAGGTTTCCCTGCCTGGCAGCTGAGCCCTCCTGGCACCCGGGGGCTGTGTCCGGGGCAGGTTTCCCTGCCTGGCAGCTGAGCCCTCCTGGCGCCCGGGGGCTGTGTCCGGGGCAGGTTTCCCTGCCTGGCAGCTGAGCCCTCCTGGCGCCCGGGGGCTGTGTCCGGGGCAGGTTTCCCTGCCTGGCAGCTGAGCCCTGTCGTGTCTTTGACCCAGACTCGGAGCCGTGGGTCCCGACTGAACATCATCATTATCGCTGAGGGTGCCATTGACCGCAACGGGAAGCCCATCTCGTCCAGCTACGTGAAGGACGTGCGTGTGGGCCTGGGGGTGGCCACTGGGCAGACCCCCTGCTTCTCTAGGCCGTGTGGGCTGGGGCTCAGGGCTGGTCCTTCCCACTGTCCTGCAGCTGGTGGTTCAGAGGCTGGGCTTCGACACCCGTGTAACTGTGCTGGGCCACGTGCAGCGGGGAGGGACGCCCTCTGCCTTCGACCGAATCCTGGTAAGTGGCCATCACCCTGCCCTGCGTACGTGCATGGGTAAGCGTGGTGTGTGTGTGTGGGTGTGGGCAGTGTGCACGCGAGCGTGGCACGTGCACTGTGTCCATGTGGCTGTGGGTGAGTGTCCGTGTCTGTGTGTGGGGGTGTATGTGTGGGGGATGCGTGGTCCTTGTGGGTGTGTCTGTGTCTGGTCCTTGTGGGTGTGTGTGTCAGTGTGTGTGTCAGTGTGGGTGTGTGGTGGGTGTTCCCTCAAGCTGTTGCTCCTCCTGGGGGAGACTGAGGCCTGGCTTCTCTGTTCCCCTGAAGGTGTAGGGAACTCAGACCTGGGGACCATGGGAGGCCCCCCACCAGCCTGTGCCTCCTGGCTGTTCTGCCCCCCACCCCCTGCCAGCCCAACGTGGCAGCAGTCAGGGCTGGGGACAGGCCCTGGGAGAGGGGCTGGGTGGGCAGAGGGTGGTGCCCATGGTGCCTGTGGCATCACAGTCTGGGAGGCTGGTGCTGGGAGGGAGCATTCGGGGTCTGGCCTGGCCTCGCTGTCCTTGGTCCTGATCACCGCTGGGTCTCACTTTGTCCTCTGCAAAATGGGAATGAAGTCGGAGCCAAATGGAGTGGGTCTGGGGCCAGGAAGGCCCCATGGTAGGCAAAATGCCTGTGTATGAGGGTGGTCACCCTCTCAGGCAGGGCCAGAGACTGTCAGACAGGTGGGACTTGTGCTGAGGGAGACCAGGTGACTGCGCCCAGCCCTGTGACTGCACCTGGCCCTGTGACTCGTGTGCTGAGCCGAGCATTCCCAGGGAACCCACACAGCTGGACGAGGGCCACTCTATAGAGGGGACGCTTCCTCAGAGAGGGGCCCCGCCGACCTAGCCAGGCAGCTGCTGTCCCCTCTGTGAGGCCTCAGGCTCACTCTGAAGAGCCTCTTGAGGGGCCGGGGACATCAGGGCAAGCCAGCCGCTGCTGCCGAGCCTGGGGTGATGGAAATGCCGCTGCTGTGACCGGGCCAGCCATGCACTCCCAGCCTGCAGGCTGCCGGATTTTCCAGCCAGTGTCTTGGATGCCCGATGCCGGGTGTGAAACAAAGGACAGTTGATCGCCCCCAGCCGCGGCTGTCACCCAGAGCGTCAGCATTCTTGTGCTCCCTGAGCCCGTATTCCCACTGGGTGCTGCGAAGGGGCCAGGGGACCCTAGCACGTGCAGTGGTAACCTGCACTTTTCCAAGGAGCCTCATCCTGCATGGGGGGTGTCTCCGAGGCTGCTCCCTAAACAGCGTCCTGGAGAGACTGCCCAGAATAAGGTGCCGCCTGTGCCTCACTTGCAAGATGAAAAAACCTGTGTGGAACACGGAGGGCTGTCTGTGGCCCCGGGGGTCCAGCTGCTGGGCTTCTACAGGGCTGGCCACTGGTGGTCATGGGACGGCCACGGCAACCGCAGGCCTGGCTTTCTTGTCCACTGTGGCCGGTTCCCGGGGTGGGGCTGCGGCCTGCCTTTGCAGTGTGTCCCTGGGGGGCAGCTCCTGGATGTGTCCACTGCCCAGCCCCTTGGCCGGTGTGGACACACACCAGGGAAGTCACGACATGAGGGCCTCCACGGGAGGATCCATCGCAGTGGATGGGGCCCTGGGGACCTGGCTCCCGCCCTTGCCCTGCGTGCCCAGCGATGGCACCGAGTGACGGTGGGTGGGTCGCATTGCATGGCACCCTGCAGCCAGCAGTGCAGGCTGGGCCTTCCAGCAGGGCAGCGAGGACTCTGTGAAACGGTGTCTGGTGTGCCGTCGTGAATGCTGGTCAGACACGTTTCCATCTCTGATGCCACCTGTTCTGGAAGCTTCCGTCAGCGTGGGGGGCTCTGGAAGCTGGGGTTTGCGCATCTGCAGAGGATGGGCATGTGGCTTGGGGTAGAGGGACCAAGTGGGTGTGCCAGCCTGAACCCCTCCCCACAGAGCAGCAAGATGGGCATGGAGGCGGTGATGGCGCTGCTGGAAGCCACGCCTGACACGCCAGCCTGCGTGGTCACCCTCTCGGGGAACCAGTCAGTGCGGCTGCCCCTCATGGAGTGTGTGCAGATGGTAAGCCCTGGGCCCCCCCCATCAGAACCGCCTGGCCCCTCTCCCCAGTCCCCACTCACAGGCCCCACTGCTCTCTGGGGGCCCCAGCACTGTGAGCACCGGAGGGCAGGGCCTCATGGCTGGCCCAGGGCATCCCAGGTCTCCAGGGAGGGGAGGGATGTGAGCACATCCCTGGGCGGGACGTGGGACCTGGGACGTTCCCCAAGAGGTGTGTCAGAACTGCAGGGAGCCCGGTGAGCAGCGGAAGGCACAGGGGTCCACGGCCGCTGAGCTTCTGTGGGCAGTGGTGGGAGCTGGGGTTACGATGGGACGGAGGAGGAGGGGCCGGTGATCAGAGCAGAGCCCTGGGAGGAGCTCGGGCAGGTGATGGGGAACACTGGGGTGCCTGGAGCAGGGACCCCAGGAGAGGAGGTACGGGGAGGGCAGAGGCGAGGGGGCCGGGTGTGGGGGCTGGTCCAGCCCTGGATCAGTGGGTTTGGAGGCCTGCAACTGGGGCACAGTGGCCCTGCCTGGAGCTGGAGCTGCTGAGAGGAGAGGAGGGCAGCTGGGGGCAGGGTAGGGCCTCCTGGCCTCAAGCCAGCCCCAGAAGAGCTGGCCTTGGTGGTGACCGCTGTTCCTAGAGAGAGGCTGCCAGGCCTGGGCCAGGGTCAGGAGATGCCGGCGAGATCTGCCCTCGTCAGGCCCACCAGACAGGGCAGTAGCCATGGGTGTGCGGGCCAGGCACTCCATAGTCTGTGTTCTGTATCTCTTCCTTAAGACCAAGGAAGTGCAAAAAGCCATGGATGACAAGAGGTTTGATGAGGCCACCCAGCTCCGTGGCGGGTAAGCCCCCTCAGCAGACCCCTGCACTCTTACATGGCTGGGTCCTGGTGCCAGGCAGCACGTGCTACGGTGGCGCTGTGCACGCCTGGCCTGGGTCATCCTAGGCACCGCGTCTGAAGATCGAGGGAGGAAGGGGCCTGCGGGTGGTACAGGAGGCGGGCTGGGAGGTGTGGTGCCACAGGAGACCCTGGGCGGTGGCACGGGCAGGGCCCAGTGCACAGGGATCTGGGCATGGCGAGGGGATGAGAAGCTGTGGATACAAGCCCAGGACATGGGGTGGCCCCACGGGGGCTGGGAAGGCTGGCAGATGTTGGGTGTGGGTGCCGCCCCCCTGCAGGCGTCCTGGCGGCCGGGTCAGGCTGGATTGGACATCTGGTTTCCCATCTGTGCCTCCACCCGCTACCAAGGTGGCCAACCCTCCCTTGAGCTGGATGCCGGCCACGTGCTTTGCTGCACGGGCTGGCGTGGCCTCGTGTTGTGTTGGGGGTCTCGCACCTTCTGTGGAAGGTGCCCTGCCTGGCATGCACGGTGTCTGCTGCCTCATGGCTGAGCTTCCATCGGGCCGTGTGCCTGTGACCAGCCTCCTGGGCTCTGTCACGGCTGCGCTGTGGCTGTACGCCGTGGCGCTGCAGGGCTGTGCATGGTGTGACCCGAATCCTTTCCAGGAGCTTCGAGAACAACTGGAACATTTACAAGCTCCTCGCCCACCAGAAGCCCCCTAAGGAGAAGGTGAGGCAGGGAGCGGCGCCCACAGAGGGAGGAACGGGCTCAGTTATTCTGCAGCCTCTTCACGCTGGCCCCGTGGCTGGGCCTGCCCGCCCCCGCCTTCCCTCCTGCTGGGGTCTGAGCTGTGAGCTGGGAGGGTGGGCTTGACCTCTGCCTGGGCTCAGGCACCACTGTGGCTGGCAGGTCCCGGGTGCTGGGGCCCTGGCTGCAGGGCTGGCTGTTGCTTCTCAGTGGTGGATGGAAATGAAGTCAGGCCACAGGCTTAACTCAGGAGAGGAGAAGCCATTGTGTAGAAAATGTCCCCCGGGGCCAGGCTCACACCTGTAATCCCAGCACTTTGGAAGGCTGAGGTGGCCAGTTCACCTGAGGTCAGGAGTTCGAGACCAGCCTGGCCAACATGGTGAAACTCCGTCTCTACTAAAAATACAAAAATTAGCTGGGCGTGGTGGTGGCACATGCCTGTAATCCCAGCTACTCAGGAGGCTGAGGCAGGAGAATAGCTTGAACTCGGGAGGTGGAGGGTGCAGTGAGCCGAGATCGTGCCATTGCACTCCAGCCCGGGCGGCAAGAGTGAAACTGTGAAAATAAAATGTTCCCAAACAGCTGAAAACCTCAGGAAATGGGATATCTCCAAAATAAGGATGAAATGGCTTGTTTCTAAAGTCCTGGGGGACAACGAGGGTCCTGTAGAGAGAGTCATGGCCAGTGAGGTCCTGGCTCCCAAGCCCCTTGAGCCACAGCCGGAGCTGCAGGCCGGGGCAGACAGCGTGGCCCAGCCTGAGTCTGGTCCTCCCTTCCGTGGACATCTTTGGGTGTCCCTGCTGCTCCAGCCTCCTGCTTATCCCCAGAGCTAGTCAGCGGGCTCTACCCTCCGTGGTGGGGCAACATGGTCTCCACGAACCCAGAACCTGGCAGGGGCGTGACTGGCTTTGTGGGCAGCAGGGCTGGCTTGTACCAGGACCCAGTGGGGCCATGTGGCTATGGAGCCCTTGGGTGTGGCTGCTGCCAAGTAGGGTGTGCTGCACGTGACAGGTGCACGCCAGGTTCAGAGCCTCAGCACGGGGGGTGGAGGAGAGGTGGTGGCGGCCGTCACTGGATTCACATGGACGTGGTGGGGTTTTGGGTCCATCAGGTTAAATTAACTATAGTCCTGATGGGACTGTCTCCATGTCTTTTCCCTTCCCTTAACGTGGCTACTAGAAAACAGGATAGCCAGGGCCCCTTCCTTACTCGTGGCTGTGCACCCCCCACCCTCCCGCCCGCTGCCAGCCCCTTGTGTGGGCACTGACCTGTGCTGCCGCCCGCAAGCCTGGCTTCACAACGGTGCTCGCCCCCTCTGCCTCCTCTGCTGCCTGCGTGCCAGGGGGCCAGGCTTGCTCCGTGTCTCTTTTGGTCTTCACCAGAATCTTCTGGAATTAGAACAGATACCGTATTCGCAGGGTGGGTGGTGTGCTGGGCAGCGTCCAGGCTGCTGGCAGAGCCTGGCCCCTTTTTCCAGAACCTGCCGGCCTGCTGACCTCCTGTGAAGGTTGGGGGTCCCCTCCCCGGCTGTGCCTCATGCTCGTCTCCCCTTCTCTCTGAAGTCTAACTTCTCCCTGGCCATCCTGAATGTGGGGGCCCCGGCGGCTGGCATGAATGCGGCCGTGCGCTCGGCGGTGCGGACCGGCATCTCCCACGGACACACAGTATACGTGGTGCACGATGGCTTCGAAGGCCTAGCCAAGGGTCAGGTGGGTCCGGCCGGGGCAAACAAGTGAGGACTTGGGCCTTCTGTGTGCACACCTGGGGCGTTTCCTGTGGAAGGCCGGCTGCTGGAGGTGGAGGCCGAGACCTGAGTCCACGTGTCGGTGCCCACCCGGGCCTGGGCACTCAGCTCTGCCTGCAGCTTCATGCCCAACACTGGCTGGCCCCCAGGCACAGGCCCACCCCTGGGGGGAATTGGCCAGAGGCTCAGGCTGGCCCCTGAAGCTGCATCTCCTCCTGGCAGGTGCAAGAAGTGGGCTGGCACGACGTGGCCGGCTGGTTGGGGCGTGGTGGCTCCATGCTGGGGACCAAGAGGTGAGCTGCCTGCTGCGGGTACCTGGGGGCAGGAGGGCCAGGGCGCAGTATCCAGGCCCTGCAGGTGGGGGCGGCAAGGGGAACCCAGCCCGGGGCCCTGGGCTTGGCCCCTCTTCCTGCTGGTGGTCTGCCCAGAGCAGGCTTCACGCCTCCCGCCTGGGGCTTCCTGGCCTGAGCTCAGGGGTGTAGGGCAGGCTGCTCTGGCGGCCTCATGCCCACGGTGGGCTCTCCGTGGCAAGGAAGCTGGCCAGCGTCTGTCCCTGCCTGGCCGGGCCAGGCAGCCTGCACTGTCAGCACTCTGGCTGAGGCTATGGGCCTGTCTGATGGCTTTTGTCCCAGGGCCTGAGACCCTTCTGTGGGCATGGGGTGGGCACAGTCCCCCTGTGTGACTACAGGGGAAGTTGCTGAGTGCTGAGCCACTGAGTGGCTGCAAGGGCCGGAGGAAGCATCCCCTCCTGCCGCTGAGTGTTGGGCGAGAAAGCCTTGGGCAGGAAGGGGTTCCCACGGGGAGCCCAGTGGGGTGGGGGGTTCACCCGGTTGCCTGGCCGGTGCCTGGTGATGCTGAGTGGTGCCCAGGCGGCTCACGCTGGGCCTGTGTGTCCCTCTCCGTGTGGAGCCACAGCGCCACATCCAGGGCATTGCAGCGACTGCTGACCGGCTCGGGGAACGGCCAAGGCAATGCCTTTCTGTGATCAGATGCAATCTGGACACGCGTCCCCGGGTGCTGCGTGTTCACGCCGAGGTGTCTTTGACTGCAGGACCCTGCCCAAGGGCCAGCTGGAGTCCATCGTGGAGAACATCCGCATCTATGGTATTCACGCCCTGCTGGTGGTCGGCGGGTTCGAGGTGAGAGCTGCCCACGGACGAAAAAGCCCCAGGGCACAGGAGACCCAAGGTGTCCTCCCGCCGAGGGGGCCCATCCTGAAAACCCGTGTGCTGGCTGGGCCGATGCAGGGGCCGAGAGGGTCGGGGTTTTAAGTGCTGTGTGTGGGCTCGGGAGGGCACCCGTGTGCCAGCTGGGCTGATGCAGGGGCCGAGAGGGTTGGGGTTTTAAGTGCTGTGTGTGGGCTCGGGAGGGTTCTTTACTTTCTCCGGAAAGCTTCACAAGGTTCTGATTAACCCCAGTGCTGGGGAGGGGCAGGGGAGGAAGGGGACTCGGAAGCCGGAGGACGAGAAAGAAGGGAGGCGGAGGAGGCAGAGGTGTAGGTGCTGGACAGCATCGCTGAACGTGGTGTCCTGGCACTGGGCAAGCTGTCACTAAATAATGAATAAATGACAGCCCTTCCCCCTTGCCCTCCATGGAGTGGATCTGGGGTCAGAGTGGGTTGGAGGGGACTCCTGACCCTCATTAGAGTCCAGTTTCCCTGGTAGGCGTCCTGAGATGACACCAGGCTGACTGCCTGGCCCAGCCCCAGGGGATTGAGCAGGTGGGTCCTGGCGTCCAGCACGGGGCACATGACAGGTCAGCAGGGAGCAGGGCTGGGCGGCCGCCGGCAGAGCCTCTCCCTGGCCCACCCTGGCCTCGGTGCTGCCCTTGACCTGCCCCGTCCCTACTGCTGCAGGCCTATGAAGGGGTGCTGCAGCTGGTGGAGGCTCGCGGGCGCTACGAGGAGCTCTGCATCGTCATGTGTGTCATCCCAGCCACCATCAGCAACAACGTCCCTGGCACCGACTTCAGCCTGGGCTCTGACACTGCTGTAAATGCCGCCATGGAGGTACGGGGCTCCTGGACACCCGCCTGCCATGCCCAGGCCCTTGTGGGTTGGGGCTGAGCCTACAGAGGCTGCTGGAGGGGACAGTGCATGGTGAGCACCTGGGAGGGCTGCCAGGGTTGGGGTTTGTGGGGCACAGGCCCGGGTGAAGGGGCTCAGCTCCCTGCCATAGCCACTTCCAGGTCCAGGGGGGCCCTGTGTTGTTCCTCGCTACTGTGATGAGCTCAGATGGGGAGACTGAGGCGGGAATGTCCCTGCGCCCCAGTGCTGGGTAGTCTAAGAGCAGTGCCTGGCCTCTGTCCAAGGGTGCCAGGGACACCCCTGCCCGCTCACAGCCAGTGTGTGTGCAGGCCGCTGTCCACTGTGCCCTGGGGGGTGGGGGTCGCCTGGTTGAGAACCCCTGGTCCTGTGGGGCCCAGGTGGGAGGTGGGCCCAAGCCTGGTGCTGCTGGCTGTCTGGGTGTGTCAGCCCCAGGCTGGCTTTGGAGACACAGGGCTCCCTGCAGGGTAGCCATGCCGACGGCCTACAGGGAAGGGTGGGCACGTGGAGGACCCCCGACCCCCCTTGTCCCCCAGAGCTGTGACCGCATCAAACAGTCCGCCTCGGGGACCAAGCGCCGTGTGTTCATCGTGGAGACCATGGGGGGTTACTGTGGCTACCTGGCCACCGTGACTGGCATTGCTGTGGGGGCCGACGCCGCCTACGTCTTTGAGGACCCTTTCAACATCCATGACTTAAAGGTGAGCCCAGCCCGGCCCCTGCTGCAGCAGACCCGCCGGCACGCCAGCCTGGGCCCCAGACACTCAGGCCGGCCAGCGCAGGGCAGGGCCCGGGCAGGTGGGACTCGTAGCCCAGTGCTCCTGCTGGCCCTGGATCGCCGGTCAGCCTGGAATTCCCTCCCCACAGTCCTCTGGCTCATCCGTGTCCGCCCCTCCTGCAGGTCAACGTGGAGCACATGACGGAGAAGATGAAGACAGACATTCAGAGGGGCCTGGTGCTGCGGTGAGGCTGCCGTGGGTCCCCGGCCACAGCTGCGCTTCCAACTCTTGGGGCTGGGGTGGGGCTGCTGAGGAGTGGCTGGGCAGGAGAAGGCAGGAGGGGTCCTTGGAGAGGGTGGGCCAGGGCGGCTTTCCTGGGAGCTGCCACTCCCTCTCCCAGGCCTGGCCCAGCGGGGACTCAGGATTGGGGGGAGACCTGAACTCATTCCCCGCTGACTCAGGCCCTGCTGTCCCTCTTAGGAACGAGAAGTGCCATGACTACTACACCACAGAGTTCCTGTACAACCTGTACTCATCAGAGGGCAAGGGTGTGTTCGACTGCAGGACCAACGTCCTGGGCCACCTGCAGCAGGTGTGGGGCAGGGGTGAGGCTCTGAGAGGCCTGACCCTCTTTCCTGCCACCATCTGTCCCCGGGCCCAGGGGTCCCAGCCCTCACGGGCACCCACAGGCACTCCCGGCAGGCCCTCGGGCATGTGTGCCCTTCCCCAGTGAGGGGACCGAGGCCTGTATCTAGGTGAGGTCTCATTTCAAGAAGGGGTGGGGCTGGGGCTGGAACCCAGGGCCCGAGCCAGGGCATTCACATGCTGAGCCGAGCTCCCCACCCCTGCCAGGCCTCCCGTGGCCACTTCCGCTGAGCCCCTCACCTAGATCCCCGCATGCTCCCTGCCTTATGGTGGCCCTGCAGGAAGCCCGCGTCCTGGGGTTTTCTGAGCCAGGGAGGGGAGTCAGGGTGGCTGGGCATGGGGCCCGAGGTGGGGCCGCTGGCTGCCGATGCAGGGCCCAGGAGTCACTTGACTTGGCCAGGGGCAGCCGACTGCCGGCCTCTGGAGGCAGCTTCTGGCCTGGACTTGATGCTGGAGAGAGCAGGCAGGGTCCTCGATCGGGAACAGACAGGAACGGTGCACGGGTTGGAAGGAATGGGTGTTCACAAGCTGCCTGGGAGGCTCCCCGTGGGGACCCTGTCTGCACTGGGGTTGGGCCTCCCCTCTCCTTGGCCCAGGCAGCCCAGGGGAGTCCAGGAACCGGGCCTCACCTGTTTCCAGGGTGGCGCTCCAACCCCCTTTGACCGGAACTACGGGACCAAGCTGGGGGTGAAGGCCATGCTGTGGTTGTCGGAGAAGCTGCGCGAGGTTTACCGCAAGGGTAGGTGGTGGGTGCGACCCGAGGCCTCACTTTGCCCTCCCCTGGCTCCCTGGGGCAGGGCCTCACCATGGAGGGCTGCCACGTGCCTCTGTTTGCAGGACGGGTGTTCGCCAATGCCCCAGACTCGGCCTGCGTGATCGGCCTGAAGAAGAAGGCGGTGGCCTTCAGCCCCGTCACTGAGCTCAAGAAAGATACTGATTTCGAGTGAGTTCCACCGAAGCCTCGTGGAGGCAGGTGGGGCTGAGGGGTGGCCCAGACCTTCCCTGAGGCAGGTGTGCCAGGCCCAGCCCCACTGGCACCCTGACCACGCAAGGCCTCCTGGGCCCCCATGCCCAGGTCCCCGCCAGGCCGTGGAGAGTAGGGACCATGCCCAAGTCTTCTGAGCACAACACTGGGCAATCCTTTCGGGTGGGCATGGGGGCACAGCAGGCAGCCAGGAGTGGGCACGCTTGAGGGCGGCTGAGGCTGACTCTGCTGTGCCTCCGAGGGATGGGGACCCCAGACCCGTCCCAGCTCCACGGATATCGAGATGTTCAGAGACAGGGGCATGCACAGGCCGCAGGGTCGGGGGGGTGGGGGGGCTGGGGACGTGGCTGAAGAGCTGCCCTGACCCCTGACTCCCCATCATCCTCCCATCCCCGTCCTGCACAGGCACCGCATGCCACGGGAGCAGTGGTGGCTGAGCCTGCGGCTCATGCTGAAGATGCTGGCACAATACCGCATCAGTATGGCCGCCTACGTGTCAGGGGAGCTGGAGCACGTGACCCGCCGCACCCTGAGCATGGACAAGGGCTTCTGAGGCCAGCCATGCCCACGCCCCTCCCCAGCCCCCACCCATGCCAGCGCAGCGCCAGGGCTCAGATGGGGCCTGGGCTGTTGTGTCTGGAGCCTGCAGGCAGGTGGGGGCTGCGTCCCTGCTCAGCCCACCCCCTGCCTCTATCCCTGGCCACCCGCCAGGCCTCCCTCGGGCTGGTGTCTTGAGACCAGCCTGCCAGGCCCTCCAGCAGGAGGACAGAGTGCCCTGGGGCATCCACCTTCCTGCCCAGGGGACGTGGCGCTGTCGGTGTTTGGAGGCTGCTGCCCCCTGGCTTTGGCGCCCCATGGGCCCTCAGCGTCTCCCCATGCTGGGCTCACTACATGGGCCAGCCCTTGCCCTACCTGGCCGGTAGGCTGCTGGCGCCTAGGTTGTGTTGAGAGGGGGATGCCCCTGGCCCTGCCTCACTGTGACCTGCTCCTGCCCACGTGCAGCACCTGTCACCTTTTCTAGAAATAAAATCACCCTGACTGTGGGGTGCATCGGTCTCTGGAGAGCACAGCCTGCAGAACTCCTCGGAGAGAGGGGAGCAGCACTGTGCGGCCAGCCCAGTGGGCAGCGGCCCCAGGGGTGGAGGGCCCTCTGGCCAGTGCCTGGGCCAGGTCAAAGGGACATGTGCCCTGGGAGGCCACCGGTGCTCTCCAGGACTCCCTGGGGGCCACCAGGGTGACCTGAGCCCCTCCTGGTCCTCCCCTGGGGGCAGAAGGGTACAGCCTCACTCCTCTGTCTCCCCAACCTCAGCCTGAGTGGGGGTCTCCAACCTGCAGGCTGGTGGCTGGCTTGAGCCAGTATCCAGGAGACATTGATGGTGGACACGCAAGAGGGGAAGAGAAGGCAGCGCAAAGCTGCGCCCACCAGGGGCTAGGGCTGAGTCCTGCAGGTGGCTACGGGGTGGTGGACGCCCTGCTTGCAGGATGCCTGTTAACCTCAGCGTCGAAGCCCACGCTCTGCATCATGAACGTGGGAGGTGCTTGCCCAAGAGGGCTGCTTCCTGCCTGCAATGTCACCCTGGGGATGTGGTTTTGGGACACAGGAGGTGTCTCAAGGGAGACCCTGGCTTGGAGGGGCCTAAGGGCCACTTTGAGGGCCCCTGGGCAGTCTCCTGGTTGAGCTCAGGCCAGTGGGGTGGCCTAGGGACCTGGTGAAGGGGCTGGGGACCCTCTTGCCCTCGGGCACCTTGATATTCCCAAGAGCCCCTCACTGTGTTGGCCCTAGTGCCGGAGGCCTCCAGATTGCTTAACTCGAGCTGGGGTGGAGGGGCCCACACCTAGTGGCCTTCTAGTTCATTCTGAGCTGGGCCATCCTGGGGCCAGGCCCAGGAGTGGACAGTTGTCCAAGGACAGTGCTCCCGGGTCTGCAGCTCTGTCTCAAAGGAACAGAGAAACAGGTTCACAGGCCCAGGGAACCACACAGGCATGCTCTGGGGGCCTCCGTTGTGTCACACCGTCTGGGATCAGGACTCAGTTCTGAGTAGACCCCCCTCGGCCTGCTCTGCCTGATGAGGTGTTAGAACCTGTTCAGTTGCCACTCAGCTGCTGCACCCAGGTGGTCGCCTGGGCTGATGCCCGGGACAGTGGCCGCCTCCCTCCTGGGCGACGTGCTGTGGCGAGCACCTGCGTCAGGCCCACTTCTGGCTGCGTGGAGTTGGCGTTTCTGGCATTTCGGGCAGAGTGACGCGACCTCCTGGGCCCTTGGTCCTCTCCTGTGAACTGGGTGAATGGGACAGAGTGTGATACCAGTGCTGCTCGGCTTGAGAACCCACTTTTGGGGTGACTTGGGGAGGAGTGGAGTGGGACTGTGGGGTGCCCCGGGCTGGACGTGCTTCTGGCTGTCCTCCATGGCTGGGGGCATTGGGTGAGGAGGTGCCGGGAGGGGAACAGGCAGGAGGCGGCAATGGTGGGGACGGGGTAGGGGGAACCGTGGGGCTGAAGGCAGGCAGCTGCCCCCACAGGTCCCACCCAAGGTGTGCACGATGTGGGGCAGGAGGGCGCCGGTGTAAGCCCCGCATGTCCACGGCAGCCCATGTCGGGGGAAGTGGAAGGGACTCCATTTAAAACGACCTCAACCATTCCAACAAAGCGCTTTACTGAGGGCACCCACTCCACAGTCCCAAGGAGGCAGACACAGGCCTGAACTGTCCACCCTCTATGTCCCGAGTGGTGACTCCACTCCCCACTGCTCAGAGATCACACACCTTCTGGAGAGCTTGCACCCCTTCTGGAGAGCTCGCATCCCTTCGGGAGAGCTTGCACGGATGAGCGACTGTCTTCACCCTGGGCTTCCCCAAGTCCGGCGACAGTGGCTGCCCCAGTGCTGCAGCTGGCTCTGGTGACAGTGGCACAGCATGGCCCCAAGCTTGGGAGAACAGCGGCCTGCACACACGGTCACGCATCACCGCTCGGCGGAAGATGGGAATATCTCATGGAGATCTGGATCTCAACCCCACACGGGACAAGGGCCCAGGGACCTGGCTTTCCTACACACCAGCTGGAAGGCTGACTCCCCATCTCACGTGAATGCTTCCTTGGTTTTGGGGGGCACTAGGAAGGTCCCCAGGGCCGCGGGTCACTGCCCAGATTGTGGCATCCTCATAAGACTTGCGACTCTTCCCAGAGGAAAGAAAACCCCTCTCAGATGCTCCAAGGACTCCCCTAGTCCAGCTGCTTCCTGTGCCAGGCCCGGACCCCAGGGCGAACAGGCCTGTTCATCCACAACCTCACAGCTGAGGGCCCTCCTGCAGTTCTTCACAGGAGAGAGAAAGGAAGGCGCACCTGCCCAGCCCGGCCAAGAAAACAAAACTCTCTCCCATGGGTGCGGGAGGCTGCTGCCTGCTGAGCAGCTCAGGGTAGATGTTGCTATGGGTGCCAGCATTCTCAAAGTCTCCCTTGCCCAACAGAAATCTATCCAAGGACCAAGGGCTGGAATCGGCAAAGGCATCCGTGAAGACCTCCTCATTCTGTGGAGAAACGGCCCTTGCTTTCAGGAAGACTGCCACAACCATGCCTTGGGAAACGTCACCTCCAGATCAACCTTGGGAAAATCTTTTATTAGGGAGGACAGCCTGCAAAATCCTCCCTTTAAGAGCCCAGGCCAGCCTAGAACCTCCAGACCACAGAAGGGGAGTCCTGGGGACAGGACTGGTGTGGACAGGCATCTCCACCGCCCCGGTTAGCCAGTACCTAACACCCACTCCTGCCCTCGGCCGATGTGGCAAACCGGGGAGGCTTTTGTGTGGGGCCGGGGCTGCGGCCGTGGCAGCCACCCTCCAGCTCCCGGGGGCTGGGGAAGACGCTGGGGTCCCCGTGGAGGGTGGAGCGGCGCTCAGGTCCTGCGGTCACTCGGCGTGCTCCTGCACCTCTTCCCCACGCAGGGCCTGCAGCCGGCTGCCCACAGTCTGCTGCACGGCCTCCAGCCCCTCTGCGTCCAGCTCCCGCAGCAGCAGCAGGATGGCAGTCAGGATGTTCTGAGGGCAGAGGGGTGTGGACTAAGCCCACCCGGCACGGCGAGGCTGCTTCCCTCCACAAGGGCTGGGGCCTGGCCAGCGGCGCCCCACCACGGAGCAACTGGTCCCGGGGGTGTGGGCCGTCCAAGTGACTGACCGGCACACTCGGAGAATCTGAGCAGAGGAGGAGCCCCGCCTGTGGACGCGTGTGTGGCGCCTCTTCCACGTGACTCCTGTTGCCCTCAGCCCAGCAGGGCCTGGGCCCACATTCCACAGACCAGGACAGCAGCAGAGGCTGAGGGGCCAGGATGGCTCCGTGCGGGGCACGTGTTACACGTGTGTGCGCATTCACAGACCTGCACACGCAGCTCCCCCTGGGGCACAGCTCTTCAAGGCCCTGTGAGGCTCCATGCTCCCTCCCCACGGGGCCCTGTGAGGCTCCATGCTCCCTCCCCACAGTTTCTGTGCAGTGGGTGCAGTGGGCAGAGGCAGCAGCGGCCCCTAGCGGCCCGCCACTCACCCTGCCCCTGTGGCTGCTCGAGGCATCCCTGGCTGAGAGGGAAGGAAACTGGCCCCGGGAAGGCGGCTTCAGGCCACGTTCATCCTGGGCGCCGCTGCTGAGAGGGAGACAGGCGTGTGAGGGTCAGGGGGCTCGTGGTACCGGGGGGGGACCTCTGCAAACCCTGTCTGCGGGTCGCATCCAAGCAAAGGAGGGGCTCATACAAATCCCACCTGGCACACGGGGGCAAGAGAAGGGAGGCAACTCCCGGGAGGTCAGGGGCTACAGATGGCAGCTCCTAGAGAGCCCGGCACTTACTTCACCTGTGGGGCGCCCTCCCGGCACCCTGGGGCTCCCCAGCTGTAATACATTCCACCCAGGGCTTCGGGGGCAGGGTGGGGGGCACCCGAACACACAAATGCCGGGGGAGAGCTCCTGACCATAGGGTCAGGCCCTGTGCCAGACGGCAGATGCCTAACAGAGATCACATCCCGATGCCCCCACCACAGGCACCAGCAGCGGGTGTGATCTGCCAAGCAGGAGAGAAGTGCCCAGCTTCTGTCAAATGCGTTCGTGACCCACTGCCCACTGCCAACTGCCCTGGGAGGTGCCGGCGTCTCACTGCAGAGTCAGCCCTGTGGCCCCTCCACGGCCCCCAGGCCCAAGGCCATACGGGCACTGATGGCCGTGCCCACAAACCATTCCAGTCACTGTGGCCCTAGGCCACACCCCCCACCAGGGGCTCCCTGCACCTCACGAGCTCCGGTGCTGTGAGCCTTCTCTGTGCCAGGGCACGGGGCCTGGCTCACCCCCTCTCCTGCTCCCTGGCACATCCGCTGTTGGGCAAAACATGGACCTGCCACTGAAATCACTACCTGGGCACTGAGTCACTCCCAGAGAATATGGATGAGAACAGACACTCCCCCCGGATAATCCCTCTCCCTCACTTCCCAGAGACGCAGCTCATGGGAAGCCCCATTCACTCCCCGTGGGAGGACCCTGGGGGACAGGGATGGGCTGCGGAGTCCCCGCTGCCCTCCAGCCTCACGTTGCCTCCTCCTCGCTGTCCAGCAGGTCCCGGCCAGTCTCAGCAGCGGAGCTGAGGGAGCTCAGTGTGCAGCATAGCTTGGGGCCGCCGTGGCCTGTGCCCTCTCTCTCTGGGGCCGCAGTGATCTCCTCTCCCTCACTCAGTGCACGGGACAGCTCCTCCTCCGTCACAGCTTTGGGATGAAAGACAGAAGACAGCATGAGTGGCCTCACCCACGTGCAGGCCACACGCACTGCAGCTCCCGTCCTCACTGTGGCTTCAGGCACAGTCTGCTTGTGAAATGCATGCACGTGTGTCCACCTCCAGGGACAACTCCCAGAGTAGGAGCCGGTTCCTCACTGTCCCATCCCCAGCCTGGCACAGGCTGACACACAACAGATGGGGAGGGCTGCTCAGGAATCTCAACACCAGCCTTGGCCAGAAGCAAATACTCCTCAAAACCTCAACTAAGACACAATAGAAAAAGGAACAGACCATATTGAATTTATTCCATTTCTCTCATATATCAATTTCCCTGAAGTTTATATTATTAATATCAATAAAATTGTCTGGGAGAAAATAGTAGTGTCCGTATACCTGACAAGGATGAGACACTAGTGTGCTGAGAATGCCAAGGATGAACAAACAGCATGAAACCACAGCCTGGAAAACTGTGTCGGTGCTGGCGCTGGCTAGAGGAGGCACGAGCGCCTCCAATAGGTGGAGCGCAGCAGCAGGCACTGCGGTGCTAGGACGGCCCCTCCCCACGGCAGGGGCGCGATGGCACCGCCACCCTAGGTTCACAGTGGCCCGTGGAGCCTGCCCAGTCCCTGTGGACCAGTGCGACGCTGCTTGCCAGATACTGACGCCCCCGCTCGCCATGGCGCATGGCGATGGTCAGAGCAGGGCTGCTACTCACAGAAGCAAAAGAAGGAACCCTTTTGCTTTGCTACCAGGTCCTGCGGTCGTTGGGGGATACGCAAACTGTCAGTCCCAGGAGGGACCCTACGCTGCGCTGCTGCATTCGGGTGGCGGGATCAAGAGGAGACACAGAAGCCAGGGGAACAGCCTCTGGAGGAGACTTCACAGGACGTATCTATGTCCCGCCAGACCAGGTATTTGCAGAAAAGGAAAAGAGAAAAGAGAGCTGGGAACATCCCCTTCCAGGGATTGTTTTGGGAGGGCCGGTGACTCCGCTGCGGCCACCTACCCTGGTTGTCCAGCTTCTGCAGGCGCGGCAGGGTGCGCAGCACGGTCATGCGGTAGCGGTGGGGGCTGGTGCCGCAGCACGGGTTCTCGGCCAGCCACAGCACCCGCAGACGCGGCAGCCCCTTCAGGTAGAAGAGCTCAGCCAGGCTGGGGATGCGGTTCCTCCGCAGGTACAGCTCACTCAGGCGCTGGCACCGGCTCACAGGCTCCAGGGTGGAGATGCTGTTGACACTGCACGGAGACCAGCACAGTCAGCGAGGGACGTGGCCAGGGCCCCCAGGGCCACCTCTCAATCCCCACCCCCAGTAAAAGGCACTCATGGGACCTGTGTCCCTGCCCTCTCCTGAGAAGCCCAAATCGGATGTCACAAGTCACGTGCAGCAGGACCTGGGCCGAGGAGAGAGCTGTAGGAAGGCCAGGCCCTGAACTCAAAGGCGGACTGGGGTGGACCCCACCAGCAACAGCCCCTTGGCCCGACGCTCCACATCAGCTCCTCAGGGCGCTAGAGTGCGGGAGGCGGGGGATGTGGCCCTCCTTCACAGGTGAGGAAAATTAAGGCCTCTCAAGGGACATATCACGTTGCCCCAAAGCAGGGAGCGGCCAGAAAAACTCATGGCAAAAACTAGGAGCCAGCTCCATGTGACATGGGAGTGAGCACGGACCTTCCAAACCCCCACTTGAGGGCGGCAACACTGGGGATGGGCCTCATTTCCATTCTACAGAATGTGGACGCGTCAGAGAAGTAGAGAAACAGCAGGCCTGGAGCGGAGACCTGCAGGCTTTACCCGACAGCGTGGGGTCCGTCCCCTCCACAAGCGAACACGCGGAGCCGCTCCCGCAGGCCCTCAAAGGCGCGGAGCCAGGGCCCCCTGCCTGGAGGGCTGCACTCGCGTCCGGCAGGCGCCTCGGAAGGGCGGTCACCAGGCCCCCATGGGCAGCCTGCCGTGCTGAGCCCCCCTCCCCATGCCATCCCTTCACTCGGGGTTTCCCAGGTATCGTCTCATGCAGCTCCTAGCTATGAGGCCGCCCCATTTTACCAAGAGCAAAACTCAGGCTGTGGGACTCTTTCCAGGATGGGGTCTGCCTCAGGCACAGGCAGCAGCGTGATGTGCGGGCCGCGTCCGCGGCCTCGAGGCTTCCTGCTCCGCTCCAGTGCAGTCAGGCGTGCAGGCACCACGCACCTGAGCTCGGTCAACACCCTTGGGGTCCTGTCCCTCCCGAGATGTGACAGAAATGGCCCCACACACGAGCGGCCTGATGCTCGGAAGCCCTGTGGCCCCTGGGTGACTCAGTGAGCGGCAGGGATAGGGCTGGATCCGCAGCCCCGCCCCAAGCTTCCTGCCACCGTGGGAACCACAAGCTCCACGTTTCCCTGTCAGGTAAGCCTTTCGGAGGCAGGCCTGAAATCCCAGCCTCACTGTGTCGCCTGACTAGTGAAACGAGCACCGCGGCAGGCACGCGCACCCCCCCCCCCACTCAACCTCTGGGCGGGCACGCGCACCCCCCCCCCCGCTCAACCTCTGGGCGGGCACGCGCACCCCCCCGCTCAACCTCTGGGCGGGCACGCGCACCCCCCCCCCCGCTCAATCTCTGGGCGGGCACGCGCACCCCTGCTCAACCTCTGGACTCGGGCTCCATCTCCTCCTCGTCTCCCTGTGGGGTGGGCACTTGTAATACCTCCATGTTACAGAAAGGAAACTGAGGCACAGAGAGGGCCATGCCTCGCCCAAGGTTAGCCAGCCAATAGATGGGAGGGCTGAGATTTGACCCATGAGCATGCCTCCAAGCCCATTTCATTCATTCAGCAAGGCTCGGGCAGGACAGGCTGGTGCCCGCGCTGGGGATGCCTGAACACCAGATGGACTGGCCTCAGCCCATGGCGGGCAGCAGGCTGGGCACGGGCATCAACATGGCAATGCCAACCTCGGAGGGCATTACGGAGGATGGGCAGGGGCTGGCCTACCCCGTGGCTGCCTGTGAGATCAAGAAGGTAGGTCACAGTCAGGGACCAGGGGCCTGCAACACCCACTCTCAGAGGGCAAGCCCTGGAGACTTCTGAGCTGCCAGAGGGGTGGGCCTTCCCCACAGGGTTTAAACCCTTGTGAGCTTTTAAATGCGGAAACCCACAGAAGGCGCCCATCCAGCGTCTGGTGGGCAGTGGTGAGCCATGAGCGTCTGCTCCCTCCCTGGGTCCCACAGTAGGCAGGAGGGAATTCAGGGATAAAGGGAGCTCTTCTCTTCCCCAGAGCCCCCAAATACACCCCAACTGCCTGAAAGTCCAGTAACGTTTGTTCATTCAAGCTTCCCTTAGTCTGCTGGGAGGGCAGTGACCCCAGAAGACGGGCACAGGTCATGGGGTGCAGAGAAACTGGTAGGCAGTGGTGGCACTGGGGGGCAGAACAGGCCAGGACTCTGGGGGTCCCAGGGCAGATGTGGCCACCGTGGGGGCGGCCAGGGCGGGCCACCGTGAATCCTTAGGAGGGCTCCACCACCGACTGGCCCAGTGAACACAGCAATGGCTTGTTGGAGCACACAGGCCAAGGGTGGGCAGGGGTACAGCAGGGCAGGCAGGGGACAGGAGCCATCAGGAGGCCCAGGTGAGGCTCTGAGGAAGGAGGGTTGAACATGGGGGCCACAGACTAGGCCCAGCTCTCGCTGTCCTGGCCCCTCCCCTTCTGGAAGCTGCCCTCAGTCTGTGTTGGAAGTTTCCAGGTTATGTCACAGTGCTGGGTCCCACTGGAGGGATGTGAGGCTCTGCCCCGGCTTCCAGGCCCCAGGCTGAGCATGACAGCAGGAGCGAGGTACCTGAGCGTGATCACCTCCAGGCTGGGCATCTCCCGGCAAATGGAGATCTAGGAGGAAAAGAACATGACTAGCAAGCATGGCACAGCAGGGCATCGCGGCCGCACTGCCATCAGCCACAGAGAACTGTCGAAGCCACGGCCAACCCACTTCTGGGGCCTGAGGGGCACGGCCTTACTCAGCCAGTGTGCCCAGGGTGAATGCCCAGGGCCTGAGGGGAGCGGCCCTGCTCAGCCAGTGTGCCCAGGGTGAATGCCCACGTGTATGCCAGGTTCCCCTGACACCACCTTGCAGCCCAGACGCCCCGCAGACTGAAGGAGAAATGTGAGGCTCCTCCTTGCACGCACTCTGTCTTTATTAAATTTTACAACAGCATCGTTGCTGTCAGATGCTGCCAGCAGTGGAGACAGAGCATTCATTACTTTAGATGCCCTCAAAGGACATCAGGTAAGGGGACCCCAATGTCCCCTACGCAGGGATAGAAAGCAAGGAAAGGATGGAAATCCCTTCTTGATAACAGGTCTAGGCCAAAAGGAAGACAGGCTTGAAACTGGATCTCAGATCACATTGGTACTGTCAATTCAGGGGTGAGGTGCCCGGGGTGGTCCACAAAGCCTCACAACCTGCAAAGCTCCCACAAATGTGAGAGCCCACCATACGCCAGGCATGGCACCAGCAGCTCACAGCCTGGTCAGATGCGTCCCATGTATAAGGGACTCGTGTCTATGGACATGGTACGTTTGTATATTCACGGCTAAACATGCAGTATTTCAGTTACAGCACAAAACAGATTACATCCAGGTGCCACGTATCCAGGCTTTTTTTTTTTTTTTTTTTTTTTGTCTTTAAGAAAAGGTACAGTTCAAATTAAAAAAACAAAGGAAAATAAAGAGATAAATAATTGGGCTGGACATGGTGGCTCACACCTGTAATTCCAATACTTTGTGAGGCTGAGGCAGGTGGATCACCTGAACTCAGGGGGTTTGAGACCAGCCTGGCCGACACAGTGAAACTCCATCTCTACTAAAAAGTACAAAAATTAGCCAGGCATGGTGGTGGGTGCCTGTAGTCCCAGCTACTCAAAGGCTGAGGCAGGAGAATCGCTTGAACCCGGGAGGCGGAGGTTGCAGTGAGCCAAGATCGTGCCACTGTACTCCACCCTGGGCAACAGAGAGAGACTCCGTGTAAAAAAAAAAAAAAAAAAAGAAAGAAACAATTGGTATGCGATCCCTGTGTAAGTTGGGGACATTTTGGACTGAGAAAGATAATGAGGGAGAGAAGAAAAAAATCTTTCACAGACGCACACACTCAAGTTCTCCCAGCAGGGCTTATTCTCTGCCTGCCTTTGGGGCAGCGGCAGGGGGGTACAAGGCTAGATGTGACCAAGAAGAGGGGGTGTAGACCTTCAACTTCCCCGTAACAAAGTAAAACAAGCCCTCCTGGGATTCCTTTCCAGGTGAGAGCAAGTTCCAAACTATTGCTCCCCTCCTCTGCGACCAAGTGACAAAGGGTGTTTCATTTATAGGGATGTTGACGGGAACTGCAAAATAAGCCTGGCACTAGAGAATTGTTTTTCCATTAGTGGTTCTGCAGAATGAAAACCGCTAAGTGAACAAAGTACCAAGTGTGGGACTGAATTGATAGGTGCAGTTTTGTCAACTTAAAAATTCTCTTGGGAAAGAAGCTACAACATTTGGGTTGAGGCTATTTGGAGATGATCAGTGCAATACTTACATCTGTGAGGCGGCTGCCCCTGGGGAGAGAAAAGATACATACTTTAATTTTGTTAAAGTTGAATAAAAAACACTGAAGACAAAAATTCCAAAAATCACCGATGACTCCCTACAAACCTTAAGATTCTAGGATTTTAATGGCATGGCAAAAAAGGAAGGTTGCCCAGATAACTGGCAAAGGTATAAACAATTGTTTTAGCTGATTTTCAGCTAAACTGTATGTTTGACGTTGGGGTGGTACTTTTTAGATAAGGAGCAGCAGGGTTGCTCCATTTGTAAGACACAAAAAGATGAACTCTTCCTCATGGTCCCTGAGTAGCAGAAGGTTCATTTCTCTCACTGACAGACATAAACAAGGGCGTCTTTATAAGAGGCCAAGTTCAAAGGGTGAACAGGCAACTTATGAAGCAAACTTCAAAAGCCTGAAATAGGGTTGTTGTTTCTCCCAGCTTAGTGGGAGTACTGACCACCCCATGCAAAACAAAGAAATGCATTATTGAAAGCAAATGACACGGGAATTGTAGCCAAAACACCAGATATGCCAGGGCAGAGAGAAAAGCTTTTTAATTAACAGGGAAGAGCTCACTCTGGGCAGTCTGCGGACACCCCTGGGAGGAGGCGTCTGCTCTCGCTGACCCCCACACCCGCCTGCACGGTGCGGCCAGTTGACACGGCGCGGTCACTCTGCTGAGTCCCCAGGGAACCCTGGAGATCTTGCAGGCCTCAACTCCAGGCTCCCTCTTCTGGAAGCTCCTGGTCTTCCTTGGCTCAGTGAGACTCAGCATTACCCGCCTTTCAGCCTGCATGGGTCCCACCGCACCCACGTCCCTTCCTGTCACCTGCTAGGAGTACCCTGGGAACGGCCGCCCCCAGTACTGATTACCAACGTGTTTCCTGACTCAGTCCTGGAGAGCTCAGTTCTCTCTCCCATTCGACTTGGTCCCAGTGACTGCTGGCAACCCCAGACAACAGACCCAGCCCACAGGGCAGCCGGGGCAAAGGCGGGCCGGGAAATGGGGGGGGGCCCAGGCGACCCCGACCCCCGGCCTCCTCCCCTCCCTCACCCGCGGCTCCTTCGCCGCCCTCGTCCCTGCCCCTCCCCCCTTCCACTCCGCCCCCGCCCTGCCCCGCCCCGCCTCGCCTCCTCCCTCCGGCTCCGCCCTCGCCCCGCCCCGGCTCCTCCCTCCGGCTCCGCCCTCGCCCCGCCCCGGCTCCTCCCCCCACCCCGGGGCGGCCGCGGCCAGGCCCCGCCTCACCAGCAGTTGAGCTTGCGCACGCTGTGCAGCTCCGAGGCCTTGGCCCGGGTCAGAACCATCTTCCGCGTCAGCTTCATGGCGGCCGCCCAGGCCCGACCGGCGGGCGCCCCCGGCCTCCTGATCCCGGGCGGGTGACGACTGCGCGGCGCGTGTCTCCAGGGGCGGGGCCCGCGTCGTCAGGGGCGGATCCTGAGCCCATTGGCGGCTCGGTGAGGAGAGCGGGGCGACGCGAGCCCGCTGGGGCCGCTTGGGCGCCGCTGACACGTTGGCTCTGCTCCTGCTCATGCGCGGCCTAGGGCGCCCGGCTCTGACGCGATTCTAACGCGACCCCGGAAGCGCGCAGCGAGCAGAGGGTGGGTGCAGGGGGCGGTCCCCGAGTCGGCCCAGTGAGGGCTGAACTGCTGCTCCCAGGAACCGAGCGGGGTGGGCTCGGTCCGACGCGCATCATGGCCGAGTGCCTAGGCCTGACTCTGAGCGCAGGCCTAGCGTGGATGGGATGGGCGCTACACAGCTCCAAGTTACGCGATTCAAACTCTTGGAATAAACCCAGGGCAGCCCTGGGGCTGTGTTGATTCCTTGTCTCCCTCCCTCCCAGCATTTACAGAAAAGACGCATTTATAGGAAAGACGCACGGGCAGGTCCAGCAGAGCCCTTACAAGCATTTCAGCCTTTTAGAAATCAGATAAGACCCTCTAAACATCGTTACATGGGCCACAGTTACATTAAGACAGGCGTTCTGACGTTCTGAAACCGCCTTTGCAAAAAATTGTATCGGTGAGAGAAGGATGGCCTTGAAGGAGATCTGGCCAACCCCCATCTTGCCTTTGGCCTTAAAGCTGCCTTTAATTATTCCTGGATAAGCAAAGGTAACTTTGGGAGACATTTATAGTTTAAGTGATAGCAGCCCTTCCTCAAAACTAAACAGCCTTTGTAAAGCTAATGAGACCACTGAAACCGCCTTTGCAAAAATCATAACTGAAGAAATTATGACAGGGGAAGATCTCCTAACCCACCCCATCTTCCTTCTATCCTCTAAGCTGCTTTTGTTCATTCCTGGGTGTAGACCAGACTAGCCTTGGGAAGGAATTTAGTTTATAGATTAAACTGAAACAAAATTGATAATAGCCCTTTCCCAAAAAAACCCTTCTTGCCTGGGGACCAGTCTGCCTTTGTAGGACTAACAAATTAAGCTACGAGATTAAAAATTACAGTTTAGGGGCCATGCACCCTCTGGCGGCAAGAGTCTGAACCTCCCCAAATTGCTTCTGGGAATAACATCACTGTTGCAAAACTTAAGATCAGTGCTTGAAATATTTTGTAGACCCTGCATTCAGATGCAGCAGATGACACCACCCAAACGGATAATCTGGCTCAACCATGTGTGTGATCCCACCCAGGGACAGAAGTCAGCCAGAACTCATTTTGACCCCCTATGATTTAATCTTCGACCTGACCAATCAGCACTCACCACTTTCTGAGCCCATACCCGCCAAATTATCCATAAAAACACTGATCCCCGAATGCTTGGGGAGACTGATTTGAGTAATAATAAAACTCCGCTCTCCTGCACAGCCAGCTCTGTGTGAATTACTCTTTCTCCATTGCAATTCCCTTGTCTTGATAAATCGGTTCTGTCTAGGCAGTGGGCAAGGCGAACCCATTGGGCGGTTACACTACCAGCCTAGAAGGATAGAGGAGCATGAATTCCACTAAGATGCGATGTAAACATTCGTCAGCCATTATTCTGGAGGTCACAAGATAAGCTACTTCCCCAGTTACTCCTGCAGGTAACATCACTATTGTAGAACATCACTATTGTATCTTTGCAGGTTTCTTGCACATCTGACACGGATGGATCCAGCTAGATGTCTTGCCAACAGCTCCTGTGGCCCCACCCAGAAGCCATGCAGCACAAAAGGACCAAAAGGACAGCTAGATTTCATCTCGCACCTAACCAATCAGCACTCCCCATGCTCTAGCCCCCTGTTCACCAAACTACCTTTAAACAACCCCTAACCTATGAGCCTTCAATTGTAACCGAGCAGCTTAGCAGCTGTGAATCCAAAATATCTGAGACAGGACTCAATCTGTTTAGAAAGTTTATTTTGTCAAGGTTAAGGACAAGCCCATGACACAGCCTCAGGAGGTCCTGACGACACGTGCCCTGGGTGGCTGGGGCACAGCTTGCTTTCATACATTTTTAGGGAGACATGAGACATCAATCAATATGTGTAAGATGGAAAAAGAGGAAAAAATATATGTATAAGATGTACATTAAGCCGGGCGCAGTGGCTCACGCCTATAATCCCAGTACTTTGGGAGGCTGAGGCAGGTGGATGGCCTGAGGTCAGGAGTTCGAGACCAGCCTGGCCAACATAGTGAAACCCCGTCTCTACTAAAAATACAAAAAATTAGCTGGGTGCGGTGGTGGGTTTCACTCGCGTCCATGTGAAGAGACCACCAAACAGGCTTTGTGTGAGCAATAAAGCTGTTTATTTCACCTGGGTGCAGGTGGGCTGAGTCTGAAAAGAGAGTCAGTGAAGGGAGATAAGGGTGGGGCCGTTTTATAGGATTTGGGTAGATAAAGGAAAATTATAGTCAAAGGGGGGTTGTTCTCTGGCGGGCAGAGTGGGAGTCACAAGGTGCTCAGTAGGGGAGCTTTTGAGCCAGGATGAGCCAGGAGAAGGAATTTCACAAGACAATGTCATCAGTTAAGGCAGGAACAGGCCATTTTCCCTTCTTTTATGGTGGAATGTCATCAGTTAAGGCAGGAACCAGCCATCTGGATGTGTACGTGCAGGTCACAGGGGATATGATGGCTTAGCTTGGGCTCAGAGGCCTGACAGTGGGCGCCTGTAATCCCAACTACTTTGGAGGCTGAGGCAGGAGAATCGCTTGAACCTGGGAGGCAGAGGTTGCAGTGAGCCAAGACTGTGCCATTGCACTCCAGCCTGCGCAACAAGAGCGAGACTCCGTCTTAAAAAAAAAAAAAAGATGTACATTAGTTCAGTCTGGAAAGGCAGTACACCTTGAAGGCCGGGTGGGGTTGTGGGGGTGGAGGGAGGCTTCCAGCTTCCAGGTCATCGGTGGATAAGAGACAAAAGATTGCATTCTTTTGAGTCCTTTCACTGAATACACAATTTGGTCTAGCTTAGTGAATCTGCATTTTTACATAAACAATAAGGCAGAGAAAGCAAACAGATAGGTATGTGTCTCCGGTGAGCGGGGGGATGACCTCCTGTCCCACACCTGTGAAGATCAGCTATCAGTTTACATTCCAGGGTGAAATTCAACAGAACTGTTTGAGGGTAAAGATCTTGAGGCCCACAAGGAATTTCCTTGTGGGCAAATTGTGAGGGAGCTTCATAGCTTTTTATCTTTGTAGCGATCTTATTTAGGAATAAAATTGGAGGCAGGTTTGCCTGATGCTTTTTCCAGCTGATTTTTCCCTTGCCTTAGTGATTTTAAGGTCTTGAGGCTTATATTCCTTTCACACAGCTAAGCCTCAAACCATGTTTTAAAACTTTTCCCCCTTTCCCCTTTCCTCCTCCTCCACCCTAGTCTGAAGATGTAACTGAGACAAGCTGCTTGTGTTACCTTCCATCTTGAAATACAGCCTGGGAATGTGAACCTCCACTCCGTTCCCATCCTGTGCTCTCAGGCCTTATGCACATTTAGTTTACCTGGATGCCTGTTAAGCACACACCATGCTCACTTATCTGGTCATCTCTTTGCTTGGAAGCTTCAGGGGTCAGCTCCTGAAAGGGACCAGACACCTCATTCTGTCTCCAACAAGATTACTTCAAGGCCAGAACTCACTCTCGGCCTTGAAGTAATTGAGGACTAAACTCTGATTTTTCTTTTTTTATCTTGCCCAAATTCCTAAAGGGTATGGACAGTCATGCCCTACAAACCATAAATTCTCATCAGATGGGTTTTATTTAACCTTCTATATCGTGGTGTTGACAAAAAGAGTCAAACTCTGTAAAATATTTTAAGAGATTTATTCTGAGCCAGATATGAATGACCATGGCCCGTGACGCAGCCCTCAGGAAATCCTGAGAACATGTGTCCAAGGTGGTCGGGGCACAGCTTGGTTTTATACTTTTTAGGGAGGCATGAGACAGCAATCTAATACATTTAAGAAATACGTTGGTTTGATTCAGAAAGGCGGGACAACTCAAAGTGGGGGCTTCCAGGCTATCGGTGAATTTAAACATTTTCTGGTTGACGGTTGAGTTTGTCTAAAGACCTGGGATCCATAGAAAGGAAATGCTCAGGTTCAGATAAAAGACTGTGGAGACCGTTGGGCACGGGGGCTCATGCCTGTAATCCCAGCATTTTGGGAGGCCGAGGCGGGCGGATCACGAGGTCAGGAGATCGAGACCATCCTGACTAACACGGTGAAACCCTGTCTCTACTAAAAATACAAAAAACAAACAAACAAAAAAATGAGCTGGGCGTGGGGGCGGGCGCCTGTAGTCCTAGCTACTCGGGAGGCTGAGGCAGGAGAATGGTGTGAGCCCGGGAGGCGGAGCTTGCAGTGAGCCGAGATCGCGCCACTGCACAGAAAAAAAGAAAAAAAAAAGACTGTGGGGACCAAGGTTCTTTTGAAGTCTTTAATGGCTGCCCTTAAAGACAATCGATGACGAATGCTTCCTATTCAGACCTTTAAAAGCTGCTGGACTCTCAGTTAATCTCTTCAGGATTGGGAGGGCCTGGAAGAAAAAGATCAAGCTATGTGAGTAGAGATTCCTTCCAGATGCGCATTTTCCCCACAAAGGACGGCTTTGCAGGAGCGTCTCAAGACATGGCAGGGAAACATGTTTCGGGGTAAAATATTTTGATTTTATTCCTTGCCATGTTATGCCAGAGTCAGATTGGAAAGTAAGTTATGACATATAGGGTTAAATAAAACCCGTCTGATGAGAATTTATGGTTTGTAGGGCATGACTCTTCATATCCCTTAGATAGGAATATAGGCAAGAAAAAAAATCAGAGCTGGCCGGGCGCGGTGACTCACACCTGTAATCCCAGCACTTTGGGAGGCCGAGGCGGGCAGATCACGAGGTCAGGAGATTGAGACCATCCTGGCTAACACGGTGAAACCCCGTCTCTACTAAAAATACAACAAATTAGCTGGGCGTGGTGGTGGGCACCTGTAGTCCCAGCTACTTGGGAGGCTGAGGCAGGAGAATGGCGGGAACCCAGGAGGCGGAGCTTGCAGTGAGCTGAGATCGCGCCACTGCACTCCAGCCTGGGTAACAGAGTGAGACTCCACCTCAAAAAAAAAAAAAAAAAAAAAAAAAAAAATCAGAGCTTAGTCCTCAGGTTGGTGTAAGATGTGGGATGATAGAAAAGTCTCAGAGCAGTGCCTTCTGAGCTCTTCTACGCCAAGCAGGCAGAATGTTCAGTGCTAGTGAGGCTGGAGCTGGGCCCCAGCAATGGTAGGAAGCTTCCAGCAGGCTCAGTCTGTGGGTGCTTGCAGGGGCACAGTGTGACGGCCACGGGCCTCAGAGCTCTGGTGGGCTCACGAAGGCTCCACTGGACCTACGTCACAGCCTTGGCCCCCTGCCCAGCCCTGGGCCTCCCTTCTTACAGGGGGTGAGTTAGGCATGCTGCTCCCCAGTAAATCTCAGGGGGCCACACACAGATCCTGCTTCCCAGAGACATGGAGAGTGGGGGACACAGGAGCTTCCTGTCGAGTCTTTGAAGCAAGGCCACCACCGCGGTCACCAGGCACACAGGGCCGATACCCGCTTTGTGGTTTCAGCCAGTGGGTTGGGGTTTCTGGCTTGCAGCTAGGGGTACTGCTGAGGACAAGATACCATGGATCAACCGCTGCTCCCTCCTGCCCTGACAGCTGGGAGCTCTGCAGGGCTCAGCAGGGCAGGCTCACCCCCAACTCAGGCAAACGCTATCCTGATGACACCTGCCGCTGAGTCCCATGCGCCCCAGGCCCCGTCCTTGTCTCTTCTTTCCTCCACCACCTTCGCCCCGTAGGTGACACCCCCAGTCCAGACCCCCTCCAAGCCGATACCCTAGTCACCTGCATTGCATAACAAATCACCCCCAGACTTAGCAGCTCACAATAGACATGGCTGTCTCCCGGTTTCTGAGGCTTAGGCATCTGGAGCAGCTGAGCTGCATGGCTGGGCTCAGCCTCCTGGGAGGGAGGGGGGGCCGTCTCTGAGGACCTGGCTGGGGTCTCCCAGCTGCCCCACAAGCTGTCGGTGGGAGGCTTCGCTCCCTGCAACATGGTCTCTCACAACATGGCCTCCCAAGGAGTGAGGGATGAGGGGGGCAGGGAGAGGGGGAGAGGAGGAGAGGGAGACAAATGGAGAGTCAGCAAACGTGCTCCGGAGCTGAAGTTTTCATGATCTCGGAGCGACCACCTCTCCCCTGCCCATGTTGCTGGCCTCGCCACCCACCTGGTACCACTCGGGGGCAGAACCTGGTCCAGCCTGGAGGCTCTGGGCTCCACACCACATCCCTGAGGCAAACTTTGGAACTCCTCGGGTGGCAGGTGCAGCACACCCCTCCCAGATGCCCTTGGGAACTCAAATCTTCTCCCTTGGTCTCAGGAGCCAGTGCGGTGGGTAGCCTGCCTGACCCCCGGCTGACTGAGGACCCCCGGCTGGTGCTGCAGATGGTTCAGATCCCTGTGGCAGGTCAGAGCCAGGCCTGGGAGAAGGGACAGGCAGCACGTGTTGATTTATATTTTTTCAGTGTCCTGAGAGGTCTTCAGGCCTTGTGGTCATTTCCAGCTTCGTTCTCGTAATTGCCGTTCTGGGAGCCATTGGGGCAAGGGCGCCTGGGACAGAGAGTTCACGGTGGCCACGCTGGCTGCAGTCTTTACCCTGGCGTGGCATCCATCGCTGTCCTTTCACATTTTAAGAACAGTTCTGCTGTATATTTCCAGAATGCAGATGACTCTGTGGACTCCAGAGATGAAAAGAAACATGTCTGTTCCCTCAGCCTGAAGCTCTGCTCTAGACCAGGTGTCGGCAAACTGCAGCCCACTGGCTAGATTGGGCCCGCCATCTGTTTGCAAATAAAGGGTTTTTTTTTCTTTCTTTCTTTTTTTTTTTTTTTTGAGATATAGTCTCGGTCTGTCACCCAGGCTGGAGTGCAAGGGCCTGATCTTGGCTCACTGCAACCTCCCCCTCCTGGGTTTAAGTGATACTCCTGCCTCAGGCTCCTGAGTAGGTGGGACTATAGGTGTCAGGCCTCTGAGCCCAAGCTAAACCATCATATCCCCTGTGACCTGCACGTATACATCCAGATGGTCTGAAGTAACTGAAGAATCACAAAAGAAGTGAAAATGACCTTAACTGATGACATTACCTTGATTCCTGCCTTAACTGATGACATTACCTTGTGAAATTCCTTCTCCTGGCTCAGAAGCTCCCCCGCTGAGCATCTTGTGACCCCCACCCCTGCCCGCAAGAGAACAACCCCCTTTGACTGTAATTTTCCACAACCTACCCAAATCCTATAAAACAGCCCCACCCCATCTCCCTTTGCTGACCCTCTTTTCAGACTCAGCCTGCCTGCACCCAGGTGAAATAAACAGCCTTGTTGCTCACACAAAGCCTGTTTGGTGGTCTCTTCACACGGACGCACATGACAATAGGCATGCACCACCATGTTCGGCTAATTTTTTGTATTTTTAGTAGAGACAGGGTTTCACCATGTTGGCCAGGCTGATTTCAAACTCCTGGCCTCAAGTGATCTGCCCGCCTCAGCCTCCCAAAGTGCTGCGATTACAGACGTGAGCCACCGTGCCCAGTCCGCAAAGTTTAATTAATATTAGTGCCCAGCTATACGGTATTTGTTTGTTCTTGCATTGCTATTAAAAAACCCCTCAGATTGGATAATTTATAAGAAAAGAGGCCTAACTGGCATACGGTCCTGCAGGCTGTACAGGAGGCATGGTGGCTTCTGCTTCTGGGGAGGCTTCAGGAAGCTTCCAATCATGATAGAAGGCAAAGCGGGCAGGCGTCTCACATGGCAGGAGTAAGAGAGAGAGGCAGGGGCAGGTGCCGCACACTTAAATGACCAGGTCTTGCAAGAACTCACTCACTATTACGGGAACAGCACCAAGAGGATGGTGTTCAATCATTCATGAGAAATGCCTCCTTGATCCAATAACCTTCCACACTGTGGATTACAATTTTTTTGAGACAGAGTCTCGCTCTGTTGCCCAGGCTGGAGTGCAGTGGCACGATCTTGGTTCACAGCAACCTCTGTCTCCTGGGTTCAAGTGATTCTCCTGCCTCAGCCTCTGAGTAGCTGAGATTACAGGCGCACACCACCACGCCTGGCTAATTTTTGTATTTTTAGTAGAGATGGGGTTTCACCATTGGACAAGGCTGGTCTTGAACTCCTGACCTCAAGTGATCTGCCTGCCTCGGCCTCCCAAAGTTCTGGGATTACAGGTGTAAGCCACTGTGCCTGGCCTGGGGATTACAATTTGACACGATATTTGGGTGGGGCACAGAGCCAAACCACGTAACATACTGATTCATTTATGTAGTTGATCCTCGAACCACTCAAGAGTTGGGGGCTCCAACACCCCTTTAAGTTGAAAATCTGTGCATAACTTTTGACTCCTCCAAAACTTAACTATGAGTAGCTCACTATTGACCAGAAGGAAGGCTTACTGATAGCATCAACACATATTTTGTATGTTGTATTATAAACTGTATTCCTACAATAAAGGGAACTAGAGAGAAGAAAATGTTATTAAGAAAATCATAAGGAAGATAAAATATATTTACATTAAGTAGAAGCAGGTCATCATAAAGGCCTTGCTGTCTTCCCGTGAGTAGGAGAAGGGGGAAGAGGAGGGGGTGGTCTAGCATCTCAGGGGTGGCAGAGGCGGAAGAAAATCTGCATAGAAGTGGATCCCCGCAGCTGAAACCTGTGTCGTTCAGGGTCAGCCGAATGGCCCACGGCTGCCTTCCCACTGCAAGGGCAGAGGCGAGGAGCTGGGACAGAGACCACGTGGCCGGCAAAGCCTGCCACAGCGACCATGCGGCCCTGTGCAGAGAGTTTGCTGCTCCTGCTCTAGCTGGGGCCTCCCTCCTTCCTGGAGTGTCCTCTGAGGAGCCCGCCGCCTGTCACCTGCTCCCGCGCCTCACTCAGGACCAGAGTGTGCCAGTGCCTGCGGCCCTGTCACTGCCTTTTTCTCCAGTTGTGGTTTCCTCCTGCTGCCAGAGCAGGGCCCTTTTTACCTGGGCCTCGTGCCCACACCGTGAGAAACACTTTGTGCCAAGTGCTTTCTCCTCTGAACTTGAGAGGACTCTCCATGGAGATTGGTACCTGCCAATCGGGTTTTATGGTCGCGTGTCCTCTCTTTTATGGGAAGAATATCGCGTAATTGCTACTGCAGCAGCGTCCAGGCAGACAGACATGGCCCTCTGTGGAGTGTGCGGTTCTTCTCCAGAAAGGCAGGAGCCGCTCCCAGGGCGATGTGGGCCCGGCTATTTCATCAGAGATGGTCAGCTTGGTACCTATTTCACCTTAAATGATGTTCCCACAGAGGCCCAGGGATACTTGGAAACAAGCGCCCAGCCCCTCTCGCAGATGGCTCTGCAGTTACGACTGTCTTATAAAATATTAACTGCCCTGCGGTATGTTTTTAGTTAACGAGATGGCTCTCCAGCCAGAAAGCACCCAGGGCAGGGGCACTGGATGGGGCTCTGCTGACATGGAGCGGGTGAAAGGGAGGGCGTCTTCACTTCCTTTGTCTGTTAAGGGGGCTCTAAGACACCTCTCTGGGGGTGTTGCTGGTTGCCATAGGACCCAACTCCTGCAGTGGGTGCTCGTCGAGCACATCTAGTTGCAGAGTGGACCAGGTGGAGGACTGTACCGTCCAGCAGGGCGCAGCTGCGGGTGTGTGGGGACACTGTGTCTAGTCGCAGGGTGGACCGGGCGGAGGACTGTACCGTCCAGCAGGGCGCGGCTGCGGGTGTGTGGGGACACTGTGTCTAGTCGCAGGGTGGACCGGGCGGAGGACTGTACCGTCCAGCAGGGCGCGGCTGCGGGTGTGTGGGGACACCGTGCTGGCCACTCTGGAGGGCAGCTTCCGGCCATGCTTGTGCAGAGCACAGTGTCCTGAAGAGGTGACAGTGTCCTGAGTGCTGTCCTACACCAGGGGCTATGACCGCCTTCCCACCACTTTGCAGGCACCAGGATGGTGGGTTAGTGAGATGGTGGACATCCTTGGGCGCGCCAGCACCGCTGGCTGGCTCATCTGCGGAGGGCCTTCCAGAGGCGTGTGCTCTGGGCAGTAGTCTGGGCAGCAGGCCTGCACACCCAGGGAGGAAATGAGTGTGGCGGGTCAGGCAGTAGTCTGGGGGCACCCTCCCTCCTCCCAGATCAGAGGCCACAGGACCTCTTCACTTCCCTGGACATGGAGGCCAGCAGGGCCCAGGAATGGCAGCCGGGTATCGCCCGCTGGTGGCAAGGAAGGGGCGGACAGTGTGGCTTTGTGGGGTGAAAGGGCGTCTGGGTCACTTGGGAAAGGCGCATTCGCCTTCTCAGGCATCAGAGGGCAGTCCCCGTCCCTCCCCAAGCCAGAGAGTGGGCAGCACACAGGGTGGAGTTAGACATCCATGGCGCCCCATGGCCAGCACCTGCCGCGATGGGGACTGCTGGGCTTGATCTTTCTGGCTGTTCCTGTCCCCTCCACTGTGACACATCCAGGGAGCAGGCCCTGAGCCTGCCCCAGCCTTGGGGTCCTGCCTCTCTCACTGGGAATGGTCCCTGGCTTGGGGCCACATCTGGGGTGCTGGGGGAGGGGGCTGCAGAGGTCTTCGAGCAGGGGGTCCTGAGTCTCGTTGTGGGGGGGTCTCACTCAGGCCCAGGTCCCCCTGCGACTCCTGCCCTGCCTTTCCCGCTCCCGTTGGCCATTCAGGGCTTAAAGATAATCGCGGCACTAGCCGGTTTAAAGGAGACACGTGCGCCCAACCCTCCGAAGGCACACATCCGCGCCAGTGTCCGGTTCCAGGTCTCTGGGGGAGGGCGGGCTCGCAGGCGGGGTGTCTGGGCCCAGTCTTCCCTGGCGTGTCCTTGGCTCTAGCTGCGGGCGCGGGACGCGGCGCGGGAGACGCTCTCCGGGCTGAGTGACGCAGAGCGCTGCGGGCGGCTCCACTGCACCGGGCACGCGGCGCACGCTCGGGCGAGATGTGGACGGCCCCGCGGGGCCAGGGCGGCGGTGCTGCGCCGGGACGCGGGTGACGCCGGGGCGCGGGCGGCTCCGAGCAGGTAGGTGCCCGCCGGGGCCGGGGCGAGGGCGCGAGCCCGGGTGCGGGGACTGAGGCGGCCGTCCCGGGAGCTTGTGAAGGTTGAGGCGGGGTGCAGGGGCGCGGACCGGGGTGCCGAGTGCGTGCAGGGGCGCGGGGTGCGGGGACCGAGGCGGCCGGCCCCGGTGCTGCTGCAGGGCGCGGCGGGGTGCAGGGGCGCGGTGGGGTGCAGGGGCGCAGGCGGGGTTCGGGGCGCTGGTGCAGGGCGCGGTGGGGTGCAAGGGCGCAGGCGGGGTTCGGGGCGCTGGTGCAGGGCACGGCGGGGTGCAGGGGCGCGGGTGGGGCTCGAGGCGCTGGTGCAGGGCGCGGTGGGGTGCAGGGGCGCGAAGGGGCTCCGGGCACTGGTGCAGGGTGCGGTGGGGTGCAGGGGCGGGCGGGGTTCGGGGCGCTGGTGCAGGGGCACCGGTGGGGTTCGGGGCGCGGACTGGAGCACCCAGTGTGCGCAGAGGCGCGGGGCGCTGACTGGGAGCCGGGTGCGGTCTGTCTGCGGGACGCCTTGCCGCTGGAGCGACCCTGTCCGGCTGGCGCGAGGGGACCCGGGGATGAGGGACTCAGCCGTCCTCGTGCCCCTGCCCGTCCGCCGGGACAGCAGGGCCCGCTTCTGGGGCGCTTACTTCCTCCGTCCCCGCACCCGCCTCTGCCTGTCCAGTCTCCGAAGCGCTGGCTTTCACGCGGGGATTTCAGAAGATGCCCGAGCAACCTCCAGAGAGGGCAGGGAGGCCCACGGTGTACCGAGGGAGTGCAGGGCGCGCCTGTCCCAGTCCTGCTGGTGCCAGAGGCCCGCCCTGCCCAGACAGAACCTTCCATTTCCCCGGGGAATCTGCTGGGCTGGGCTGGGCTGGCTGGGGGCGGGTGGGCACACCAGGATCCTCTTGAGTCGCCTGGTCCTGGGCTCGCGTGCCAACGAGTCTTCTTGAATTCGGCCTAGGTGATGGTGGTAGTGGTCTTCCCGCTGCCACCCCTGCCATGCGGGACCCCCGGGGCTGAGGGAGGGGCTGCTCAGTGGCTAACCCTGAAGGGTAGGGAACGCTACCCCAACCCACACTCCCTGGGGCTCCACTGCACCACTTTCTCCGGGAATAGCTCTGTGCAGGGCTTGGGTTTGGAAATCCACCCACATGGGGCCTTGCCTTGCTCAGGCCTGCTTCATGCATCTGTCTTCTGGAAGCTCATTTCCTACCTGCGTGCTCTCAACACTCACACCTGTGCCAGTTGCTTGTGGAGAATTTTAGCTGTGAACCAGGGTGGCCCAAGCTGTTCTCAGGTGACCTGTGAGAAAGGGATTGAGCCTGTAATTTTGGGTAGAAGAACCCCAGAAAGGGCTGGATGGGCCCTTGGAAGGTCGTTGCCAGGCCTGGGTTTTCAGGGTTCTGCACCCCTGGGCTGAGGCTGAGGCACCCGTCCTGTTGGGCACTGGGTCGAGCCATTGGCCCCCCCACAGCGGGCATCAGATGCTCACAGGGGCTCCTGGCTGCCTCCTGCAAAGTCGGGTGGTGCTGGAGCAGGTCTGACCTGCTTCCCAGGGCCCACTTGCCGCTGGGATTAGAGGAACCTGCACAAGACCCCAGGGGCTGTGCTGAGGTGGACAGCTGCCTGAAAGATGAGCGTGTGAACAGAACATGCTGGTCTTAAGGCAGAGAGTCCCACACCGTGGACCCTCCCGTCTGATGCTGGGGTCTTCGTTTCCAGCGTGGAGCCATCCTCATCCCGTGCAGGGTGGACCGCCTGCCTGGGGAGCCACCTGCAGTCTGGGTCCCCTTGCGGTGCCACTGCGATCTCTCTACAGCCTCCTCTTCCTCCTGCCACTGGGGACATCTCTGCCCCTCTGCTTCCCTCGGAAGCTGGGCCAGTGGCTGCGGGGACAGCTCATGGCCCTGGAAAGACCCCACTGGCATGCGGCACAACATCTGCTCTGAGAACTGCAGGAAAAGGCCGGGCAGGGCACCCCTGCCATCCTGCCAGTGAAGTTTACGGGTCTCGGAATGAGTGTGGCCAAGGGGCAAAGGGGAGGAGGGAGAGGGGGAGGTGGGGTTGCCTGAGAGTGCCTGCCCCAGGACAGCAGCCAGTAGCTCAGCCCCAAGTGCCCGGCACCGAGCTTCGAGCTGCGTGGCCCCGAAGAGGGGCTCAGTCACCTAATGTGATGAGGGGACGGCAGAGCAAAGGCTTGTCTGACAGTGACCGTCATGTGTAGTGGAGAGGACGTGGCCAGAGATCGGGTTTCAGGGCAGGGATGAGGGGGGAATTCCAGTCAGATCTTTTGCATCCCAGCAACCCTCCCCTTGACACCTTTGGGGCAGTGGCAGGGGATGACCATGGATGACCTCATGAGAACACTGTGGGTGTCAGGGACTCAGGGAGGCCCCGCAGGGCTTGAACATGCTTATGTTTCTCATTTGTAAAGGGAGGGCAGTCATCCGGCGGCTTCTTGTGGCCTCGGTGATGAAGGCCACATCAGAGCCAGGGAGAAAGGATATGAGAGAAAAAGATTCATTTGAATTATTGTCTTTTTCCTGGAGTGGAGAGATGTGGTACTCCCCAAAACTTCCTTTCTAGGCTGGGCACAGTGGCTCACGCCTGTAAAACCAGCACTTTGGGAGGCGGAGGCCGGTGGATCGCCTGAGGTCAGGAGTTTGAAACCAACCTGACCAACATGGTGAAACCTTGTTGCTACTAAATACAAAAAAATTTAGCAGGGTGTGGTGAAGGGCGCCCATAATCCCAGCTACTGGGGAGGCTAAGGCAGGAGAATCACTTGAACCCGGGAGATGGAGGTTGCAGTGAGCCGAGACTGCGTCACTGCACTCCAGCCTGAGCGACAAAGTGGGACTCCATCTCAAAAAACAAGAAGAAAAAGAAACTTCCTTTGTGGACAGTGAGGGCTATTTAAAAATTTTTTGGAATATGAAAGTAGTCACTGGTGTCTGGAAGCAGGAGCTGTGCAGAATTGTACAGTTGCGAAACCATGTCGCCGGCAGCTGGTGCTGGGGGTGGAGACTTCCCTGTGCGGTGCTCAGTGCAGCTGCACCCGTGGGGGAGGGAGCTCTTTCTCTGGCCCTGCAGTGACCTGAGGTTGTTACCATTATGAACGGCCGCTGGGACCCCCGCATGTGCATGTACTCCCCCAGAGTGTCCGGGGGCCCCAGCCAAGGGACACAGCTCAGGCAGCTGGGAACATGTGCAGGCTGATGAAGAGAACCGGGTGAGGGCTTCACTTGAGGAAGCATGTGACCAGGTCCTCTCAGAACATCAGCCTCATCTTCCTGTCTCTGATCTATTTCAGCAACCACCCCATGTGTCTCTAGAACCCCCAGTGTAGCGAGCTGGAGAGAGGGCAGCAGTCCTGAGGGCAGCAGGCCTGGTTGCAGCTGGCGTGGGGGTCTCAGGATGGAGCCCTCAGCCCTGAGGAAAGCTGGCTCAGAGCAGGAGGGCTTTGAGGGGCTGCCCAGAAGGGTCACTGACCTGGGGATGGTCTCCAATCTCCGGCGCAGCAACAGCAGCCTCTTCAAGAGCTGGAGGCTGCAGTGCCCCTTCGGCAACAATGACAAGGTAGGCTTTCTGCTGGTCAGCCTGCAGCTGGCACGTGGCCACGGAGGTCACCGTTGGGCAGGTCATAGCTTGAGGCTGTGACGACGGGGGTGGGAAAGGGTCTGCTGACCTTGGGGGCTCCTGCCCAACCATACCTTTGGGAGAACAGAACTTGGGAGGGTGATGCGTGTCTCGTCTTCTGTGGGTTGCATGACCATTTCCCATGGTTGGTCTGATTGGGAAATCACCGGGTTAACTAAAAAATGTTGCACTAGAGTCCTGGAAATCTGTTACCTGTGCTTACCTTGTTGCATAATGATTTCACATCCTTTATCCGATTGGGAGGGCCTGGGCCTGGGCTAGCTTCCCCCAAAGCCCTGGATACGAAGACACAAGTGTGTTGAAAGCACATGGCATCTTGCAGTCCCCTTGCCAGGCAGGCAGGAGGGTGGCTGCCCTTTTTCCGATGGTGCAAGATCCAGGTCCCCAGATCCCCAGCCTCCACGTTTTCCACCACACCATGTTGTTCCCAAGGAAGGTGGTGTTGCTGTAGAAACTGTAAAGTGCGCGCACATTCAAAATGGTCCCAAGAGGAAATGATTTCTTAGATTCATTCCTCCCTCCTGAATCCCCACCGGAGAGTCTTGGCAAGGTGCTTCTAATCTTTGGCTCAGGGTCGCGCAGGCTTCCTTCCTTCAAGCAAGTAGTGCGAAAGCTCCTCAAGGAGCTCAGATGTGTCTCCAGGGGGCTGGGTGTGCTCTTTCGAATGTTGGAAGATCTCAATGTGCCATCTTTACCTTCAGCAAGAAAGCCTCAGTTCGTGGATTCCTGAAAACATCAAGAAGAAAGAATGCGTGTATTTTGTGGAAAGTTCCAAACTGTCTGATGCTGGGTAAGTGACGTGATTTGTGTGTAAGACCTCTGACTTCTTCCTTCCGATCCTACATGGAGTAGCTGATCAGGCCAAGACCCCTCAGGGCCTCAGTGAAGGGTCACTGGAGATATCTCTGTCTCCATACGAGGCTTAGAGTCCACAGAGCATTTCCACCTAACCCTTGCAAGCCTCCTGTCGGGGACAGTTGACCCTCATCCTGCCTCGCAGGTGCAGGGACCAAAGTGCAGAGTTTAGGTGACTTGTTCAGGGTCATAACGGCACTATCGCGCGGCGAGGCCCAGTGGTTTGAACACAGATGCATCCTCTAATCCTCTCATTTCCACACCTGCCCCCACCCCAAGAGAGAGAGTCCCAGGGTCCAGGAACTGGAAGGGACTTAGGGAGAATCCACGGCCAGAAGACTGCCCCCCTGCACAGCTTGCCAAAGCCAGAGGCCCGACTTGCCCCCAGGCCCCACAGAGCCCCCTTTGCCCCTCCTCCCCACAGAGCCCATGACTCAGGTGTGGCCAAGACCCCTGCCCAGGCAACATGGCCACTGTCTCTGAGTGGCTGGATATGGCCCTCCGGAGCCGATGGTGCTCCCCGCAGTTGGCGCCCCTTTAGGCACGAACAAAGTGTTGATTCATGTTTGTGTGCCCTCCCCGAGCAACACCCATTTCATGCTCTTCCATAAACGGGCCACACGCTTCCTCCTTTTACTCCATTGCCTGGTGAGCTCCTACTTCTCGCTCAAGGCCTATTGCAGATGCCGCCTCTGCCGTGCAGCCTTCCGTGACTATACAACCTCTACCAGGAAGTGAGCTTCCCTCCTACCGCACCGTGTGTTTCTCTTTGATCCCAGCTGTCATGCTGTAACTGTGTGGCTTTGTGTTCATCTTTCTTGCTAGCTGCTGAGCTTTTGGGGGCCTGGGACGGAAGCAGAGTATTGTATTAATTCCCAGAGAGTGGCCTTCAGCTCATATTTACTGAATATGGGGAGGGAGAAGCATCGTGTGCTTGGGAAATAGAAGAAGACTGTGTTGCCCCAGGGTACCTCTAGTGTACTTGGTACGTCATCAGAGTTTCACGGTCGCCAATACAACAGCTGTCCCTCGGCATCCCTGGGGAATTGTTCCCGGACACCCACGGATACCAAAATCCCATATCTCGTATCAGTCCCAAAATCTCATATCAAGTCACTGATATGAGATGGTGTGGTATTTGCATATAAACTACGTACATCCTTCAGCATACTTTAAATCATCTCTAGATTACTTATAATACCTGATACAATGTAGATGTTATAAAAATAGTTATACTGCATTTAAAAAATTTGTATTTTTGGGCCGGGCATGGTGGCTCACGCCTGTAATCCCAGCACTTTGGGAGGCCGAGGCAGGCGGATCACGAGGTCAGGAGATCGAGACCATCCTGGCTAACACGGTGAAACCCCGTCTCCACTAAAAATACAAAAAATTCTCCAGGCGTGGTGGCGGGCGCCTGTAGTCCCAGCTACTCGGGAGGCTGAGGCAGGAGAATGGCGTGCGCCCGGGAGGCGGAGCTTGCAGTGAGCCGAGATAGTGCCATTGCACTCCAGCCTGGGCGACAGAGTGAGACTCCATCTCAAAAAAAAAAAAAAAAAAAGTTGTATTTTTTGTTGTTATGTGGGTTTTTTCTTTTTCTTTTTCTTTTTTGAGACAGAGTCTTGCTCTGTCACCCAGCCTGGAGTGCCGTGGCATGATCTTGGCTCACTGCAACCTCCACCTCCCGGGTTCAAGAGATTCTCCTGGCTCAGCTTCCCGAGTAGCTGAGACTACAGGCGTGCGCCACCACGTCTGGCTAATTTTTGTATTTTTAGTAGAGATGGGGTTTCACCACGTTGGCCAGGCTAGTCTCAATCGAACTCCTGACCTCAAGTGATCCACCCGCCTTGGCCTCCCAAAGTGCTGGGATTACAGGTGTGAGCTACCGTGCCCGGCCAATGTGTTGTTATTTTATTTTTTTTGAGACGGAGTCTCGCTCTGTCTCCCAGCTGGAGTGCAGTGGTTCAATCTCAGCTCACTGCAACCTCTACATCCCGGGTTCAAGCGATTCTCCTGCCTCAGCCTCCCGTGTAGCTGAGATTACAGGCATGCGCCACTACGTCTGGCTAATTTTTGTATTTTTAGTAGAGATGGGGTTTCACCATGTTGGTCAGACTGGTCTCAAACTCCTGACCTCGTGATCCACCCGCCTCAGCCTCCCAAAGTGCTAGGATTACAGGCGTGAGCCACCGCATCCGGCCATGTTATTTTTAATTTTTTTTTTTCCTGAATATTTTTAGTCTGCGTTTGGCTGAATCTGCAGATGCAGAACTCGCGGCCATGGAGGGCTGGATGTACAGACAGTGATGAAGAGCCCCATGTGGAAGGAGCGGGGTCTGTAGAGCAGTGGTACTCCAGCCTCGGAGCGCACCCTTGTTACTAGAAAGGGGTCCCGATCCAGACCCCAAGGGTGGGTTCTTGGATCTCACACAAGAAAGTATTTGGAGCAAGTCCACAGAGTAAAGTGAAAGCAAGGTATTAACAATGTAAAGGAATAAAAGAATGGCTCCTCCATAGGCAGAGCAGCCCTGAGGGCTGCTGCTTGGCTGTTTTTTTTTTTTTTTTTTTGAGACGGGGTCTCACTCTGTCGCCCAGGCTGGAGTGCAATGGCGTGATCTTGGCTCGCTGCAACCTTCGTCTCCCAGGTTCATGCGATTCGCCATGTTGGCCAGGCTGGTCTGGAACTCCTGACCTCAGGTGATCCACCAGCCTCGGCCTCCCAAAGTGCTGGGATTTCAGGCATAAGCCACCGTGCTTGGCTGGTTGGCTATTTTTATGGTAGTTTTGGATCATGTGCTTAACAAGGGTGGATTATTCATGAGTTTTATGGGAAAGGGGCGGGGATTTCCCAGAACTGATTTCCTCTTTCTTTCAGACCATACAGGGTATTTCTGATGTTGCCATGGCATCTGTCAACTGTCATGGTGCTGGTGGGAGTGTCTCTTACATGTTAATATATTATAATTAGCGTGTAATGGGCAGCGAGGATAACCAGAGCCCACTTTTGTCGCCATCTTGGTTTTGGTGGGTTTTAGCCAGTGTCTTGTACCCTGTTTTATCAGCAAGGTCTTTGTGACCTGTGTCTTGTGCCGACCTCTTGTCTCATCCTGTGACTTAGAATGCCTTAACCGTCTGGGAAGGCAGCCCAGCAGGTTTCAGCCTGATTTCACCCTGTGCCTATTCAAGATGGACTCACTCTGGTTTGAACGCCGCTGACACCCTGACCTGCTGTGTCCTGAGAAGCCTAGGTGAGGCCCCGTGGGTCTGGGGCCTCTGCTGGTCGGCTCTGCGTGCTTCTCACATGGAAGTGGAAACCCTTGGGGCAGCAGGGCCCAGAGAGGAAGGGGTGCTGACCTGGATCAGATGTAAGCAGGACAGACTTGCTTCTGGAGGTCCCCAAAGCCATCCCCCATGCTCAGGGGTTTGCTAGGACTCACAGCTGTGCACACAGCTAAGGTTTATCATGGTGAAGGCCTACGTGATGGGCTTGGCAAGGGAGAAAGACACAGGCCGAGTCTGGAGAATCTGAGGGCAGGCTGCTGCTGCTCTCCTGTGCAGGCGCCATGCATGCTCCTTCCTCCAGCCGAGAAGAACGTGGCAACCTGCAAAGCCCATTCGAGGCTCAGAGCCCAGGGCGTGCATCCTGCACTGGCCACGTGGGCCCCTCTGCATGGCAACCACCCAAATCCCAGACTCCCAGCAGGAAAGCAGCTGTTCAGCATAAACCCATTGCAGGAACAGTCCAGGCCCGGCAAAGCACTCCTAGCAGTCAGGGGACGGAGAGACGCTCCAAAAGCCCCGTTCCCAGACACCACCTTGAAAGCAGGCCCCTCTGAGAAGGCAACCTGAGATCTGCTGCACCGAGTCTGTCCCGCACAGAAGTCTCTTTCATCTCACCAACCACGGTGGTCACTGCAGCAGCATGGGAAGAGGGACCAGGTGTGTTCCTGGCTGTTCCTTCCTGAGGAGTGGATGGAATGTCCCTCCTTCTTGTGGAAAGACCAGGGCGGAACGAGTGGTGAGCATCGTCTGCCAAAAACACAGCTTTTGAAGCAGATTTATTTATACCACTTACATGTTTCCATTAAGCATGGTAGGGTCTTCCCACCCCACTCGTCCAGACCTGGAGCCCCTCGACACCCGCCCGGGTAATCCCACTGCTTAGCCCCACGTCCTGGTAACCCTCCTCAGCTCTGCACAGACTCGTCTCATTTCCGTGTCTGCTGTGGCCACCCTAGTCCAGACCTTTGTGCTCACATTTTGCCACCATGGATCTCATGACCTTGGGCAGATGACTTCTCTTCCCTGGGCCACCAATCCTCATCTGTGAAGCGCAGAGACTGGAGGGGATGCCTCAGAATTCAGGCGCACATGCGGTGGGGGTGGGGGGGCAGGGAGCCCCCCTCGGGTGGCAGGAAGGAGCCCAGGTTGGAGAGAATACACCTCCAAGAGCTCTCATTTCCCGTGGGGTGCCGGGGGTGGTGTCCCGTTTACGCCTATCTGGGCCGAGTTCCGAGCTCTCCGGTGATGTAATTTCTGGATCAGTGGCCGCAATGCAGTTTCCAGCATCACATCAGGCTTGCAAACGCCATGCAGGTTCAAGTTCCAATCTCATCAGAGGTGATCGTTCAAAGACAAGAGGGACAGGAGGTAGCTTGTGATAGGCTGTTAGGAACATACAAGGACATTTGGGGCAGCATTGGAGCAAGACGGGAGAGCTCAGGTCCTTGTCTAGGGAACTCCTTTCCCCACCTCCGACCCAGGTCTCTCATCCATAAACAGTGGAGGTCACATTGTGTCCGGAGTTGGTTCCTTCCCGTGGGTTCTTGGTCTCGCTGACTTCAAGAATGAAGCCAGGGACCTTCACGGTGAGCGTTACAGCTCTTGAAGGTGTAACGGACCCAAAGAGTGAGCAGCAGCAAGATATATTGTGAAGAGCAAAAGAACGAAGATTCCACAGCGTGGAAGGGGACCCGAGAAGTTTGCCGCTGCTGGCTGGAGGGGTGGCCAGCTTTTATTCCCTCATTTGTCCCCGCCCGTGTCCTGCTGATTGGTCCATTTTACAGTGTGCTGATTGGTCCATTTTACAGAGCACTGCTTGGTCCATTTTACAGTGTGCTGATTGGTCCATTTTACAGAGCACAGCTTGGTCCATTTTACAGTGTGCGGATTGGTCCATTTTACAGAGCACAGCTTGGTCCATTTTACAGTGTGCAGATTGGTCCATTTTACAGAGCACAGCTTGGTCCATTTTACAGTGTGCTGATTGGTCCATTTTACAGAGCACAGCTTGGTCCATTTTACAGTGTGCGGATTGGTCCATTTTACAGCGCACGGCTTGGTCCATTTTACAGTGTGCGGATTGGTCCATTTTACAGTGTGTGGATTGGTCCATTTTACAGAGCACCAATTGGTCCATTTTACGGTGTGCTGATTGGCGCATTTTACAATCCTCTTGTAAGACAGAAAAGTTCTCCAAGTCCGCACCCAATCCAGAAGTCTAGCTGGCTTTACCTCTCAACATCAGGTGCTCGCAAGATCCCTGCAAGTCTGAAGTGCCTTGAGCGTGACCTTAGGGGTTTGTACGGATTTGGATTTGTAGGGTGCACATCTGGGAAAAATTATTTTTCCCATTTTAATGATTGAGAAACTGATTGTAGAAACATCCGAGATCACACAGTCAATACCTGGTGGGGAAACTTGTTTCCTTTCTCACTGCTCAGTGGTCTTTCCCCTGTGCCATCTGGTTCAGGTTTCATCTGGTTTTAGACTTTTTTTTTTTTTTAATTCCCTTATTTGTCCCCGCCCATGTCCTGCTGATTGGTCCATTTTACAGAGTGCTGATTGGTCCATTTTTTTCCTGTCTCATCTCTGTGTGTGTGTATATATATATATATGTCCATTTTTTTCCCGTCTCATCTATGTGTGTGTGTGTGTGTGTGTGTGTATATATATATATATATATTTTTTTTTTTTTTTTTTTTTTTGAGACGGAGTCTTGCTCTGTCGCCCAGGCTGGAGTGCAATGGCCCGATCTTGGCTCACTGCAACCTCCACCTCCCGGGCTCAAGCGATTCTCCTGCCTCAGCCTCCTGAGTAGCTGGGACTACAGGTGTGCACCATCACACCTGGCTAATTTTTGTATTTTTAGTAGAGACAGGGTTTCACCATATTAGCCAGGCTGGTCTTGAACTCTTGATGTTGTGATCCGCCCACCTCAGCCTCCCAAAGTGCTGGGATTACAGACATGAGGCACCATGCCCAGCCTCATCTGAACTTTTCTAGGTTATTTGTTACCAGCAAAAAATTGGAATCTAAAAATATGGTGGATTTCCAATTAAACAAGTTACAAAGAACACATAAATTTATCTCTTCTTGCCCTGACACACCAATGAATTGCAGTAAAGGAACAAAAAGACTTCAACCCACAAAGAAAAAAGAGGGAAGTTAGCAGTTGAAGAAAGAGATTGCCGCATTCTTGCTCTGGCAAGGAAGGGGAGGAGGCAGAGTAGCAGGTCCTGAAGGCTGGCGACTCGGGCAGCTCCTGCCGTCCCCAGGCGAGGGGAGGAGGTGGGAGACCTTGGGCGAGGTGCTAGCCCCATGTCATCTGCTTGGAGCCTCCATTTGTGTGTGCTTTTAACTTTTTATTTTGAAATAATTACAGATGTACAGAAGTTCCAAAGATACTACAGATGGGCCCCACGGTTCCCCCTGTGGCTACATTCTGCATAACTGTAGTACAGTACCCAAGCCAGGAATTAAAGCTGGTAGAATGCATGTGTTTAGTTTTATGTCTTTTTTTTTTTTTTTTTTTTTTTGAAATGGAGTTTTGCTCTGCTGCCCAGGCTGGAGTGCAGTGGCACCACACCAGCTCACTGCAATCTCCGCCTCCTGGGTTCAAGCAATTCTCCTGCCTCAGCCTCCTGAGTAGCTGGGACTACAGGTGAGCACTACCACGCCCAGCTAATGTTTATATTTTTAGTAGAGATGGGGTTTCACCATGTTGGTCAGGCTGGTCTCGGACTCCGGACCTCAACTGATCTGTCTGCCTCGGCCTCCCAAAGTGCTGGGATTACAGGTGTGAGCCACTGCTCTTGGCCTTATGTCATTTTTCACATGTGTATTTGGGTAACTACCACCGTGGTCAAGATACAGCACTGTCCGTCTCCACCGAGCTGTTCCTGTACTTCCTCCGTATGGTCAGCTCACCTCCTCCCCCATCATCCCTGATCCCTGCAACCACCAGTCTTTCTTCATGCCTATCATTGTGTCATTTCAAGGATGTTACATCAATGGAATCATATGCTACATGACCCGTGTCTTTTCCCCTCAGCACAGCGCGCTTGATATCCATCCAAGTTGCTGCTTGTGTCAATATTATTATTGTTATTATTTTTGAGATGGAGTCTCATTCTCTTGCCTAGGCTGGAGTGCAATGGCACGATCTCAGCTTACTGCAACCTCCGCCTCCCGGCAACTGGGAGTAGCTGGGACTACAGGCATGTGCCACCACGCCTGGCTAATTTTTGTATTTTCAGTAGAGACAGGGCTTCACCGTGTTGTCCAGGATGGCTTTGAACTCCTGACCTCAAGTGATCCACTCACCTTGGCCTCCCACAGTGCTGGGATTACAGGTGTGAGCTACCACACTCGGCCTTGTGTCAATATTATTTAACTGCTGAATATTCCTTTCCCTTTCGCCTTGCCTGTGTCATTACACTTCAAGTGAGATTTTGGTAGACGTCAAATAATTGGGTCCTATTTTTTAAAATACATTCTGTCAATCTGTTTTTTAATTGTTATATTTAGAAAATTTATATTTAGTGTAATTATTGGTATGTTAGGGCTTATGTCTGCCATTTTATTTTTTGTTTTCTGTTTGTTCTTTTTTTTTTTTTGCCTTCTTGTGGGTTACTTGAACATTTTTTTAGAATTCTATTTTGATTATTCATACTATTTTTGTTTTTTGGAGACAGAGTCTCACTCTGTTGCCCAGGCTGGAGTGCAGTGGCACGATCTCGGCTCATTACACCCTCCACCTCACTGGGCTCAGGTGATCCTCCCACCTCAGTCTCCTGAATAGCTGGGACTACAGGCATGCACCACCATGCCCAGTTAATTTTTGTATTTTTGGTAGAGACAAGGTTTGGCCATGTTGGCCAGGCTGGTCTCAAGCTCCTGAGCTCAAGCAATCTGCCCACCTTGGCCTCCCAAAGTGTTCGGATTACAGGCGTGAGCCACTGCTTACACCATACTATTTTTGAGTGTATCTTCTTGTATCACTTTTTCTTAAAGGGGTTGCTCTAGATAGTATATTATATAATACAGCTTATCACAATCTGCTGATGTTGACATTTTACCAGTTTGAGTGAAGTATAGAAACATTATCTCCTTTTACATCTCTGTCCCCTTCTTAATCTATAATATAATTGCTTGAAATATTTCTTCTACATATATTGAAATGAGGGCCGGGCATGGTGGCTCAAGCCTGTAATCCCAGCACTTTGGGAAGCCGAGGTGGGCGGATCACGAGGTCAGGAGATGGAGACCATCCTGGCTAACACGGTGAAACCCCGTCTCTACTAAAAATACAAAAAAAAAAAAAAAAAGCCAGATGTGGTGATGGGCGCCTGTGGTCGCAGCTACTTGGATGAGGTGGGAGAGTGGCGTGAACCTGGGAGGCGGAGCTTGCAGTGAGCAGAGATCGGCGCCACTGCACTCTAGCCTGGGTGACAGAGCGAGACTCCATTTCAAGAAAAAAAAAAAGAAAGAAAGAAAACCATGTCAGATAGTGTTATAATTTTTGCTTTAGCCATCAAACATCAGTTATGAAATTCAAGGGGTTACTCTTTTTGATATTCTTTCTTCCTTTCAGATATTCCAAAATTCCTTTTCTTGTTTCCTTTCTGTTTAGAGAATGTCCTTTAGCCATTCTTTTAGGGTGTATCTGCTGGTGACAAATTCCCTAGCCTTCCTTCAATTAAGAAGGTCCCAACTTCCTGTCATTTCTGAGGTGTTTTTTTGTTTTTTTTGAGGAGTCTCCCACTGTCTCCCAGGCTGGAGTGCAGTGGCACCATCTGGGCTCACTGCAACTTCCACCTCCTGGGTTCAAGCGAGTCTCCTGCCTCAGCTTCCCGAGTGGCTGGGGTTACAGGCTGCTGCCACCATGCCCAGCTGATTTTTTAGATTTTAGTAGAGACAGGGTTTCACCATGTTGGCCATGTTGGTCTCGAACTCCTGACCTTGTGATCCACCCGCCTCAGCTTCCCAAAGGGCTGGGATTATAGGCGTGAGCCACTGCGCCTGGCCGCTTTTAAAAGTTTTTATTTGTTTTTAGTTTTTGGAAGTTTAACTGTTATGTGTCTTGGCATGTATCTCTTTGGATTTATCCTGTCTGGTGTTCACTCAGATTGTGGCGTGTGTAGGTTTATGCCTTTTTTGTCAAATATGGGAAATTTTGGCCATGACTTCTTAACATACATTTTCAGGATCACCGTCTTTTTCTTTTCCTTCTGGAACTCTGAGCATGAATGTATGATCTTTTGTTATAGTGCTGCAGGTCCCAGAGCTTTTGTTTACTTGTGTATTTTTTCTTTGTTGTTGTTTGTTTGTTTTCTCTCTGTTGTTCTTATTGGGCAATTTCTACTGTTATATCTTCCTGCTCCTGGGTTCTTTCCTCTGTCTCCTCCATCCTGCTGTTGGGTCCATCCTTTGAGTTTTTTATTTCAGTTACTGCATTTTTCAGCTCTAAAGTTTGCATTTGGTATATCTTCTCTTTTTTTACTGGAAATTTATGTTTTTTCATTTGTTTTGAGCATGTTCATGATGGCTTGTTGAAGCATTTCTAATGTGGCTGCTTTAAAATCATTTTCAGATAATTCTAACATCTGTGTCATCTTGGCGTTGGTGGCTGTTAGCTGTCTTTTTTCATCCTGGTTGAGATTTTCCTGTCTCTTGTTAAAACTAGCGATGTTTGATTGAAACCTTGATAGTTTAGATTTTATGTTAAGAGACTCAAGATCTTGAGTTTTAGCTGGTCCTCTTGACATGTCTATGGTGAAGGAAGGAGGTCCCCCCATCACTGCCCCACGAAGGGTGAAGTCTAAGCCCCCCTGTAGCCTCCACTGATCCACTGACACTTCCTGGGGAGGCTTCTTGTTACTGCTGAGGGTGAGAAGAGTTCCAGCCCACCATTAGGCCTTTGCTGCCTCCCCCATGGCTGGAAGGGCAGGTGCTTTGTTTTTGCTGGGTGGGGGAAGGTTGCGGCTTTCCACTGGGCCTCCTCTGATGCCTTCACAGGGAGCAGGAAGGGCACCACACTCCCTGGGTGACTGGTGCTGTGTCTTTGCAGGAAGGTGGTGTGTCAGTGTGGCTACACGCATGAGCAGCACTTGGAGGAGGCTACCAAGCCCCACACCTTCCAGGGCACACAGTGGGACCCAAAGAAACATGTCCAGGAGATGCCAACAGATGCCTTTGGCGACATCGTCTTCACGGGCCTGAGCCAGAAGGTGAAAAAGGTTGGTTTCCATCACTCTCGCTCTGAACTGTAGGTGGAGCTGCATGGCCCCACAGTGACACGCGGTGGTCGGCATTTCCTGGGGCAAGAGCAGGAGGCTGGCAAAGCTCCAGGGTGCATAGAGCCCACTGCACAGCAAAGGAAGCGGCGGGGAGGGGCTCTGCAAGGCAAGCAAGAGATGCACCCCACTCTCAGAGTGCTTGGCCATCTGCAAAGCAGGGTGGGGCACAGTGAGCTTTCTAGGAAGGTGCAAGCTGGGAGTGGTGAGTGAATTCTGGCTGGGTGTCCCTGGGCGGCATTTGTCAGGGCCTGGGAGGGAGTAGGGAGGAAGGAGAGGGATGCAGGACACAGATGCGCTCAGGGTGTGCTAGGAGAATGGTAGGAGGGGTGTGGGAAGGGAGGGAAAAGCTGGGGGAAGGGGCCCAGGATAGCAGGGAGGCCCATGTGGCAAGTCTGGAAGCAAACGCGAGAGTCCTTGCAAGGAGGCTGGGCCAGGCATGGCGGGATCCAGGCTGAGCCTGGCCTGCAGGAGAGCGCTGTGAGGGTGCAGACTGCTGGAGGGAGGCCCAGGTGCAGGGTTGGGTTCTGTCGTGCACAACCTCACTGAGGTCCCTGGACCAGCCATCTCCGACCAATTCTCAGGCCCCATCCCAGGCCTGTGGAGTCAGAGGCTCGGCCCCTTGCATGTTGACCAGCCTTCTGGAGGGTTCTGAGACTCGCGTGTTGACCAGCCTTCTGGAGGGTTCTGAGACTTGTGTGTTGACCAGCCTTCTGGAGGGTTCTGAGACTTGCATGTTGACCAGCCTTCTGGAGGGTTCTGAGACTTGCGTGTTGACCAGCCTTCTGGAGGGTTCTGAGACTTGAGTGTTGACCAGCCTTCTGGAGGGTTCTGAGACAGTGATTGGGTGCCACTGTCCTGGAGGTGGGGAGGGAGGCACTGATCTCTGTGCTGGGGTCTGGAGCCCCGACCTTGGTACCTGTCGAGTGTGACCTGTCCACTCAATGCGTGGTGTTGCCATGAGGTGGCCAAAGAGGTTGAGTGGGGCAGGTCCCGGAGACGGGGTCATGTGGACCCAGGCTTCCTGGCTGGCACAGCCCCTGAGCCACCCTGTGTCACCATGACACATGGGTGTTCTCCAGGCCCCTGGGCCCCTCTGTCGCTGTGGTCACGGGGACAGTCCTGTTGTTGGGTTTCAGTTGAGGGATTGAGGTATGGGGAGGCCCCACCCTTTGTCTGAGGCCACCGTGGCCGTGGCAGTGGTGGGTTTGAATCCAGCTGCGTCTGAGCCTGGGGTCTGGCTGCATCCCTCCCCCAACCCCCCGGCTTCTCCCAGCCCCCTCCCTGCAGCTGCCGACAGGGGCCGGTGGAGTGAGGGAGAAACGCCTGTGGCCTGACAGTGAGGGACACCAGGGACACAGACCCTGTGCTGCAGCAGGTCTGCCTCGAAGCCCGGGAGCGTCCACCATGCAGGCCACAGCCCTGCTCCTCCCAGGGAGACCAGCACCTCCAGATGCCTGGTGGACCCGGTGGGACCCACGTTCTGATGGTGACAGGCACCGTGCTTATGGGTTAACTGGACCTTCTTTAGTGACAATGCCACCACATGTTTGTTTTGAGGGCACCTAATGGCATTTCTGGATTTCACCCATCACCTTTGTGTCTCTGGTAGGCCAATCCCGGCGGAGATTGCAGACCCGGCTGGGTCTCTTCAGACACAGCCCGCCTAGCGGAACAGGGAAAGTCCGCTGTGTACTTGGGAGGGTCTCCTGGAGGACGGGGGGGCCAGAGTGACGACAGAGCCTGGGAGAGCCGTGTTCAGACGGGAGGCAGAGGAAGCTGGGCCCACTGAGTCCCCAGGACGGGCCAGGGCACAGGGGCCACAGAGCAGAGGGGATAGGGCAGAGGGGACAGGAGAGGGGACAGGAGAGGGGGCAGTGCTGGGTGCACAAGGACAGAAGGGCAGAGACCCCGGTGCAGGAGCTGATTAGACCCGGGGGAGGCAGGGCCCAGGCGCTACGGCGGGAATTGGAGTCTGTGCTGGCGCATGTTTGGGAGGCGCTCCCAAAATCGAGAGGAAGAGGAAAAAGTGGTTGCCGTCGGGGCACGAGGGCTGGGGGTGGTTTGCTGAGGGCGATCCTGGTCCCCAAAGGACAGCCTGTTGCTCCTGGCTTGGGCCTCTCTGCCTCCCTCTTCTCTCGTGATCTGTGCCCTGCCCACATGGGGACCCCTTTTCTGGGTCTGAGCCGGAAAGGTGTGCGGTGTCTGCCGCCCACTGGGGCCTCTCTGCATGGCCTGTGTGGGTCGGTGCTGTCCCTGACCACTGACACAGGGGTTCCCTCCGCCATTTTCCCTTTCCTGCAGTACGTCCGAGTCTCCCAGGACACGCCCTCCAGCGTGATCTACCACCTCATGACCCAGCACTGGGGGCTGGAGGTCCCCAATCTCTTGATCTCGGTGACGGGGGGGGCCAAGAACTTCAACATGAAGCCGCGGCTGAAGAGCATTTTCCGCAGAGGCCTGGTCAAGGTGGCTCAGACCACAGGTAACTCGGAGGCTGGAGGGACACGAGGCCCCGGCGGGTGGGGTGGGCTGTGGAGGCAGTGCTGGGGCAATCAGGGCCATCAGGACCCAAAAAGTCCCTGGGAGCCGCCGAGGCTGTGCCCCAGCCTGAGTCGGACCCATGCACCTCTCACCTGGGCACAGCTGCTCCCTGACGCCCGGTGCTCCCCCTGGCTTGCCTGTGGGCTGGAGATGGCTCAGTGCATGGCCTGCTGGTGCCCAGGGCCAAGCAGAGATGAGAACCTCGGTGGCCTGGGAACCTTGGTGGCCTGAGAACCTTGGTGGCCTGGGAACCTTGGTGGCCTGAGAACCTTGGTGGCCTGGGAACCTTGGTGGCCTGGGAACCTCGGTGGCCTGGGTGCACGGCTGGGGCCAGCACTGCGGGCCATTTGTAGGGGGTCAGCGAGAGTTCCCGGTCATCAAGCTTTCCATTATCGCGTTTTTCCATCAAAATCAGGCAAGGAACATTATTATTTCCATCTCTTCACTTAAGGCAACTGCCTGGTTGGAGTCAAATCACCTCCCAAGATTGCACCACTGGTGAGAGCCAGGCAGGGACCCAGTCCTGGTGGATGGTGTGAGATCCCAGGTGCCGTGACCTGGTGCCCCGCCCCACCCTAATTCCATGGGGAGGGGGCCCCAAGTCCTCAAGGCTCCCTGGGCCTCCCTGGAGGGGACTGTGGATGAATAGTGAGGCCCTGAGGTGATTACTTGGCAATGTTGCGTCTGGATGGGCCTAGAGTCACCCTGCTCTTCCTGGGGTCTGGTCTTTGCCTCGCAGTGGAGTCGTAACTGAGCCTGACTTGGCCTGCATGGCTCACAGAGTCCTCAGTTTCATTGTCTGCCTGGTGAGCGTGAGGCACGGCTGCATCTTTTGACCTGTGAGCCCCACAGCCCTGCTTGTAAAATGACCAGACCTTTTCTCAGCCTGGTCACATGGGACTCGGTTTAACGCAGGTCACCATCCCACAGGCTCTTTCTGAAGCTTTGCCGCCTCAAATAATGCCATGGATTTGTTCAGGTCTCACCTGCTCCAGGTCTTGATGTTGCATTTTTTTAGCTTTCAATATCCGTGTCCTTGTTGTCCGCTTCCTGGCCCAAAGCCAGTACCACCTCTTCAATTGTTATCTTTCTATCTATCTATCTCCATCCTTCCATCCATCCATCTATTTATTTTTGAGACAGGGTCTCGCTCTGTTCCCCAGGCTGGAGTGCAGTAGCACGATCTCAGCTCATTGCAGCCTCGACCTCTTGGGCTCAGGTGATACTCCTGCCTCTGCCTCCTGAGTTGCTGGGACTAGAGGCGTATGCCACCATGCCAGGCTAATTTTTGTAGAGACAAGGTCTATGTTGTCCAGGCTGGTCTTGAACTCCTGGGCTCAAGTAATCTTCCTGCCTTGGCCTCCCAAAGTGCTGGGATAACAGGCGTGAGCCACCGTGCCTGGCCGATTGGCTGTTTTTTTGTTTTTTTTTGTTTTTTTTTTGGAGTCAGAGTCTTGCTCTGTCACCCAGGCTGGAGTGCAGTGATGGTGGTGCTATCTCAGCTCACTGCAACCTCTGCCTCCTGAGTTCAAGCAATTCTCCTGCCTCAGCCTCCTGAGTAGCTGGGACTGCAGGTGTGTGCTACCATGCCTGGCTAATTTTTGTATTTTTAGTAGAGACGGGGTTTCACCATGTTGGCCAGGCTGGTCTCGAACTCCTGACCTCAGGTGATCTGCCCGCCTCGGCCTCCCAAAGTGCTGGGATTACAGGCGTGAGCCACTGTGCCCGGCCGGAGGTGTGTTTCTTACAGGGGTGGCTGCAAACCACCAGCAGCAGATGGCGGGTGGGAGGTGGGGGGCATCCTTCCTAGGGACCAGGCTGAGTGTTGGGAGCGAGGAAGCACTCTGCCGCACCTGGGTCCTGAAAGCTGGGAGGAAAAGGGAAAGCAAAATACAAGAATGCAGAGAGGTGCTGAGAACCGCGATCCTGAGACTGGGGCCTGAGGAGGCGGCAGGGACCGGGAGAGGGGCGGGGCCTGCTCCTGTTCCCACCCCACCTGAGCGCGTGGGAACCTGGGTTCCTTACACCTGATGCTGGTTTGAAAGCCCCTGAGTGAAGAGCGCTGCGTTGATGGGGGCGGGGCATCGCTGAGCCTAGAGGGGCTCAGGCGTCAGGCTCCTGGGTGTCAGAGTGCCCCTCAGTGCTGCGGGGCCTGCCCACCCGTGCTCCTTCCCCAGGGGCCTGGATCATCACAGGGGGGTCCCACGCCGGCGTCATGAAGCAGGTAGGCGAGGCAGTGCGGGACTTCAGCCTGAGCAGCAGCTACAAGGAAGGCGAGCTCATCACCATCGGAGTCGCCACCTGGGGCACTGTCCACCGCCGCGAGGGCCTGATCCATCCCACGGTGAGTGCGGCCCCCTAGGGAGGGGAGCCTAAGACCAGGGGTGTGGGTGAGGTCTGACCGGGCGCTGTGGGGGGCAGGCGGAGTGTGCAGGGGCCGGGGTGTGGGTGACGTCTGACCGGGTGCTGTGGGGAGCAGGTGGAGTGTGCAGGGGCCGGGGTGTGGGTCTGGCCGGGTGCTGTGGGGAGCAGGTGGAGTGTGCGGGGGCCGGGGTGTGGGTGAGGTCTGACCGGGTGCTGTGGGGAGCAGGTGGAGTGTGCGGGGGCCGGGGTGTGGGTGACGTCTGACCAGGTGCTGTGGGGAGCAGGTGGAGTGTGCAGGGGCCGGGGTGTGGGTGACGTCTGACCGGGTGCTGCGGGGAGCAGGTGGAGTGTGCGGGGGAGGCGGGCGCACTCAGGAGATTGGGTGCAACTCCCGGCCCACCCCGACCCAGGTGACCCCGGACAAACGGCTAACTTGGCTGGACTCTGGTATCTCCCTCAAGGTTGTAAGAGGGGTCCACGTGACAGTCACTCGCTGCGAGGGTTCCGCTAACAGAGCGGAGGGAGGGGGCGTGGCCAGCAGGCAGCTGGGTGGGGCTGAGCCAGGGCGATCCGACCCCGAACGGGAGCTTTTAGCACTTTGAGTCCCTGTACTCAGAGGTGTCCTGCAGCCGGGAATCCCACTGTGCTGTGGTCCCTGGCAGCCAGCACCCACCCCCAGCTTCTCCGTCAAGGATGAGGACGGAGCACTCCTGCCTCTGATTAACTGGACGCAGGAGAAGCAGTTGCTTTAATCCGGAGCCTTGAGTTGGGACAGATAATGAGTCATTCAACCAGATTTTCCAAGGACACACTAACTTTGGTATGATGCGTGTGTGCCCCTGAATCCACGTGGTCACGAAAGCCCAGGGAACACTGGCCTGTGACTCACTGAGCAGGTTCCCTCGTTACCCCAAGGGGTGATTTACTCCTCTGGCAGCGACACGGACACTGTGTGTCCATTCCCCGGGGCAGGTGGAGGACACTCCCAGATGCCCACAAGGGGCCCAGCAAGCACTGGCCAGCCCCAGCCTGGCTTTTGCCTTCCTTTGCGTCAGAATCATGAATGTGTCCAGCAGGGTCGGACTGGACCAGCTGTTGGGCTTTGCTTGCTCTTTTTACGAATTGAAAAACTGAAGCCAGGAGCGGCTGGGTGACGTCCCAGGTCACTCCTTACTTTCCTCCCCACGCTGAGTTCAGACGACTTCCTGTGACACCACCGTTGGTGGCGGAATGGGACTGTGGCTGCTTCCGCTCAGCCACGCTCCCTCTCTGTGGACGGCGGAGGGTGTGTGTCCCAGCCCGGCTGCCGCCCTCCCTTGGGTCTGTCTCCTGGGGCTGCTGCAACCGAGGCTCACAAACCTGGTGGCTTAAAGCAGCAGAAACTTAGTCTATCAGATCTGGAATCCGCGTCGCTTGGCCATCATCCAGCCATCGGTGTTGGCAGGGCCACCTCCCTCCAGGGCCTAGGGGAAGAGCATTCCTTGCTGCCTCCAGCGTCTGGGTGCTGATGGCATTCCCTGGCCGGTAGCCACCTCCCTCCAGTCTCTGCCTCCGTGTCCCGTGGCCGCCTCCCTCCAGTCTCTGCCTCCGTGTCCCGTGGCCGCCTCCCTCCAGTCTCTGCCTCCATGTCCCGTGGCCACCTCCCTCCAGTCTCTGCCTCCGTGTCCCGTGGCCGCCTCCCTCCAGTCTCTGCCTCCGTGTCCCGTGGCCGCCTCCCTCCAGTGTCTGCCTCCGTGTCCTGTGGCTGCCTCCCTCCAGTCTCTGCCTCCATGTCCTGTGGCCACCTCCCTCCAGTCTCTGCCTCCGTGTCCCATGGCCTTCTCTGTGTGCCTGTGTCAAATCTCCCCCAAGAGTTCCGTAAGAACACTCGTGATGGCGTGTAGGTCCCACTAGGGTCATCTAGGGTGATGCCTTCATATCCAGATCTTTAACTGACATCTGCAAAGATGCTTTTCCAAACAAGGAAATGAGGAGCAGCACTTACCGGGTCCATGAGCAGGCCTTGATGTCTTTGGGTGGCCATGATTCAGCCAACTGCGGTCCTCCCTCTGACCTCAAAGATTTCTGTCCACTCCACAGGCAAAATATGTTCACGCCATTGCCAGATCTTGGCTGGGTGTGGGGGCTCACACCTGTCATCCCAGCACATTGGGAGGCTGAGGTGGGCGGATCACTTGAGGACAAAAGTTCAAGACCAGCTTGGCCAATATGGTGGAAACCCTGTCTTTACTAAAAATACAAAAATTAACTGGGCATAGTGGCAGGCGCCTGTAATCCCAGCTGAGGAAGAAGAATTGCTTGAACCCAGGAGCTGGAGGTTGCAGGGAACCGAGATCATGCCACTGCACTCCAGCCTGGGTGACAGAGCAAGACTCTGTCTAAACCAAACCAAACCAAACCAAACAAAATGATCCCCTCCAACTACAAACCTGTTACAGCAGAAACTCTCCAAGATCAAAATCTCATGTAAATATCATAAGCTTGGCCGAGTGTGGTGGCTCACACCTGTCATCCCAACACTTTGGGAGGCCAAGGCAGGCAGATCACCTGAGGTCAGGAGCTCGAGACCAGCCTGGTCAACATGGAGAAACCCCGTCTCTACAAAAAATTAGCTGGGCATGGTGGTAGGCGACTGTAATCCCAGCTACTGGGAGGCCGAGGCAGGAGAATCGCTTGAACCCGGGAGGCGGAGGTTGCAGCGAGCCAAGGTTGTGCCACTGCACTCCAGCCCAGGTGACAGAGCGAGACACCGTCTCAAGCAAAACAAAACAAACAAAAATATCATCAGCTCAAAAGTCCCAAATGTCGTCATTTAAGTCAAGGACGCTGAAGACTCTGGGTCTGATCCATTCTGGGGCAGAATTTCTCTTCATGTGTGCACCTGTGAGACCAGAAAACAAGTCACCCACCTGTCTCCAAAATACAAGGGAAGGGCGGATGTAGCATCACAGCTGCAGACACTCTCATTCCCAATGGGGGAACACGGGAGGAACGAAGGCATCACCAGCCCCAGGCAATTCCAAAACCCAGCAGGCAGAATGCACTAGGTGATAAGATCGGGGAGACCCCTCTGTGGCTTGGGCACCCCCTACCCTGCTCTGTGTCCACGGCCCTGCCTTCAGGACGATCCTTTTCCCTGAAGGTTATAGCTTTTTGTCTGCTTGAAGATTTTAAGAAGTCTGACGACCTTTCATTTTATCCCGTCTCTGTCCCTTTCAGTCCAAATTTGCAGTGTTGTTGTTGATATAACATTTGTGAAAACCTTGCGGTCCTCCTTTGAATGCCATAGGAATTTCTGCCAGTAGACAAAAAGGGCTCTGCAGACCTTTCCTGTGATGCTGTCTCCACTCCTGGCTTCTGAGATGGTTGAGTGAACTGCAGTCTCCTTGCCTAGTCTCTTCATCACTAGCAGGAGGTTGTTTAGACACACCCTTGGTCCTCTCTCTGTTTTTTTTTTTTTTTTTTTTTTTTTTTGAGACAGTCTCACTCTGTCGCCCAGGCTGGAGTACAGTGGTGCGATCTCAGCTCACTGCAACCTCTGCCTCCCGGGTTCAAGCGATTCTCCTGCCTCAGCCTCCTGAGTAGCTAGGTCTACAGGCACCCACCACCAAGCCCAGCTAATTTTTGTATTTTTAGTAGAGACAGGGTTTCTCCATGTTGGCCAGGCTGGTCTCGAACTCCTGACTTCAAGTGATCCGCCTGCCTCGGGCCCCCAAAGTGCTGGGATTACAGGCGTGAGCCACTGCGCTTGGCCGTTGGCCTTCTCTTTAGAGTCTGCTTTTCCAACAGTGAATCTCTTTTCATTTTCTGCATTATATGCGACCTGGATAGGCTGAGAATTTCCCACATCATCAAGTCCTGGTTCCATTTCGTCTGTCAGTTTTTCCCTCAATTTCTCTCTTTCCTTTTGCATTTTGTGAGAAGCAGCAAGAAAAAAAGCCAGGCCACAACTTGAACACTTTGCTTGGAGATCTCTGTGGCTAAATCTTCAAGTTCATCATTTACAGTTCTGCTCTCTACAAAACTGCACAGCACAATTCAGCCAGGCTTTCTGTCACTCTGCAGCAAATGTGGCCTTCCCTCCAGTCTCCAGTGCCACATTTCCCACTTCCTTCTGAGCCCTCACCAGAAGCATCTGTGATGTTCATTTTTCTGCTAAAATTCTGTTCATCCCAGTATATGTATTCTCTCTCTCTCTCTTTTTTTTTGAGATGGAGCCTTGCTCTTTTGCCCAGGCTGGAGTGCAGTGGCGCGATCTCGGCTCACTGCAACCTCCGCCTTCCGGGTTCAAGCAAATCTCCCACCTTAGCCTCCTGAGTAGCTGGGATTACAGGCATGTGCCACCACACCCAGCTAATTTTTGTATTTTTGGTACAGATGGGGTTTCACCATGTTGGCCAGGCTGGTCTCGAACTCCTGACCTCAACTGATCTGCCCACCTTGGCCTCCCAAAGTGCTGGGATTCCAGGCGTGAGCCACCGTGCCTGGCCCATATATATATTTTCTAAGGCAGCGGTCCCCAGCCTTTTTGGCACCAGGAACTGGTTTCGTGGGAGACAGTTTTTCCACAGATGGGGGCGGGGTGGTAAGCGGTTGGTTTGGGGATGATTCAAGCACGTTACGTTTATTGTGCACTTTATTTCTATTATTACATTGTAATATATAATGCAGTAATCATACAACTCACCATAATGTAGGATCAATGGGAGCCCTGAGCTTGTTTTCCTGCAGCTAGACGGTCCCATCATCTGGGGGTGATGGGGGACAGTGACAGATCATTAGACATTAGATTTTCGTAAGGGGAGTACAACCTAGGTCCCTCGCATGCACAGTTCACAGTAAGGTTAGTATTCCCATGAGAATCTAATGCCGCGGATCTGACAGGAGGTGGAGCTCGGACAGTCACACACACGATGGGGAGCGGCTGTAAATAGGGATGAAGCTTCGCTCGCTCACCCACCACCCACCTCCTGCTGTGTGCAGCCCAGATCCTCACAGGCCACAGACCATTACCAGTCCATGGCCCAGGGGGTGGGAGACCCCTGCTTTGAGGCAACAAAGCCCTCTCTGCCCTGCTCCTCACTTCCTTCTGAGCCCTAACTGCAAGTTGTTTTTTTTTCTGAGACAGGGTCTCACTGTTGCCCAGGCTGGAGTGTGTTGGTGCAATCCTCAGCCTTGACTTCCCGGGCTCAAGTGATCTTCCCATCTCGGCCTCCCCAGTAGCTGGGACTACAGGTGTGCACCACCATGCCCGGCTAATTTTTTCATTTTTGTAGACATGAGATCTGCTATGTTGTCCAGGCTGGTCTTGAACTCCAGGGCTCAGGTGATCCTCCCGCCTTGGCCTCCCAAAGTGCTGGGATTCCAGGCGTGAGCCACCACGCCCATCTCCGCAAGGCCTTTAATACCACATTCCCACCAACATTCTCTTCAAGGACGTTGAGACGTTTTCCATTCATGGTGCTTCTAAATCCTCCCGTCGTCTCCCCATTGCCGGTTTCAACGCCACTTCCACATTTTTAGGTGTTTGTTGCAGCAGCAGCCCACTTCCTCACCCCAGACCTGTATCCGTTTCCTGTGGCTGCCGTAACAAATGGCCTCAAGCCTGAAACAGCAGCATTGTGGTCTCTCACGTGTCTGGAGGACAGAACTCTGAAGTCAGGGTCACACGTCTGTTTCCCCGCCTCCTCCACTCCTGGGGGGTCCGGCTTTCTCCACTTGTGGCTATGTCACTTGCCCCTGCCTCTGTGGTCCCTCGGCCTCCTCTCCTGTGTGTGTCCCCCACCACCTCTCTCCTGTAAGGACACCTGTGATGGTATTTTGGGCCCACTCGGATCATCCAAGTTAATCTCATGTTTCGATCACATGTGCAAAGTCGCTTTCTCCAATAAGGCCACATCCACAGATTCCAGGGACTGGGACCTGGTCTCTGTGGGGGCCGGTGTTCAGCCTGCTCGCGTTAGAGAGGCAGAGCTTTCCAGAAGCAGTGTCTGATGCTTCCTGGCCATCCCAGGGCAGCTTCCCCGCCGAGTACATACTGGATGAGGATGGCCAAGGGAACCTGACCTGCCTAGACAGCAACCATTCTCACTTCATCCTCGTGGACGACGGGACCCACGGCCAGTACGGGGTGGAGATTCCTCTGAGGACCAGGCTGGAGAAGTTCATATCGGAGCAGACCAAGGAAAGAGGAGGTAGGGGAGCTTGCTTTCGAGGGTGATTGGGCAGAGAGTGCAGTGGGCTGGTCAGAGTGTCAGGTACAGCTGTCACGACCAGGACGTTCAACAGGTGTGGCGCTTGGCAGAGAGTGCAGTGGGCTGGTCAGAGTGTCAGGTACAGCTGGTCACAGGTCATTCGTGGCACTCGGCAGAGAGCGCGGTGAGCTGGTCAGACTGTCAGGTACAGCTGGTCACGACCAGGACGTTCAACAGGCCTGGCGCTTGGCAGAGAGTGCAGTGGGCTGGTCAGAGTGTCAGGTACAGCTGGTCACAGGTCATTCGTGGCACTCGGCAGAGAGCGCGGTGAGCTGGTCAGACTGTCAGGTACAGCTGGTCACGACCAGGATGTTCATGGTACTCGGAACGTCCTCAGAACACACCTGGGTTTCTTTCCTGTGTCTCTTTATACTTTGTTCCAGGAGGGTCATCTTCTCTTGCCCATTTTAGCCAGTGGGAGGGCGGTCTGGGGGGGCTGGCAGCTCACCTGTGTGCTCGCAAGTAATGGGCCAACCTACATTTTTTTTGAGACAGGGTCTGGAGCGCAGTGGTGTGATCTCAGCTCACTGTAGCCTCGAACTTCTGGGCTCAAGGGATCCTCCCATCACCCTCCCAAAGTGCTGGGATTACAAGCTTGAACCACTGTGCCTGGCCCTACAATTATTTTAAACCTTGATCATGGTCTGGCCTCAGGTTCAGAAATCAGAATGTACGATAGTCAAAACTTAGGATTTGATACCTTTTTCCTCATAGGTGGGATGGGATGGGTTTGAAGACGTCAGGAGGTCAAGTGCGGGGTTTTGCATATCACTTGAGGAGGGTTCAAAGAGGAGATGGTGAACGGGAGGTGTCTGGCCTGTGGCCGGGTGGGCTGGGGTCCCTTGCAGGGTTCCTTGCGCATCGAACTCCCCTGGAGGGTTCCTCACCAGCTTGTGGGCCCCGGCCCCAGGGTCCAACTCAGCAGCTCCAGGTGGGCTGAGAACTTGCATTAGGAGCACGTTCCCTGGTGAGGGCGATGCTGCAGTTCAGGGACCAGGGACCACACTTTGAGAACCTGCTTGACTAGTAGGAGCATGTTCCCTGGTGAGGGCGATGCTGCAGTTCAGGGACCAGGGACCACACTTTGAGAACCTGCTTGACTAGGACATCTGGGGTGGGATGTGTGGGTGAGTGTGTGAAGACGATGGGCCCGTGGGGGGCTCACAGACAGAGTTTGCTGCCTGGGGAAAGGGGTTGCTAAGTCCTTCTCAGGCTCCACTGCTGTTGGGCTGGATGAAGTTCAGGGTGGGGCTGGGCGGATGGACACAGGATGGACGTGCCGCATGCTGCTCGCATCCACGCATGGCAGGTTGTGCCACCTGCTTGGGGCCTCAGCTCTGATTGCCCATAGCCCCTCTCCCTCCCTCCCAAGAAAGCAGGCAGGGGTGGATGGGAAGCAAGCGAGCGGGGAAGTGTGGGTGGCGGGGGGCTCTTGAGTCTGCTCATTGATGTGGAACAGGCAGGTCCCCCGGGAATGTGGAGCTTTGACCTTAAACGGCGACTCAGCACTGGCAAGAGGCCTCCCAGCAGGTGCTTCAGTGTGTGGTTAGGCTGGAGCCGGCAGGGGGCAGGGGAGAGTGCCCCCAGTGCAGGGTCTTGCCCCCCACCTCTGTCCCCTCACTCGGCTCCATGCTTTGTTCAGGTGTGGCCCTCACTCGGCTCCGTGCTTTGTTTAGGTGTGGCCCTCACTCGGCTGTGTGCTTTTTCTAGGTGTGGCCATCAAGATCCCCATCGTGTGCGTGGTGCTGGAGGGCGGCCCGGGCACGTTGCACGTGAGTATGGCCAGGTGGGAGGGGGCATGTGTGGGCCCGTCCCGCTGCAGGCAGATGACTGTCCAAAAGTGCTTGTCTCAGAACTCAAGACTGTTGGCAAGAGGGCGATGAGCTTGCCCACCAGAAGAAGAGAAAGAGCATCTACGCTGTGTCGGGGCTGCTTCTGGGTGGGTGGAGGACGGGTCGGAGGAAGGTGCCTGGAGGAGGAGGCTGGGCTTGGCTGTGACTGGGCCATTGACCGGCGTGGAAGGAAAGGGTGGGGCCCCAGGGCCTGGAGTGAGTGGGGAGCCTCTGCTCCCAGGACCTGCTGGGGAGGCTGGGGGGTTTCTACAACTCTGCCCCCAAGATTTCTCCAGGAAGCATTTTTCAAAGTACAGGGCCGTGGCCCCCATCCCAGATCCGTGGTGCCCGCAGCTGTGTGACCGCAGATTTAGCAGGCAGCTTGAATGCGCTGCTCTGCCGGCCTTCCTTCCCGACCCTAACCCTAACTGCTTTGTGGCGTGCAGGGTGCGAGGTGACCTCACCTGCTGTAGGAATGTACGAGGACATATAGCCTGAGGATCTGGAGCAAGAGTATGGGCTTTTGTGAAGGATGGGACCACAGGCAATGTCCCGTTTATGTTTCATGATTGCAGGAGGTCAAAACAGAGCCTTGGGGGCTTGAGGCTGGATGGGAATCCATAGAGCACTGGGTCCCCACTCCCTATGCATGCCAAGTACCCTTCACGGCTCTTCTGCTGGGACGGCTGCACCCGCCTCCTTACCCCAGGCCGATGCTCATGCACACGGCAGGGTCCTTCCTGCCAGACGGCTTTGTGTCCAGTCCCTTCCCGAAGTCCAGCACACCCTGGAGCCCAGGGGCCCTCCTCATGGCTCTGCTCTTACTGTGGGCTTTTATGAGGTCGGTAACTCCAGGTCCATGCAGCGTTCCCTTTGCTGCGAGGCCCTCACGTCTGCAGGTCCATGGGCAAAAATGCTGGGAGTCTTTGATTCTGCTGGAGCTGAGGCCTGAGAGGTGCCAGGTGTGCAGCCCTCAGTGTGTTGGGGCAGCTCCCTCTTCCCCCAGAGCAGGGGACGCCACCAAACTAATAAGTGCTTTCAGTGGATCTCGGAGTAGTGTTAGCCAGCCCTGCCCTTAGCTGGCCTTGGAGAATTCTCCATTTCAGAAACATCGGAGCGGGGCGAGGACCCAGTTCCGGGCTCACACCCCCACCTGCCTTGCAGACCATCTACAACGCCACCACCAACGGCACCCCCTGCGTGGTCGTGGAGGGCTCGGGCCGCGTGGCCGACGTCATTGCCCAGGTGGCCAACCTGCCTGTCTCGGACATCACTATCTCCCTGATCCAGCAGAAACTGAGCGTGTTCTTCCAGGAGATGTTTGAGACCTTCACGGAAAGCAGGATTGTCGAGTGGACCAAAAAGGTGAGGCTGACGGGCACGACGGTCACCAGCATGTGGCTGCTTTGCAGAGACACTGTCAGCCTGGTGGGCAGGACCAGGACTCACGGACCCATGCGGAGAACCCACCGGGTCTGAGCGGGTGCCAGAGCGATTTGCAGAGGGCAGGGCCCAGGTGGTAAACCTCCTGGCTGGGTTCCGGAGGTCAGATCCCAAGACAGCACGTGAAAGGGGGGTGTGGACCTCACCCGCAGCACAGCAGGGTGGGCTGGGAACACTGCTGGGCTCAGTGGTGCTGTGAAAAGGGTCTGCTGGATTGGAGGGGTGGGAGGCAGGCGCTGGGGAGGCCTCAGCCGAGTCGGGCAGCAGGGCAGCTGCTGAGTAAGGGCTGTGGGTCACAGGGTCCAGTCCAGATTGTAGCCTCATAGGTGAATTAATGGAGGCATGTAGAGTGGCCTCAGGAGGGGCCATTGCCCCAGTCCAGGGGTAGATTTTGGGTGGCCCCTGCCATGACCCCAGCCTCCAGAGGGGGTCCGCTGTGAAGGGCCGTGGTTGGTCAGCCCTGGCCACCCCACCAAGCCCTTGACCAGGGGGGCGGGCTCCAGTGGAGAGCCTCTCCCCTCCCTGTACCTGCTGGTTCCAGGGTCACCTGACTCAATTCCTGGCAGGATTCTTTGCAGGGGCTGGCACTGGGGCCTTTTCATCCTCAGTTTCCCAGCAAGCCAGGGCCGGCAGAGCCCTCTGTCTGTGTCTTTCCTGCAGACCCGGGACATCCCCAGGTTCTGAGTGGCTGACATGCGCTTTCCACTGTGTTTAATTTGGGTTCTGTGGGCAGTGGTGACCCCCAGCTGCAGGCCGCAGGGACACACGTATTTGGCCAGATTGGGCCTGTGGAGAGTGGATTAAAAATGAGCACCCTCAGGAACCACGGGTGTCGGAGGGGCCGGGTGGAGGTCTTGGCCCCCTTGGCCGATTCAGAAGCAGAGTTCCTGTGACTGGTGATTTGTGGGTGGCACAGTGACCTTGTTTCCTTCTGTGCTTTGCGATGGTCTCAGAGTGACCTCGTTCTGCACAGATGTCTTCTGAGAGCGTTTTTGTCCGGCAGGAGAATAACATGATGTAGCTGCAAGCGTCAGATCAGTGTGTGAAAACATCACGGTCCGGCTGTGAGCGGCCGCTCAGCTCCCCACGTCAGGGCGGCTTTCCTTCCTTCCCAGTGCCATTGGGACTTGTCAGGCGGGCCCTGGAGCCCTCTCTCTGCTGGTTGATAAATTATTCAGGCAATTCTCAGAACTGAGTTTAATCTGCTGTTGTTGAAAGGTGCTTATTTTTAATGCACTCTCCATAGCCAAGCCAAGGCCCTGAAAGTGGTGCTTTCACACACAGCCGTCAGGCCTCAGCAGGGGCTCGGCATTCGCTGATGCTCCTGCTCAGTGGGGAGGAGCCCAGCCATGCAGCCAGGGTCAGTGCGCTCCTTTAACACGCCTTCTCGGAGTGTCCGTCTACACTGTGGAGGAGTTGCAGAGCCACCCTCGGGTGCTGCTGCTGGTGGGCGGCCCCGTCAGAGGGGCCCGGGGACCTCCCTGCAGGGGCTGACAGCTGTGGCCAGGAAGAAGTTGCCCACCCTCGCTCAGCCTTGCCTTTCTCATCTGTTAAGTAGGGGTACTGAGTGCTCGACTCAGACGAGGAAACGAGGCCCTGGCGTCCATATGGGCTCAGACGCTGGGAGCTGCTTCACCCTATGAGGACAGGGCGGGCTGAAGTCCAGGAGACTTTTATGGGCTCAGACGCTGGGAGCTGCTTTACGGTATGAGGATGGGGGTGCTGAAAGCCAGGAGACCTTTGGCTGCTGGATGAGGGTGGAGTTCGCCAGGGAGCTCAGGATGTGTTTTGGAGTTGTCACGAAAGCTGGACCCCGAGGGATGGGGCACCGTTGGGGTCTTAGGCATGGAGGTGGAGTGTGAGGAGCCCTCCCGGTGAGGGCAGAGTCTATGTGGAGGCAATGGGGCCAGGCTGGGGACGAGGAGAGAAGCAGGGGAGGCCAGGTGTGGCTGGCCTGGGGAGCCAGAGGGAGAAGGCTGAGGCTTACTTTGGGAGCAGTGGGAGCCATGGGAAGATGCGTTTGTGGAGTTGCTCGCCCTGGACACAGGGGGAAGGTGCTTCAAGGAGGAGTAACTGTAGTAGACATACCTGCTAGGGATGCCATGATGGATGGATGGATGGATGAATGGTGGGTGGGTGGTAGATAGATGGATGGATGATCGGTGGGTGTGTGGATGGCTGGATGGAAAGATGGATGGATGAATAGATGGATGGATGGATGGTGGGTGGGTGGGTGGGCATGTGGATGGATGGATGGAGGGATAGATGGGTAGCTAGATGATAGGTAGATTAGATGGATGGATGGATGGATGGATAGATAGATAGACAGACAGGTGATAAAATGGATGGACTGGGCACTGTGGCTCACAATTGTAATCCCAGCACTTTGGGAGGTTGATGCGGGTGGATCACTTGAGGCCAGGAGTTTGAGACCAGCCTGGCCAACATGGTGAAACCACATCTGTACTAAAAATACAAACATTATCCAGGCATGGTGTGGGCGCCTGTAATCCCAGCTACTTGGGAGGCTGAGGCAGGAGAATTGCTTGAAGCCAGGAGGTGGAGGTTGCAGTGACCCAAGATCGTGCCACTGCACTCCAGCCTGGGTGGCAGAGCAAAAAGTCTGTCTCAAAAAAAAAAAAAAAAAGATGAATGAATTGATATGATAGATAGATGGATGGATAGATAGATAGATAGATGGATGATAGATAGATAGTGGGTGGGAGGTAGATAGAAAGGTAAGTGGATGGATGAATGGTTGGTAGGTGGGTGTGTATATGGATGGATGGAAAGATGGATGGATGGATGGATAGCTAGACAATAGATAGATAGATACATGTGGATGGATAGATGGATACATGGATAGATGGATAGGTAGATAGATAGATACATACATATATACATAGATGAAACACACACATGGATGGATAGATATATTTATAGATGGATAGATTATGTAGATAGATAGATGGATAGATGCATAGATGGATAGATAGATCGACTGATCGATCGACAGACAGACAGATAAATAAGTAGACAGATAGATAGGCAGGTAGGCAGGTGGTGAGGAGTGGCCTGGGCTTAGCAGGAGGGCTAGGAGGAGCAGCCTCGCATGAAGCTGCACTATCGTCAGGGTGAAGATCCGTTGCCCTTGGATTGTGTTTTCCACCCAACAGACTCTCACGAACATGATGTATTTGGTCCCCATGGATCTTCATCTGCACCATCTAGGGCAAGAGGAGATGTGGTGGTGTCCTGGCCACAAGCGCAGGCAGGACCCAAGGCTCTGGCTGTGTCCGGGGCCTCAATTCTATGTGTCCTGGAGGAGGCAGGGGTTCAGGAGTCACTGTGTGTCTCACTTAGAAAATGCTTGTTGCAGATCCAAGATATCGTCCGGAGGCGGCAGCTGCTGACTGTCTTCCGGGAAGGCAAGGATGGTCAGCAGGACGTGGATGTTGCCATCTTGCAGGCCTTGCTGAAAGGTGAGGGTCAGGGAACATGGGGGCAATGGGGTGGAGGCCAGAACGTGAGCTCTGAGGACGCCAAGTTCTAGTCTTGAAGTGCCATGATTCTGGGAACCAGAATATTCCTCCTTGGTCAGAAACCCTGGCCAGAGGGCAGCTGGCGACGTGCAGGTGGGCGCCTGCCTGTCACCTGATGTTAGAGGTATGAGCTCCTTTATTTGTAACTGGAATCCGAGTGCAGCCTGTGTCATTTTTACCTTTGTAGTGGTCATAATTTCTCATAAAACTTCAGGGTGGAAAGAAAGAGTGCAGAAGTTGCCTCTCTCAACTTCCTGCTTGCTGGCTGCTTTAGCTCCTCTACCTCTGATGCAGGAAAGAGTGTAGAGGTAGAGCAGGGCCTCAGGAATGGTGCGATGGACATGAGCTGTAGTGGCTCTCTGTGTAACTTCTGTTGCTTAGCCTGGTCCATTCTCCAGGCCACAAACATCACTGTCCTCTTCTCATGCCACAGGAGAGAAGGCTTATGCCTCCTTGTCTTACCCAGCTGGCACCTGACACTGGGAAGCCTTGGTCTTATATGTGCTCCTCCCGCCCGATGCTGGGCTTCTCACCCTCCATGGTCAGCGGCCCCAGGCTGATTCTGAAGGGCTCAGCAGAGTGGGCCCAGGCTGGGATCAGCAGGGAACTTTTGTGATAAAGGCCAGACTTTCATCTTGTTTCTGTGTTGATTTGAGACTCCCCTTATCAAGGACTTGATGTTGTGCATAAAACCTCACACCAACAGCGAGATGATAGACTACATATTAGACCACAAATTAAACCTTAATTTATCTCTCAATAGATTTAAGATAGATATTATACAAATTATCTTCTCTGACAACAAGTTGAAGTTAGGAATTAATAATGGATGTAAAAGTGGAAAATTCACAAAGTTGTGGAAACTAAACAACACTACCTTACACAGCCAATGGATGAAAGAAGAAATCAAAAGGGAAATCAAGAAACCAATGAAAACAAAAGCACAATATATCAAAGCTTATGGGACATAGCAAAAACAATGCTAATGGAGAAATTTATAGCTATAAATGCTTACATTAAAAAATAAGATCTTAAACCAACAACCTAACTTTACAACTTAAGTAATTAGAAAAATAAGAACAAATGAAATCCAAAAGTAGCAGAATGAAGGAAATAGTACAGATCAAAGCAGAGATCAATGACATAAAGAATAGAAAATTGCAGAGAAAATCAATAAAGTGAAAAATTGGTTATTTGAAAAGATCAACAAAGTTGACACACATTTAGCTAACTGGACTAAGAAAAAAGAAAGAAGATTCATATTACTAAAATTAGAAATGAAAGTAGGGACATTACTCCTGACTCTACAGAAGTAAAAGGATTCTGTGAATAATTGTATGCCAACAAGTTGGATAACCTAGATGTGTTAGTCTGTTTTATGTGACTAAAACAGAATACCACAGACTAAGTACTTTATAAACTACCTAGTACTTTATAAATCAATCACTGACCATCCTTGCCTTCCCAGAGGATGGTCAGCATCTGGCAAAATTGAGGGGCCAGCATCTGGCAAGGGCCTGCCTCGTGTCATTCCAGAATGGCAGCACATACATGCCCTTCCACTGGAAGGCAGAAGGGTAAGGGAGCACACAGATGCATGAAAGAGAGTAAGAAAGCAAGAGGGAGCTAAACTTGCTTTTTATAACAAGCCCACTCTTGAAATAACTAACCCACTCCCAAAATAAGACATTAATCCATTCATGAAGGCTTTGCCCTGTAATGGATCACCTCTATTAGGCCCCACCTCCCAACATTATTATACTGGGGATTACATTTACAACACATGAACTTTGGGGAAAACATTCAAGCCATAGCACTAGATGAAATGAACACATTTCTAGAAGCACAAAACCTACCAAGACTAAATCATAAAAAAAATCAAAACTCTGAATAGACCTATAAGTAGTAAGGAGACTGAATCAGTAATAAAAAATCTCCCCACAAAAGTTTTAGGGCTGATAGCTTCACTGGTGAATTCTACCAAATGTTTAAAGAACTAACACCAATCCTTCTCAAACTTTCGCCAACAATTCAAGAAGGAAGACTTCCTAATTCATTCTGTGAGGCCAGCGTTATTCTGATACCAAAGACAGACACTACAAGAAAAGAAAACTACAGACCAATATCCATTATGAACATTGATACGAAATTCCTCAACAAAATATTAGCATACAAAATTCAGTAGCATTAACAGGATTATACACTATGACTACATGAGATTTATTCCTGGAATGCAAGGATGGTTCAACATATGAAAATTAATCAATACACCACATTAACAGAATGATGGGGAAAAAACCATAATTATCTCAACTGATACATTTGACAAAATTTGACACCCTTTCATGGTAAAAACATTCAACAAATTAGGAATAAAAGGAAACTACCTTGATGTAATAAAAGCCATATATGAAAAACTCCCAGCGAATATCATGTTCAATGGTGAAAGACTGGGACATAGCAAAAACAGTGCTAATGGAGAAATTTATAGCTATAAATGCTTACATTAAAAAATAAGATCTTAAACCAACAACCTAACTTTACAGCTTAAGTAATTAGAAAAATAAGAACAAATGAAATCTTTTCCTCCAAGATAGAAATAAGGGAAGGATGCATACTTTCACCACTTCTATTCAACATTGCATTGGAAGTTCAAGCCAGAGCAATTAGACAAGAAAAAGAAATAAAACTTATAAATTGGGAAGGAAGAAGTAGAATTATTTGTTCACAGATGATATGATTTTCGTATTTGTCCATTTTCACACTGCTATAAAGAAATGCCCAAGACTGGGTAATTTATAAAGGAAAGAAGTTAAATTGACTCACAGTTCAGCATGCCTTGGAAGGCCTCAGGAAACTTACAATCATGGTGGAAGATGAAGGGGAAGAAAGGCACTGTCTTCACAAGGTGACAGGAAGAAGAGGTGCCAAATGAAGAAGGAAGAGCCCCTTCTAAAACCATCAGATCTCATGAGAACTTACTACCATGAGAACAGCATAGGGGAAACTGTCCCCACAATCCAACTACCTCCACCTGGTCTCTCCCTTGACACATGGGGATCATAGGGATTATAATTCAAGATGAGATTTGGGTGGGGACACAAAGCCTAACCATATCAATTTTCTATGCAGAAAACTAAAGATTCTACAACATACCCCTGAACTAAGAAATGAATTCAGCAAAGTAGCAGGACACAAAATCAATACACAAAAATCTGCCACATTTGCCAGGTGTGATGGCTCATGCCTGTAATCTCAGCACTTTGGGAGGCGGAGGCGGGCGGATCACGAGGTCAGGAGATTGAGACCATCCTGGCTAACATGGTGAAACCCCGTCTCTACTAAAAATACAAAAAATTAGCTGGGCGTGGTGGCAAGCGCCTGTAGGGTGTGGTGGCGAGCGCCTGTAGTCCCAGCTACTTGGGAGGCTGAGGCAGGAGAATGGTGTGAACCCAGGAGGCAGAGCTTGCAGTGAGCTGAGATCATGCCACTGCACTCCAGCCTGGGTGACAGCAAGACTCCGTTCCCCCCCCACCAAAAAAAAATCTGCTGCATTTCTATACACTAAAAATGAATAATCAGAAAAGGAAATTGTGAAAACAATTCTATTTACAGTAGCATCAAAAAGAAAAAAATACTGAGGAATTAATTAAACCAAGGGGGTGAAAGACTTGTACAATGAAAACTGTAAAACATTGCTGAAAGAAATGAAAGAAGACATAAATAAATGGAAAGACATCCCATGTTCATGAATTGGAAGCCTTAATATTGTTAAGATGTCAGTACTACTCAAAGCAATCTACAGATCCAATGCAATTCCTATCAAAACTCCAGTGATTTTTTTTTTTTTTTTGCAGAAATAGAAAAGCCCATCCTAAAATTCCTGTGGAGTCTAAAGGGATCCCAAACAGCCAAAATAATTTTGAAAGGGAAGAACAAAGCTGGAAGACTCACACTTTCTGATTTCTAAACTCACTACAAAGCTATAGTAATCAAAACAGTGTGGTAATGGTGTAAAGAAAGACATAGAGGGCTGGGTGTGGTGGCTCATGCCTGTAATCCCAGCACTTTGGGAGGCCAAAGTGGGCTGATTGCTTGAGCTCAGGGGTTTGAGACCAGCCCAAGCAACATGGTGAAACCTTGTCTCTATAAAAAATATAAAAGCTGGGCAAGGTGGTTCATGCTTGTAGTCCCAGCTGTGTGGGAGGTTGAGGGGAGAGGATCACTTGAGCCCAGAAGGTTGGGGCTGCAGTGAGCTGTGATTGCACCACTGCACTCCAGCCTGGGCAACAGAGCAAGACCCTGTCTCAAAAAAATCCCAAAAAGATATGGAGACCAATGGAATAGAATAGTGAGCCCAAAAATAAACCCTCGCATATATGGTCAAATGATATTTGACAGGAATGCAAAAATCATTCAGTGAGGAGAGGGACAGTCTTTTCAACAAATGATGCTGGATAAACTGGATATCCACATGCCAAAGAATCAAGTTAGACCCTTACCTAACACCATATACAAAAACTAACTCAAAGTAGATCAAGGACTTCTGAATATAAGACCTAAACTCTTAGAAGAAAGCACAGGGCAAAAACTTCATGACAAAGGATTTGGCAGTGGTTTCTTGGCCATGACACCTAAGGCACAGGAAACAAAAGAAAAAATAGATAAATTGGACTTTATGAAAATTAAATAATTTTGTGCATCAAAAGATATTATCAACGGAGTAAAAAGGCAACCCATGGAATGGGAGAAAATATTTGCAAATCATACATATGGTAAGGGATTGGTATCCAGAATATATAGAGAACTCCTATAACTCAACAATAAAAAAAAAAACACAATTCAAAAATGGGCAAAGGACTTAAATAGACATTTCTTTAAAGAAGTCATACAAATGGCCAATAAGCACATGAAAAGATGCTCAGCATCACTAATCATTAGAGAAATGCAGATCAAAACTAAGAGATATCATTTCAAACACATTAGGATAGCTACTATAGAAAAGAACAGAAAATCACAAATGTTGGCCAGTGTGTGGAGAAACTGGAGCCCTTGTGCACTGCTGGTGGATATGTAACATGGTGCAGCTGCCGTGGAAAACAGGATGACAGTTCCTTAAATATTTAAAAATACAATTCCTATATGATCCAGCTATTCCACTCCTCAGATACATATGCCACTCCCCACCCCCAAATTTAAAGCAGGGTCTGGAAGAGATATTTGTATACTCATGTTCATAGCTGCATTACCCACAATAGCTAAAAAGTGGAAGCAGCCCAAGTGTCCATTGACCGAAGAATAGATAAGCAAAATGTGGTCTATACCTACAATGGAATATTACTGAGCTTTAAAAAGGAAGGAAATTCTGACACATGCTGCAACATGGATGAACCCTGAAGACATTATGTTAAGTGAAATAAGCCAGTCACAAAAGGACAAATACTATATGATTCCACTTACATGAGGTCCCTGGAGTAGTCAAATTCATGGAGACAGAAAGTAGAATGGTGGGTGCCAGGATCTGGGGGAGAGGTGAATGAGGAGTTAATGTTTAATGGGGATAGAGTTTCAGTTTCCAAGATAAAAAGATATATGGAGAAGGACAGTGATGATGGCTGCACAACATTATGAATGTACTTAAGACCAGTGAACTGTACGCTTAAAAATATTTGGCTGGGTGAGCTGGCTCATGCCTATAATCGCAGCACTTTGGGAGGCTAAGGTGGGAGGATCACTTGAGCCCAGCCTAGGCAACATGGAGAACCCTGTCACTACAAAAAAAAAACAAAAAACAAAAAACTAGCCAGGCATGGTAGCACACACCTGTACTCTTAGTTACTCAAGAGGCTGAGGTGGGAGGATTGCTTGAGCCCAGGACGTTGAGGCTGCAATAAGCCTTATGATTATAAATATGATCACAGCACTGTGCTCCAGTCTGGGTGACAGAGGAAGACCCTGTCTCAAAAACAAAAACAAAAACAACCCAAAAAGTTAAGATGGTAAATTTTATGCTACATGTATTTTACCACAGTTTAAAAACATAATGAATTTTAAAATATCAATTTTATGAAGGTTCAGCTTAGAGACAATAAGCTCCCTCAATTCTAAATGTACTGTGTAACAAGCACAGACACGATGACCCACCACAGTCTCCATACAGGACATCTCCCCTATCCTGAATATTCCCTCATGGCCCTTTGTAGTTAAGCCTCCCTCCAGACTGGCTCTGGAAATCATCTGTCTGCTTTCTGTCACTCTAGATTAGTTTTGCCCATTTTAGAACTTCACGTGAATGAAATCATACATGATGCATTCTTTCATGTCTTGTTTCTTTTGCTCAGTGCATTGTTTTTGAGATTCATCCATGTTGTTGCATGTGTCAGAACTTTGTTCTTTTTTGTCTGTGAAGGAGTGTCCTGTTGTGTGAATACACCACAGGTTGTTTTTCCATTCATCTGTTGGTGTGCATTTAGGTTGTTTCCAGTTTGGGGCTATTATGAATAAAGCTGCTATTTGTCTTCATTTCTCCTGGGTCAATATCTAGGAGTGGAATTACTGGCCTTTATGGTAAGTGTATGTTTTACTTCGTAAAAAACTGACAAACTTTTCTGAAAATATTGCATTCTTTTTCCTGTGTGCTGGCAATGGATGAGCGTTACCCTACATCCTTGCCCACACTTGGTGTTGTCAGTCTTTTAAACTGTAGCCATCCTAGTGGATGTGAAGTGACATCTCATTGTGGTTTGAATTTACATTTCCCTGAGGACTACTGATGTGGAGCATCATTTTAAGGACTTTTTGGCCATTTGCCTGTCTTCCTTCTGAAATGTCTTTCAGATCTCTTGTCCATTTTTATTTGATTGTTTGTCTTCCAGTTTTCGATTTGTAAGAGTTATTTATATATTCGGATACAAATCGTTCATCAGATATTATTTTCTCATGGTGTGTAGTTTCTTTTCATATTTTCTTCAAGATGTCTTTGAAGAGCAGGAGGCTTAAAATTTTTTTTTTTTTTTTTTTGAGATGGAGTCTCGCTCTGTTGCCCAGGCTGGAGTGCAGTGGCGCGATCTCGGATCATTGCAAGTTCCGCCTCCTGGGTTCACACCATTCTCCAGCTTCAGCCTCCCAAGTAGCTGGGACTACAGGTGTCCACCACCACACCCGGCTAATTTTTTGTATTTTTAGTAAAGACAGGGTTTCGCCGTGTTAGCCAGGATGATCTCGATCTCCTGACCTCATGATCCACCCGCCTTGGCCTCCCAAAATGTGGGATTACAGGTGTGAGCCACCTCGCCCAACCAATTTAATCAATTTTTCTTTATAGTTCATGTTCTTTGTGTCATAGCTAAGAGATCTCTGCCCATCCCAAGGTTGCAGATATTTTCTTCTGTTTTCTGATGGCAGTTTTGTAGACATAGCCTTTATGTTTGGGCCTAAGAACCGCTCCATGTTGATTCTTGTGTATGGTGTGAGGTAAGGGTCAAAGTTCTTTTTTCTTTTTCCCCAAATAACAACCCATGTTTTAAAAAGTTAAACCAGAAAGGGAACACAGAAACTACTTGAGCAAAATAACTTGTCCTGAGAACCAGTGAGGTGGTTGTTACTGTTGAACATTTACAGGCAGTTGAGGCAGGAAAGGAAATGTGATGGCTTCTGAGTCCTGAGTTTTGGATGTTAGTGTAAGATGCCTGCCCTCCAGAGACCTATGTCTTCTTAAAACAGTGAGGCCCTTTTCTTGCTTACTGCCCACCTGTCGCTTAGGGGCCAGGGCATGGCCAGGAGGAGGGCAGGGGAAACAGGAGTGAGTGGACGTGATGACCAAAGCCCCAAGATTCACTGATTCTGACTCCGAAATGGAACATGCTTTTGCAAGGCTGTGTGTATGGGAGGAGGTCACTGGGTGCTGCGCCTGTCACTTTGAATTGTTGAGAGGCAAGGGCTCATGACACATCCCTGACTCTGACGTCATTTCCTTGGAGGGAAATGGCTTTGAGCCCCAGATCGAGGCCCAATATGCACCCGTTCATCTGCAGCCTCACGGAGCCAAGACCACTTTGGCCACGAGAACTGGGACCACCAGCTGAAACTGGCAGTGGCATGGAATCGCGTGGACATTGCCCGCAGTGAGATCTTCACGGATGAGTGGCAGTGGAAGGTAAGTCTTCCAGAGCACCCCGTGGAGGGGCCTACTGGGCCCACATGCATTGCACCACTGAAGCAAGGGCAGGCAAAGTTCGCATTGTCTGGATCCCAGCCCTTCCCTTGAGGGTGGGTGACCTGGGCAGCTTTCATCCTCCCCAGGTTGGGGACAACAGCAGCCCCCATCTCCAGGGTCTTTGAGATCAGGATGACATGGGGTGATGACCAAATGCAACCGTCACTGCACAATGCTTGCTCTCAGCCTTCAGATCTGCACCCCACGATGACAGCTGCACTCATCTCCAACAAGCCTGAGTTTGTGAAGCTCTTCCTGGAGAACGGGGTGCAGCTGAAGGAGTTCGTCACCTGGGACACCTTGCTCTACCTGTACGAGAACCTGGACCCCTCCTGCCTGTTCCACAGCAAGCTGCAGAAGGTGCTGGCGGAGGAGCCCGAGTGCCCGGCTTGCGCGCCCGCGGCGCCCCGCCTGCAGATGCACCACGTGGCCCAGGTGCTGCGGGAGCTGCTGGGGGACTTCACACAGCCGCTTTATCCCCGGCCCCCGCACAACGGCCGGCCGCGGCTCCTGCTGCCCGTTCCCCACGTCAAGCTCAACGTGCGTGCTGGTAACGGGGCCCATCCTGGACTCGTCTTCGCGGGCTACTGCTATGTTCTAAGAGCTCTCTGTTTTTAAAATTAGCTTTTATTTTTATTAGAAAAGACACATGCTCTATCTTAGGCTGCGTGGGCTGCTGTAACAAAATTCCACAGATGGGGCAGAAACTACCAGTTTATTTTCTCGAAGTTCTGGAAGCCCGAAGTCCCAGATTAAGGCACCAGCAGGGTTGGCTTCTGGCCAGGGCCTCTTCCTGCTTGCACGTGGCTGCCCTCTTGCTGTGTCTTCACGTGACAGAGAGAGAAGTCTCTGGTGCCACTTCCTCTTCTTTTTCTTTTATTTATTTTTTATTTTTTTGAGACAGGGTCTCACTCTGTCGTCCAGGCTGGAGTGCAGTGGTGCGATCTTAGCTCACTGCAGCCTCAACCTTCCAGGCTCAAGCAATCCTCCCACCTCAGCCTCCCAAGTAGCTGGGACTACAGGTATGCGCCACCACACCTGGCTAATTTTTTATTTTTTTGTAGAGATGGTTTTGCTATTTTGGACAGGTTGGTCTCAACCTCCTGGCCTCAAGTGATCCGCTCTCCTCACCCTCCAAAAGGCTGGAATTTACACCCTCCAGCCACCGTGCCTTGTCTATTTTTATGTTTGAGACAGGGTCAGGCTCTGTGACCCAGGCTGGAGTGCAGTGGTGCAATCATGACTCACTGTACCTTCCACCTCCCAGGCTCAAGCAATCCTCCTGCCTCAGTCTCTCGAGTAGCTGGGACTATAGGCATGTGCCACCACACCCAGCTTTTTTTTTTTTTTTTATAATATTTTGTTGAGATGGGGTCTCATTATATGGCCCAGGCTGGTCTCAAACTCCGGGGCTCAAGTGATCCTCCTGTCTTGGCCTCCCAAATTGCTGGGATTGCAAATGTGAGCCTCTGCACCTGGCCTCACCCCTCTTTTTATAAAGAGAACACACCTATCCACTTAGGAACCCACAATGTGGCCTCATTTAACCTTAATTACCTTCTTAAAGGCCCTATCTCCAAATGCTATAGTCACACTGGGGGTTAGGGCTTCAACATATGAATTTTAGGGGGGACAGAGTTGCGTCCATAACATACCCTTTCTAAAAGTTCCAAACAGTACAAAAGGTTCTGCAGGGAGCGTGATCCCCCTGCCCTGAGCCCCACTGCTGCCCACTATATATGCTGGTTTTTTCCGACAGTCAGGTCAGTAACATTCCACCGTATTTTTGTGAGATGCCCAGCGTGCACTGCAGCTGTGGGAGAGTGGATGCTGTAGTCTGCACCCTGTGATTCAATGGGAGCCCTGCTCCAGTCTCACCTTTATTTAATGGTGAGACTGCCCCAGTCTCCAACCTTATTCAAGGGAACCCTGCTCTAATCTCCACCCTTATTCAATGGGAACCCTGCCCTAATCTCCACCCTGATTCAATGGGAACCCTGCTCTAATATCCACCCTTATTCAATAGGAACCCTGCCCTAGTCTCCACCCTGATTCAGTGGGAATCCTGCCGTAATCTCCACCCTGATTCAATGAGAATCCTGCCCTAGTCTGTGTACCCTTTTTCAGTGGGAACCTTGCAGTGACTCAATGTCAGGAATGATGCTGGATTTTGTATTTGTATTTCCTCTTGGGAGTATTTATCTCTGATTCATTAAGGTTTTACAAAGCAAAGCATCAGATGCCTTTGAGAAGATTGAGCTCCTTTTCTTCTTTGACCTATGAATTTGGTGAATTATTTTAATAGATTTTCTGATAGTGAAACATGTTTTTATCCCTGTTTTGAATTTCAGCTTGGCCTCAGTGCAAGTTTAATATACTGGATTCTCTTGGCAACATTTTCAGGATGTTTGCATCAGAATGCTTAAGGCTTTGATTGCAGTTTTATTTGGGGGGCTATATTTGTCAGGCTCTGATATCAATTTTATGTTAGTTTTGTAAAAACCATTTGGGAAGCTTTCTTTCCTTCTCCACTCCAGGACAGTTTATGTAGCTGGAGTTAACTACTTCTTATAAGCTTGGTCGACTCCCCTGTGAGTCCATCTGGACCCAGTGCCTTTTTTTTTTAATTGGTAATAGTTCTAGTAACTTTCTCAGTTTCTTTTCTGATTATTTTTCTGTTTAGGTTCTCTATCTCTTCTAAGATCACATTTTTTTTTTTCCTGCTAGAAAATTGTCTGTTTCCTCCAGGTTTTCCAATCGATCCATTGTTCCAGGTGAGCTCTGTCTGACTCTTGAGAAAGACATGGTTATGACTTGGTTTCTTTGTTTTTTGTTTTTGAGACAAAGTTTCGCTCTTGTTGCCCAGGCTGGAGTGCAATGGTATAATCTCTGCTTACTGCAACCTCTGCCTCCTAGGTTTAATTGAGTCTCTTGCCTAAGCCTCCCAAGTAGCTGGGATTACAGGCGCCCACCACCATGCCCAGCTAATTTTTTGTATTAGTAGAGATGGAGTTTCACCATGTTGGCCAGGCTGATCTGGATCTCCTGACCTTAGGATCCACCCATCTTGGCCTCCCAAAGTGCTGGGATTACAGGCGTGAGCCACCGTGCCAGGCCGGGTATGGCTTGGTTTTATACATTCACAATCTGCGCTTCTTAAGTCCAGTGCGTTTATTTAAGATGCTCAGTTGGAATATGCTTAGGAAGGTCCAAAGCAGAATCTCAAGCTTATCTGTACCTGTGGTTTAGGAAGAAAAACACATTTCTTTTTTTTTTTTTTTTTTTGAGATGGAGTCTTGCTCTGCTGCCCAGGCTGGAGTGCAGTGGCGCAATCTTGGCTCACTGCAACCTCCACCTCCTGGGTTCAGGCCATTGTCCTGCCTCAGCCTTCCGAGTAGCTGGGACTACAGGTGTCCGCCACCACGCCTGGCTAATTTTTTGTATTTTTAGTAGAGATGGGGTTTCACTGCGTTAGCCAGGATGGTCTCGATCTCCTGACCTCGTGATCCGCCCGCCTCGGCCTCCCAAATTGCTGGGATTACAGGCGTGAGCCACCGTGCCAGGCCGGGTATGGCTTGGTTTTATACATTCACAATCTGCGCTTCTTAAGTCCAGTGCGTTTATTTAAGACACTCAGTTGGAATATGCTTAGGAAGGTCCAAAGCAGAAGCTCAGGCTTATCTGTACCTGTGGTTTAGGAAGAAAAACACATTTCTTTATAATGAAAAACCTTCAGGAAATTTCCAGGATCACTTGAGGTGTGTTTTGTACAGTATGTGATGTGGGAGATGGTTTTTTTTCTACTTCTGGGGAGCGTTTCCCAGCTACCTGAGTACGCGTTTCCTGGTCCGGGGAAAAGCCTAGCCATGCAGGGAGGTGGGTCTGGGCGAGGTGCCCTGTGCTTGCTCATGAGTGAGCCTTATTGCCCACCTGACAGATCTTTCCTAGTGGCCTCTCTGCCAGAGACACTGCAGGAGAGTCCCTCAGGGAGAAGACAGTCAATGACCTATTAACATACTCCACTGTGCCAGAATTTTGCTTTGTTGAAAGCAGCTTTGATGCCATCAGATAAGACTGGGGAACCTTGAAGTGCCTGGCATGAAACAAGAGTCTACACATGTTGGTAAAGGAGTTAGACGGGCGTTTCACTTTCTAGATGTCTCCAGAACAGTGTTTTAAAAAACTTCAGTGTGCATAAGAATGATCTAGGGTGTTGCTGAAAGTGCAGGTTGTAGTTCTCCAGGGACAGTGAGATCCTGAGAAGGTTGGGGCTGGGGTCAGGGCCTGCACCTCTGACAGGTTCCGCCAGTGACTCTGAGCCAGGCGGCCCGGCTGGGGCTCTGACAGTTCACTGCTCACCAGGTGCAGGGAGTGAGCCTCTGGTCCCTCTACAAGCGTTCCTCAGGCCATGTGACCTTCACCATGGACCCCATCCGTGACCTTCTCATTTGGGCCATTGTCCAGAACCGTCGGGAGCTGGCAGGAATCATCTGGGCACAGGTAATAAGACTGGCTTCTCAGTCTCAGCAGACACAGCTATAGGCCAGCGGCCAGCTGGGGAGTGTGGCTGGAGAGCGTGGCTGGAGAGCCTGAGGCCAAGTGCACGTGGAGGCTGTGGAGGGGTGTGGAGGGGTGTGGAAGCTGTGGAGGGGTGTGGAGGGCTGTGGAGGGCTGTGGAGGATGTGGAGGGGTGTGGAGTGCTGTGGAGGGATGTGGAGGCTGTGGAGGGGTGTGGAGGGCTGTGGAGGGATGTGGAGGCTGTGGAGGGTTGTGGAGGGCTGTGGAGGGGTGTGGAGACTGTGGAGGGGTGTGGAGGCTGTGGAGGGGTGTGGAGGCTGTGGAGGGGTGTGGAGGGATGTGGAGGGATGTGGAGGCTGTGGAGGGGTGTGGAGGGCTGTGGAGGGGTGTGGAGACTGTGGAGGGGTGTGGAGACTGTGGAGGGGTGTGGAGGGCTGTGGAGGGGTGTGGAGGCTGTGGAGGGGTGTGGAGGGGTGTGGAGGCTGTGGAGGGGTGTGGAGGGATGTGGAGGGGTGTGGAGGCTGTGGAGGGCTGTGGAGGGGTGTGGAGGGCTGTGGAGGGGTGTGGAGGCTGTGGAGGGGTGTGGAGGGATGTGGAGGGGTGTGGAGGCTGTGGAGGGCTGTGGAGGGGTGTGGAGGGGTGTGGAGGCTGTGGAGGGGTGTGGAGGCTGTGGAGGGGTGTGGAGGGGTGTGGAGGCTGTGGAGGGCTGTGGAGGGGTGTGGAGGCTGTGGAGGGGTGTGGAGGCTGTGGAGGGGTGTGGAGGCTGTGGAGGGCTGTGGAGGGGTGTGGAGGGCTGTGGAGGGGTGTGGAGGCGTGTGGAGGGGTGTGGAGGGATGTGGAGGGGTGTGGAGGCTGTGGAGGGCTGTGGAGGGGTGTGGAGGGGTGTGGAGGGCTGTGGAGGGGTGTGGAGGCGTGTGGAGGCTGTGGAGGGGTGTGGAGGGCTGTGGAGGCTGTGGAGGGGTGTGGAGGGCTGTGGAAGCTGTGGAGGGGTGTGGAGGGCTGTGGAGGGGTGTGGAGGCTGTGGAGGGGTGTGGAGGGCTGTGGAGGGGTGTGGAGGGGTGTGGAGGGATGTGGAGGGGTGTGGAGGCTGTGGAGGGGTGTGGAGGGATGTGGAGGGGTGTGGAGGGGTGTGGAGGCTGTGGAGGGGTGTGGAGGGATGTGGAGGCTGTGGAGTGGTGTGGAGGGGTGTGGAGGGGTGTGGAGGGATGTGGAGGCTGTGGAGTGGTGTGGAGGGCTGTGGAGGGGTGTGGAGGGGTGTGGAGGGATGTGGAGGAGTGTGGAGGGGTGTGGAGGCTGTGGAGGGGTGTGGAGGGATGTGGAGGGGTGTGGAGGGCTGTGGAGGGGTGTGGAGGGGTGTGGAGGGTGTGGAGGGGTGTGGAGGCTGTGGAGGGGCGTGGAGGGGCGTGGAGGCTGTGGAGGGGTGTGGAGGGATGTGGAGGGATGTGGAGGCGTGTGTAGGGTTGTGGAGGGGTGTGGAGGGGTGTGGAGGGGTGTGGAAGGCTGTGGAGGGGTGTGGAGGGCTGTGGAGGGCTGTGGAGGGGTGTGGAGGGCTGTGGAGGGGTGTGGAGGGCTGTGGAGGGCTGTGGAGGGGTGTGGAGGGCTGTGGAGGGCTGTGGAGGGGTGTGGAGGGGTGTGGAGGGCTGTGGAGGCTGTGGAGGCGTGTGGAGGGGTGTGGAGGGGTGTGGGGGGTTGTGGAGGGGTGTGGGGGGTTGTGGAGGGCTGTGGAGGCTGTGGAGGGGTGTGGAGGGGTGTGGAGGGATGTGGAGGGGTGTGGAGGGCTGTGGAGGGGTGTGGAGGGCTGTGGAGGGCTGTGGAGGGGTGTGGAGGGGTGTGTAGGGCTGTGGAGGCTGTGGAGGGGTGTGGAGGGGTGTGGAGGCTGTGAAGGGCTGTGGAGGGGTGTGGAGGGATGTGGAGGGGTGTGGAGGCTGTGGAGGGCTGTGGAGGGGTGTGGAGGGGTGTGGAGGGGTGTGGAGGGGTGTGGAGGGGTGTGGAGGGGTGTGGAGGGGTGTGGAGGGTGTGGAGGGGTGTGGAGGCTGTGGAGGGGTGTGGAGGGATGTGGAGGGGTGTGGAGGGGTGTGGAGGGGTGTGGAGGGGTGTGGAAGGCTGTGGAGGGGTGTGGAGGGGTGTGGAGGGCTGTGGAGGGGTGTGGAGGGCTGTGGAGGGGTGTGGAGGGGTGTGGAGGGCTGTGGAGGGCTGTGGAGGGGTATGGAGGGGTGTGGGGGGTTGTGGAGGGCTGTGGAGGCTGTGGAGGGGTGTGGAGGGGTGTGGAGGGCTGTGGAGGGGTGTGGAGGGATGTGGAGGGGTGTGGAGGGCTGTGGAGGCTGTGGAGGGGTGTGGAGGGGTGTGGAAGGCTGTGGAGGGGTGTGGAGGCTGTGGAGGGGTGTGGAGGGATGTGGAGGTGTGTGGAGGCTGTGGAGGCTGTGGAGGGGTGTGGAGGCTGTGGAGGGGTGTGGAGGGGTGTGGAGGGATGTGGAGGGGTGTGGAGGGCTGTGGAGGGGTGTGGAGGGGTGTGGAGGGCTGTGGAGGGCTGTGGAGGGGTGTGGAGGGGTGTGTAGGGCTGTGGAGGCTGTAGAGGGCTGTGGAGGGGTGTGGAGGGGTGTGGAGGGCTGTGGAGGCTGTGAAGGGCTGTGGAGGCGTGTGGAGGGGTGTGGAGGCTGTGGAGGGTTGTGTAGTGGTGTGGAGGGGTGTGGAGGCTGTGAAGGGCTGTGGAGGGGTCTGGAGGGCTGTGGAGGGGTGTGGAGGGCTGTGGAGGCTGTGGAGGGGTGTGGAGCGGTGTGGAGGGCTGTGGAGGGGTGTGGAGGGGTGTGGAGGGGTGTGGAGGGGTGTGGAGGGCTGTGGAGGCTGTTGAGGGGTTGTGGGCATCTCCAACACTGGGAAGGACTTGGGGCACCTGGAGTTGGAGAACAAAGAACTTAGTTCTATGCAGGAAAGGAATTTTTTTTTTTTTGAGACCGAGTCTTGTTCTGTTGCCCAGGCTGGAGTGCAGTGGCACAATCTCGGCTCACTGCAACCTCTGCCTACCGCGTTCAAGCGATTCTCCTGCCTCAGCCTCCTGAGTAACTAGAACAACAGGCATGTGCCACCACGCCTGGCTAATTTTTTATAATTTAGTAGAGATGGGTTTTCACCATATTGGCCAGGCTGGTCTCGAACTCCTGACCTCTGATCCGCCTGCCTCGGCCTTCCAAAGTGCTGGGATTACAGGCGTGAGCCACTGCGTCTGGCCCAGGAAAGGAATTTTTAAATTAAAAGTTCTGCTAAAAAAACTGGTTCTGTGGTTATGTCCAGGGCCAAGTCTCACTGGGCACGCATAGGCCGGGTGGTGCCCCCCTCTGCAGCTCACATGGGTTCCGATGGGGGCTGGTGCATGTGCTGGGCCCGTGCTGTCCGTCAGGCTTTGCAGGGCAAGCAGACCCCTCCCACAGGCCACGCAGGAGCCTGGGCCGTCATCAGAGGTTGTGTATTGACTGGGGTGGGGCTTAAGTTGTCTGTATAGATGTGGTCACACACAGTGATTGCCCAGTGGCCCACACTGTCCCCGGGCCTCGTTTTCATCACCTGGGGCAGTGTGTTGGGTTCCTCAGGCTGGGTTGAGCCTGGCTCTTTAGTCTCACGGTGGCTCCTCTGGTCCCCAGAGCCAGGACTGCATCGCAGCGGCCTTGGCCTGCAGCAAGATCCTGAAGGAACTGTCCAAGGAGGAGGAGGACACGGACAGCTCGGAGGAGATGCTGGCGCTGGCGGAGGAGTATGAGCACAGAGCCATCGGTGAGCTCTGCCGGGCACGGGCTGCAGGCGATGGCTCAGCCGTGCATGCCCTCTCTGGGGTCCCTGTCCCTGGGTCTCAGCCATGCACACCCTCACCTGGAGTTCCCATCCCTGGGTCTCAGCCCCATGTGCCCTCACCCTGGGGTCCTCGTCCCTGGGCCTCAGCCCTGCACGCTCACCCTGGGGTCCTCATCCCGGAGTCTCGGCCCTGTAACCACCCAGTGGGTTTGTCTTGCCTGCTGCTCAGATAGAGCCCATTTGTTAAGACAGCGAGATTGCAATAGAGAGTTTAATTCACACAGAGCTGGCTGAATGGGAAGCTGGAGTTTCATCACCCAAATCAGTCTCCCTGAAAATTTGGAGACTTTTTTTTTTTTTTTTTTTTTTTAAGATGGAGTGTCACTGTGTCGCCCAGGCTGGAGTGCAATGGCACAATCTCGGCTCACTACACCCTCTGCCCTCTGGATTCAAGCAATTCTCCTGTCTCAGCCTCCCAAGTAGCTGGGATTACAGCTGCATGCCACCACACCTGGCTAATTTTTGTATTTTTAATAGAGATGGGGTTTCATCATATTGGTCAGGCTGGTCTTGAACTCCTAACCTCAGATGATCCGCCCACCTCGGCCTCCCAAAGTGCTGGGATTACAGGCGTGAGGCACCACGCCTGGCGAGACTGGGGTTTTTAAAGGATAATTTGGTGGGTAGGGGGCCAGGCAGTGGGGAGTGCTGATTGGTTGGGCCAGAGATGAAATCACAGCGGGTCAAAGTGGGTTCTTCTCACTGTCTACTATTCATGATCACAGCGGGTTGAAGTGGGTTCTTCTTGCTGTCTGCTGTTCCTGATCACAGGGGTCGAAGTGGGTTCTTCTCGCTGTCTGCTGTTTCTGCGTGTGGTCACAGAACTGGTTGCACCAGATCTCCAGTCGGGGTGCCGTCAGTGATGCATCAGAACGCAGGCTTTCAAAATATCCTGGGTTTTCCAAAAGTGATGATATTCCTAGGAAGAGTTGGGGAGGTTTGGAATCTTGTGGCCTCTGGCTGCGTGACTCCTAAACCGTAATTTCTAATTTGTGGCTACTTTGTTAGTCTTACAAACGCAGACTGCTCCCAGGCAAGAAGGGGGTTCGTTTCGGGAAAGGGCTGCTATCATCTCTGTTTGGAAGTTAAACTATAAACGAAGTTCCTCTCAAAGTTAGTGTGGCCTATGCCCAGGAATGGACAAGGGCAGCTTGGAGGTTAGAAGCAAGATGGAGTCCATTAGGTCAGTTCTCGGTCCCCGTCTGAGTTTTCTCCCTGTTGTCATTTTTGTAGAGGCAGTTCCAGCCCTACATGCCCTCTCCCTGGGGTCCTCTTCCCCGGGCCTGGGTGTTTTGAGACATCAGCCCCACATTTGCCCTGTTTCCTTCCCTGTGTCCTGGTGGTGCTGTCCTGAGTGGTTGCCCTCTGATCCGTCCCCAGGGCTCAGTGATTGTGACCTGCTGCTCTGACGGGGCTCTGATGTCTCCGCCCAGGGGTCTTCACTGTCCAGAGTGGTCGCCCTCTGACCCATCCCCAGGGCTCAGTGATTGTGACCTGCTGCTCTGACGGGGCTCTCATGTCTCCGCCCAGGGGTCTTCACCGAGTGCTACCGGAAGGACGAAGAGAGAGCCCAGAAACTGCTCACCCGCGTGTCCGAGGCCTGGGGGAAGACCACCTGCCTGCAGCTCGCCCTGGAGGCCAAGGACATGAAGTTTGTGTCTCACGGGGGCATCCAGGTGACCTCCCAAGGACCCCTTCCAGAAACAGATGCCTGTGGTGCCTGCAGGGCGGACACAGCCTCCTGTTGGTGCAGTTGGCACGCACACTCACACAGGCTTCAGGGCCCTCAGCAGCTCGGGGACAGCGCCTGACCCCTCGGCCACCTGCTCCAGGCTCTGGCCTCCCATTTTGCAGATGGGGGGAAGCTAACATGAAGCAGAAGCAGGAGCTGGTGGCCATGGAGATCGCAATTCACCTCCCCATGGATGTTCCTACCTGGGAGCGGCAGGCAGAAGCCCAGGTGGCTCTGGGAACGGCGTCCGCCCTCTCTCCCTGGAGGGATAAGCGGGACACGGCGTGTCCTCCCTGGAGCAGCAGGGGCTCCCAGGCATGGCTGCCCTCAGCATCACCCTGGAACCCCCGGCAGGGCCTGGCTCGCAGCGAGTGCCCCTTGCACGCTGGGCTTCCTTGGAGCGCCGAGCTATTGCCAAGTCCATGAGCTCCCATCATGTCCTGGGCTGTGCCAGGCCTAGGGAGGCCTGGGGAGGGGTCCTGTCCCCCACTGCAGAGCTCAGAGGGGCCAGTGCTCTACAGCCTGCAACTGCGGGGCCTTCGAAGCCAGCAGAGATGGGGTCCCCTAGCTTGAGGTCAGGTGAAAAGCGGGATTTGGCACCCAAAGCCCCAGGGCAAGCTCTGTGTCTTCACCACTTTCTGCTGTGAGACTGCAGGCTAGCTCTGTCCACTAGGCACCCCGAGTCCTCAGCAGACAGCTGACGGGCACCATCTGGGGCACAGGGCTGGGCACTGCCATCCTGAGACTGCCCCCATCCGCAGGCCTTCCTGACCAAGGTGTGGTGGGGCCAGCTCTCCGTGGACAATGGGCTGTGGCGTGTGACCCTGTGCATGCTGGCCTTCCCGCTGCTCCTCACCGGCCTCATCTCCTTCAGGTGCTGCAGGGCTGCGGGGCTGCGGGACTGTGGGGCTGCGGGAGAGGCTCCTGGGGGCTCAGGATCTTCCCTAGATCCCCTCGCTGGGAGCAAGTCATGTGTCCTCAGAATTGTCCCTGGATCCTGGGGCTGTAGAGATGGGGGTGGGAAGCAGAGCAGGGCCCCACGTGCTGGAAGCACCTGCCTTGCCCCAGCCCCAGCACTGATCTCATGATGCTGATGAGCCCGTCCCTCAGCCACATCAGCCTGGGGTTGGGGAGGCCAGGAAAGATGGTCTCCTGCTCCTGCCGGCACTGTAGACCTGAGCCAGTCTGCGGCGTGGGCAGTTAGTGCAGGTCTGGGATGCGAGCAGCGAGCTGCGGCTGAGTGCCTCCCTGTCCTCGCAGCCGCAGAGCCTGTATTGATGGAATCGCTTTCCCTTATGAAGGAGGAGGACACGGCTGGCCATGGTTGAAGACCTGGCCTGGACTGGTGTCCCCACCTGCACCTCCTCAGAGGCTTGCTGGGGCGTTGTGGGATCTGCTGTGTTTTACTGAGGGCTGGATGGAGGCTCAGGGTCTCCTGGGGGTCAGGGCAGATTCAAGACCCCAGCGAGGTGGCTGAGCCCCTTCTGCAACCCGCAGGCCACACTGCCTGCCTCCTTCCCTTTCTCCTCACGGCCAGGATGGGTACTTGAGTGTTCAGGAATCCTGGTGGGAAACTGAGGCAGGGAGGAGCGGCTCAGGTGTCCTAAAGCAGTGCTGGCTTCTCTCCTGCTCTCCCAAGGATGGCAGAGCCGTGTCACTGATGGCCGCCTCTGCTCCCGTTCCAGCGGCCCTGGGATAGGGACCTGGGATCAGGGCATACCACAGGGGGAGTGTGGTCAGCCCCACCCCCATTGAGGACGGCAAGGAAAGCCTGTCCCCATTTACAGGAGGGTGACTAAGGCCTGAGCGTCCACTGAGCACTGGGAGCTCTGAAGCTGGGGCCCACCCAAGGCTGGGCTTGGGGCAGGCTGGGCCTCCCTGTTTGCAGCCATTAAGGTCATGGCCATGGGCAGGGCGTCAGCGGGCATCCCTGTGTCCTCACTTTGCTGGGCTGTGGGGTCCAGCCCCACCCCGGTGGCTGTGTGTGAGGCTCCCAGGCTGTGCTGTGCCGGCTCCGCCTGTAGCTGCCATTATGGCCCCGGATCCCTGAGTGCTTTTGCCTCTAAAAGCACATCTCTCTGAGGGGCACGGGGGATCACGGGGTGGCCAAAGCCTGTGGAGGTCAGGACCCTGGCCCTGGCGGTCACTGTCTCCTCTCCGCCGCGACGGCCGCAGGGAGAAGAGGCTGCAGGAGGTGGGCACCCCCGCGGCCCGTGCCCGTGCCTTCTTCACCGCACCCGTGGTGGTCTTCCACCTGAACATCCTCTCCTACTTCGCCTTCCTCTGCCTGTTCGCCTACGTGCTCATGGTGGACTTCCAGCCTGTGCCCTCCTGGTGCGAGTGTGCCATCTACCTCTGGCTCTTCTCCTTGGTGTGCGAGGAGATGCGGCAGGTACAGCCCCACCCGCTTTTCCACGCCCCAGCCCGGGGCCACCCACTTGGCTGCATTCTCATAGGGGACCCAGGGCTTAGAGCCCACCCCATCTAGCCTGCCCAGCTCCCTGCAAGCTGAGCAGAGCCGGTGTTTCCTCCCCAAAATGGGTGGCTGGGGCACTGCCCTCCAAGCCCCTCCCTCCTCATGCCCCCTGCGCCTGCTTCCCTGCTTTCCCTCAGCCCAGACATCCTTCCCTCCTGGAGACCGGCTGATCAGCTCAAGGTGGATGCCCTGACCTTGTGGACTATGAGTATGTCCCTTCCCCCAGGAAGAGCAGTGCAAGGTGTGGGATCCCTAAGACCCCTCTCACGTTCAATAACGAGCCAGAAGGACCCACAGACGCTGGGGAGTGGCAATGCTCACTTATGGTTTATTAAGCAACAGTCTACAGACTAAACCAGCCAGGGGGAGGGACGCAGCTGCATCCAGGACAGCTCTGAGCCCAGGGCATCCGGCCAGTCCCTCCCTGTGGAGGTGTGGGTGGCACTCCATCCTCCCAGTGATGATGTGTGGCCTCATGCATGGAGGCACGGTCCCCAGAGAGGCTCGCGGGCCTTGGTGTCTACTGGAGGTCAGTCACAGAGGCGAGGCTGACACCACATGGTTGACCTCAGTCTCCAGCCCTCCAAAGGTCAAACTGAAAACTGCCCGGGGCCCCACCCCAAATCACACCGTGGGACCACCTGGCATGGCCCAGGCCCCAGGAACAAAGACACCGTCATCAGGCGGACATTCCAAGGGCTCAGAGGCTACCTCCCTGGAGCTGGGCGAGGCCAAGCTGCCCTCCAGGTGGGGCGAATCCCTCACTGTGTGGGGTCTCCACTGTGCCCCCACGGTGCCTGCACCTGCTGGCAGCCGGTGAATGGGAACTAGGTCCTTGGGACCCTCAGGGCAGTGGTGAGGGGGTGGGGTCAGCCCACGGGGCAGTGGTCCTGGCTTAGACTTACCTCTGCTCTCTAACCTTGATGGACCACCAGGCCCCCAGTTACCCCAGTTAGAAAGCAGTGTGCACTGTGTAAATACCACGGCCTACTGGGGCCCTGGGGGAGGCACCGGCGTTCCCAGGAAGGAAGATCAGGTCCAGGACTTGGCGGGGCCTGGGAGCTGTGCTGTGGCCCTGGCTCTGCTGGGCTCTCCTTGGCTCTCCTCTTGCCATGTGGCTTCTGCCACCAGACCCTCTCTACAAGGGGCCAGAGGCCTCCATGCACCCCCAGCCCCAGCCCCATGGGCAGCAGCCTGAGAGCAGAGGGGGCACTTCCTTCTCCCTGCATCTGTCTGTGATCCAGGGAGGGCCCTGGTTGGTCCTGCTGGTCACCTGCCCCACCTATCCAGCTGCTGGGGCCTGGGGCCTGGGGCTAGGGAGGGTGTGGGGACTCCTGCCAAGTAGGCCAAATGGGGGCTCCCACAGCCCCTGCCAGGGTCCTGCACTCTTGGCTTGCTAAAGAAGCAGTGTGGCCCCTGACAGAACAAAGATCCTTGTGGGAAGGCAGCTGGCACCTGACATTGAGGGGGCTGCTCCAACACACACACACACATGCACACACATGCATACACATACAGGTACATGCACACACATGTACACGTGCACACAAATGCACACACACACAGGCACACATACATACATGCATATATACACATACATGCACACACATGCACACAGTACACACAGGCACACATTCATGCATATGCATACACACATACACACATGCACACACATGCATACACATACATGCACACATATACACATGCATACACACATGCATGGACACACATACATGCATATAGAGATGCACACACATGCATACACATACACATGCATACACACATACAAATATACACACAAACACATATGTATACACACATGCACACACATACACACATGCATACACATGCATACACACATTACACATGTGCATACACACAAATATACACATACATACATACACATGCACACACATACATATACAGCACACACATGCATACACATACACGTACACAATATACACATGTACACATATGCACACACACATACACACATGCACATACAAATGCATACACACATACACATACACACATGCACATACACAAATATACACATCACCCAAGCACATATACATACATACGCACATGAACAAACACACACGTACACACATACACATACACACAAGCACATATATACATATGCCCACATGAATGAACATACACATATGAACACACACACACATATATACACATGTACACACAAAAAACATGCAAATACACATATACACAGAGACACACATATACACATACATGTGCACACACACAAACATGCATAAATACACAATGCATGCACATGTATGTGCATACACATATACATGCACACATGCATGCACATACACATATACACACATGCATACACAAATACATGCAGACATACAGAATGCACACATACACACATATACACACATATGTGCACAATACATATTCACACATATACACACATACATGCAGAATATATGTACATACACACATACACACACAGGCGCTGAGTGAGCAGGGGGCTGAGGTAGCTGCTGCCAGCGCTACTTTGCATTGTTCCTCCACGTCCTGTTCCCATCTCCCTCACTGACCCAGCTCTCTTCAGATCAGAACCAATGTTCGGATTTGCTGACCATGATGATAGTGATGATAGTGATAGTGATGATAGTGACAGTGATGATAGTGACAGTGATGATAATGACAGTGATGATAGTGACGGTGATGATAGTGACGGTGATGATAGTGACAGTGATGATAGTGACGGTGATAGTGATGATAGTGACTGTGACTGTGATTGTGATGATGATAGTGGATAGTGATATGACAGTGATGGTGACAGCAAGGGTAGTGATGATAGTGACAGTGATAGTGATGATAGTGACAGTGACTGTGATGATAGTGGATAGTGATATGACAGTGATGGTAACAGCAAGGGTAGTGATGATAGTGACAGTGATAATGATGATAGTGACAGTGACTGTGATGATAGTGGATAGTGATATGACAGTGATGGTAACAGCAAGGATAGTGATGATAGTGACAGTGATAGTGATGATAGTGACAGTGACTGTGATGATAGTGGATAGCGATATGACAGTGATGGTGACAGCAAGGGTAGTGATGATAGTGACAGTGATGATAGTGGATAGTGATATGACAGTGATGGTGACAGCAAGGGTAGTGATAGTGACAGTGATAGTGATGATAGTGACAGTGACTGTGATGATAGTGGATAGTGATATGACAGTGATGGTGGCAGCAAGGGTAGTGATGATAGTGACAGTGATAGTGATGATAGTGACAGTGACTGTGATGATAGTGGATAGTGATATGACAGTGATGGTGGCAGCAAGGGTAGTGATGATAGTGACGGTGATAGTGATGATAGTGACAGTGACTGTGATGATAGTGGATAGTGATATGACAGTGATGGTGGCAGCAAGGGTAGTGATGATAGTGACGGTGATAGTGATGATAGTGACAGTGACTGTGATGATAGTGGATAGTGATATGACAGTGATGGTGGCAGCAAGGGTAGTGATGATAGTGACAGTGATAGTGATGATAGTGACAGTGACTGTGATGATAGTGGATAGTGATATGACAGTGATGGTGGCAGCAAGGGTAGTGATGATAGTGACGGTGATAGTGATGATAGTGACAGTGACTGTGATGATGATGGTGGATAGTGATGTGACAGTGACAGTGAGGATAGTAAGAGTGACAGCCTGTCTGCCTTCCTACCGCCCCTCTTCCCAGTAGCTCTTCTATGACCCTGACGAGTGTGGGCTGATGAAGAAGGCAGCCTTGTACTTCAGTGACTTCTGGAATAAGCTGGACGTCGGTGCAATCTTGCTCTTCGTGGCAGGGCTGACCTGCAGGTGAGTGGCCTCACCCCGATGGCGGGCCCCTGTCTGAGGCAGCCAGCCCCGCAGGGGATGAGCACAGGCCGGGCCCAGAACCAGCCACACCGGGTGAGGCTCAGCTCCTCTGTGAACCCTGGATTGTCATCTGTCCAATGGGTGTCCAGGCAACAGCGCCCCACCTACCCTTGGGATTGTTGAGGGAGCACAGAAGGGGCATGAGAGCTCCTGGCAGAGCTGAGATTGTCCATGTGCAAGGGGCCACAGATGGCAACCTCTGGAATTGTCCCAGCTCCACGGACACGCGGCTGCCGCTTTCTCCCTCTGCCTCCCTACCGTGGGCTCACTGCACTGCCTGTGATGCTCTCGTGTCTCTGCGAGGCCGCGGCCCCCTTTCTCGGAGGCAATAGGGCCCTGGCTACCTGCTGGCTCTCCAGGTGCCGCCATGCCAGGCTGCCCTGTGGGGCTGGGCGTCTGAAGAAAAGTGGGAGCCTCTATTCCTCAATCTCATGCCGGCTTGGAACACCTGGGATGCAGGGCCCACCAGAGCCCTTTGCCTCCAGGGCCACCTGGGCTAGGACAGGTGGAGGGGCGGCGGGGGGCAGCTCTGGGGGCCACTGTGAGCAGGTGGCTGAGATGCGTGTGCTTCTGCCCGGCGGCCAGGCTCATCCCGGTGACGCTGTACCCCGGGCGTGTCATCCTTTCTTTGGACTTCATCCTGTTCTGCCTCCGGCTCATGCACATTTTTACCATCAGTAAGACGCTGGGGCCCAAGATCATCATTGTGAAGCGGATGGTAAGGGGGCGGGGGCACCGGCTCCATCGCGGCCTGCAGCCCAGGGTGGGCCTGGGGGAGGGCAGGCCCCTTGCCAGTGGCTCGGACTGGGGCTTAAACACACCTGCAGGTTCCCCATCCCTGCTTTGCCCCTTGGGCTCCCAAGAATGCCCTTCTCGTATCTTTGCCTGTATGTCACCTCTTCCAGGAAGCCTTCCCTCATTCTCCCCTCTGATCCCCACTCATTCCTGGCCTCTGATTCAGCTCTAGGAGCTTTCCTCCTTGGGTCATGGTTATGTCTGACCCCTCTTGCACTTTGTGGTGCCAGCACAAAGATGTCGGCAGTCCACGAGGGTGTGGGGGCAGCCCCAGGACTGCTCCTGGGAGCCTCCTGCATGCCATGTCTGTGCTGTGAGTGGCAGTGCCGTCTCCACCGC